>NW_028274871.1:0-367945 GCF_037043125.1 Eumetopias jubatus
GATTCTAGGTCTTAGGGACAGCAGAGAATCAAAACATTGGGTCCCTGCTCCCAGGCATCTTACATTCTCATGGAGATAAGAAGGATTACCAGGGATGGAGCTGGTACTGTGTGCAAGCATGGTCCAGAGTCATTTCTACACATTCTTACACTTACACATAGTAATAGGATTAGGAAGTACACAGTTACTTAATTTTTTCCCAGTTTCTCTAATGGAACACAGAGTCTAAAGATGAAGTAATTTGTCCAACATCACAAACTACCCTTGGCTTCAACCTCACTGTTGAATTAACGCTTGTTTCCTTCTATCAGTCAGGCTGTATGTTTTCAGGCACAGGCGCTGTCATTTTAACAAAATCAGTGAGATTGTCAGAGGATCCTTTTCTGATCTGAAGTTGAAGACCACCTCCTCTGTGTCCTATGTATTACTGCCCCAGCTTATGAATTTTCTCCTTCATTAATACACCTCACTCTAATGTGCAGTCAGGTGACACACGAGGTGAACATCTCTTAGGTTTTGAAATAGTTTAAATGTCAATCAGAGACACTCTGAACTCGAAATCACAAGACCCCGTTTCCAAGTGAGCTAAAGAACAGCTGGAAGATCGTGAAAAAATTACCTTGGCTTCCCTGTCTGTGTCCAGGTTTCTGACTCATTCGCTCATTCACTCATTTACTCCACGAATACTGACGGAAAGCCTGGACACTTCTAAGCAAAGGTCAGCATGGTGAGCCAGAACACACAGCCCAGCCTCATGGGGGTTAGATATAGCAGAGCAAAAAGATTTCATCTAATAACAATATGAGCACAAACTGAAATAGGTGCTATGAAGGGAAGGATATGGGTAAGACTGTGAAGATCTACTGTAGAAGGAAATTACCTATGTGAGGGGATCAAGGATACCTTCCCTAAAAAGTCCACCTTGCCCTGACATCTAAAGGATGAGTGAGACCTTCAACAGGTGAGGGGGCATCCTGGGAGGGAGGGAGCAGGTCACACTAGAGGAACTCTCAGAAGGGTCATGCACACACTACACAGGGCTGAGGCTAGGATGTCAGGAGTCACTGGGCAGGTGGGCTTGGTCCAGACCTTCCAGGCCATTTAGAGGCAAGTTGCTAATGGTCATCCAAAATCCATTCCCCCTTCTCTGTCACAGTAAGACAACAAGCTGACTCTAGGATGAATATTCTAGGCTCAGAGAAGCTGCAGAAGCTGCAACGATCACAAAGTCACTCTGATTTGGATTTTCTATTTGTGATATTTACACACTCCGGGATAACTCACTAAGCACTTTTATGTACATATGTTATAGTTCAATTTAATACTTTTAGAAAAGAAAAAGAGACATGTGCACACAGGTGAAATATACCATTTTAAGTGTGTAATAGGAGGATTTTATTGTATTCAAAAGGTTGCACGACCATCACCACTGGAAACACTTTTAAGCACTGTCTATTTTGGCCTAACCGCATTCTTAGAGAAATTATTTTAGAATTATACAAGATTTTATTTATTTATTTCGCAAAGAGACACCCAGGGAGAGAGGGAACACAAACAGGGGGAGCGGGAGAGGGGAAAGCAGGCTTCCTGCCTAGAAGGGAGCCCGATGTGGGGCTCGATCCCAGGACCCTGGGATCATGACCTGAGCCAAAGGCAGAAGCTTAATGACTGAGCCACTCAGGCGCCCCTAAAATTATATTTTTAATTGAGTTTATAAAATACACAATTGAAAATGCACACATATTTTTAAACAGCTCAATAAGATTTTGACATGTGCAGTTGTCTGTGGAACCACCTACCACATCAAGATGCTGAGGACACCTCCCGCTGCCTAGCTGGCTCTCCATGCCCTCTCCTACTTGGTGTGCCCCCCAGAATATCCACTAACCATTCTTAAAGCTCCTCAGTAGGGAACAGAAAGGCAATGCCTTAGAAGGGTCGGGTGTTGATCCCACAGGTTATAAGCAAAGAGGGCTCACCAGATCCTCCCTTGCTCCCAGAACAAGCTTCCTCCTTAGAGCTGAGCAGAAAGGTCCTAAGAAACCTCGTCCACCTTGGAAGGGATGCCAGCAGCCACTCTCACAGCTCTGGTGGTGTGGGGGCTTGAAGACTTCATCCTGGCTCTGAAAGACTCGGTTGGTTCAGACTGAACTGTGGGGAAGGGATCTTTGGGATCCTCATGACCCCACCCTCCATGGGTAGGATGATGCGGAAGGAACTGGCACTGGCCAATAACACAGTGATGTCCCCTAAGGAACCTGCCACTTGCATCTCCGATCACTGATCACTGTGAGTCTTTGTCATTGTCAGCAGGGCACCACACATATTTCCTGAACCCACATGTAACCTCCGCCTCAATGCAATGACAAAGTCACACATCCCCCGGGATCCAACATCCCTTGTACAACTGGAAACTCATTAGAAAGGTTTGTTCTTGGGGGATGTTCTCAAGGATCCCTCTCTGCCTCCATCAGGTGGCTATTCCTCTCCCTCATTACGACAGTCCTGATGTTGGTCTCTGTTGTCAATGGTCTGTGAGGCATACAGTTCCAAGATGCTAAGAAAGGTGACACTGGGAAGAATTACAATCATCCATAAAATGAAAACGGAAGACATCAGAGAGACCAGAAACATTTGAAGGACGGAAAATGAACAGGAGGAGTGATGTGACAGGCCCTTTGAGAAAAAAGGATAATGAAGAGAATCACCATCCTGGGAACATGTTTGAAGTCCTCACATATTTTTCATTTAAAAAAGAACCATGTTTATGATGGTGCTGTACAATTAGGAATGGATTGTAAAACATGAGTCTATTGCACATACAATTTTGTCAGAGAAGTTACATCCAAACTCCCCGCCATCAACATTTGACTCACTATGTGTTTCTGCCAGGAATGAGCACATAGTTGCAACCAGAGCCTCATTGTTATTAAACACAAGGTAAATTTAGGTACCTCAGATGTTTTCAGGGCAAATTCTCAAAGGACTTTTGCTTCCCTTTCTCAAACCACAGTATGAAGTGTTGAACACCAAAGTTTCCTATCAAATATTTAAGAGCGAAATCCAACAAGAAGTCATCCTCATCCCAAGATCAAAAAGAGAAGCCACAGACTTGGAGAAAATATTTGTAAAAGACACACTTGTGAAGGACTATAGGAAGGAACCCCACGAAGACGGCAGAGTAGCCGGGTCCTAAGCTCCCCTCCTCTCACAGATGCATCCAGAAAACATTCACAATCAGTGCAACTAACCCAGAAAACAACCTCAGAGCGGCAGAGCAGACTCTCCACACTTCTTCCTTCAGAGGAGGCTACAGTGAAGGCCTGGGGGTGGAGATGCAGTCTGGTACCACATTTCCAGGGAGACCAGACACAAATGGGAGGGATACCACAACCACAGAGAAGGGATAGAAACAGACCCCACACCAGGCACCCCAGACACTGGGAACCTGCACTGGGAAGATGACTCCCCATAACAACTGGTGTTGAAAACCATGGGGTTGGGGCTGAAATTCATGAGTTTATGTGATCAGCAGGCCTTACCAGAGGTACATGAAAAATCAAAGGGCTTAGCTCTGAGAGAGCTGGAAAGCCACCCTTAAGGAGCCAGCAGAACAAACACCTGGGCCTAGATACAGGCTAGAAGCAGCACTTTGAAAAACACCTGAGGTTTACTGGAAGAAGATTTATTTACTAATGTCAGAACATGCCAACCGGGGGCAGGGCTCTCTAGCTGACTTCTCCAGGAATAAAAGAACTGGTGGGTCCATTTCTCTACCCTCCCAAACCTAGATATCCAGGCACTTCCGGAAAACAGTGTGACCACTCCTCACCTACCTTGCTAAAACCCTGAGCCCTGCACTGCATTCTGGGGACTGCACCATCCAATCCCACCCTACGCAGCAATGAGTCCCTTCAAAGCCGCTCGGGACATGTCTCTTTCCACAAGCAGCCCTGACAGCCTGGCCTGCCATGAGGAGAGGGGAAGATAACCACATACATCAGCAGTGGGTGAGGGGCAACCATCTGATCTGCATGCCAGCCTTGTCAACCAACAAAAACCTCACAGGGGCTGCACAAGGAGAGAGCGCTGTATTTGGACTGCAACCCCAATACACACACGGGTGGCAGACATCCGGTCTGAATACAGACCCTATTGAAATGAAACCTCTCGGGGCAGTGGGGGCACTCTTCAGTTAGGGCTGACCATAACCCCAGCAAATAGACTGAGAGCAGGCACCTGGTCAGACCCAACTACAAGCCCAAGGCAGTGCTAGACTGGCCCCTTCATGCCACAGGGACCAAACCCTGCCCCAAACAGGCAAAGCGGACCACTGCAGCTGACTGGGCTGAAAGCAAACACCACTCAGCCACAACAAGAACTTGCATGTCCCACACACAGGAAACACCCTGCAAGTGTATGTTCTGGTGAAAAAGGGACATCACAGTACAGGGCACTACAGGACCTCTTCTTCATAAGGCTCTTACGTGCAAGATCAAGAGACATCACCAACTTTACTAATATATAGAAAAAACAGAGAGTTAGGTAAAATGAGGAGATAGGATAATAGGTCCCAAATGAAAGAACAGGACAAAATCAAACAAGAGAGCTAAACGGAACAGAGATAAGCATTATGCCTGGCACAGAATTCAAACTCATGGTCACAGAAGTACTCACTGAACTTGAGAAAAGAGTGGAGGGTCGGAGGGACACCTTTAACAATGAGAGAAAAAAATTAAAAACAACTAATCTGAGATTAAGAACTCAGTAACTGAAATGAAAAATACACTAGAGGGAATCAACAATTGACCAGGGGAAGAAAAAGAATGGATCAGTGAGCTGGAAGACAGAGGAGTGGAAAGCAACCAATGTGAACGATACACAGAGATGGAAAAATCAATATCAGAACAGGCTGTGGGAACTCAGGGACATCCTCTATCATAAGAACATTCGCATTATAGGGATCCCAGAAAAAGAAGAGACAGAGAAAAGGGGGCAGAAAATTTATCTGAAAAAATAATACCTGAATTTAGACAACCTGAGTCAAGGAAACAAATATCCAGATTTAGAAGGCATAGAAACGCCCTCCCAAAATCAAGCCACGGAGGTCCACACCAAGACACATAATATTTTAAAGGACCGAGAGGAGTGAGAACGAGATTTTCAAAATCAGTAAGACAGACGGAAACAGTTACATACAAGAAAACCCCATATGGCTAACAGCTGTATATTCTGGAGGCCTGAAGGGAGTGGCATGAGCCTTCCAAGTGCTGACAAGAAAAAAAACCTCCAACCGTGAAAGCCCTAGTCCGCAAGGCTACCTTTCAGAACAGAGGAGAGATGAAGAGCTTCTAGACAAACAAAATTTAAAGGACTTCAACACTACTACAACAGCCTTACAACAGATGATGATAAAGGAAATTCTCTGACTGGAAAGAAAAGGCCATAATCAGGAGTAAGAACATTAGTAAAGGAAAAAACTTCACAGGTAAATAGAAACATAATAAAGGTAGTAGAATGATCACTTATAAAACCAGTGGGAGCTTAAAGCAGAAAAATAGTAAAATCAATTATATCTTCAAATACTGGTCAGAGGATTCACAAAATGAAAGGATGTAAAGTAGGACATCATTTGCATTTGTGGGGGGAGTGGTGTAAATAAGGGCCTTAGAATGCGTACAGAGGTAAGCGACCATCAGCTAAATGTATACTGCTTGAGATATAGGATCTTATATATCAGTCGAAGGGTAACCACAAATATAAACCTTCAATACATATGCAAAGAATAAAGAGAAGGGACTCCAAACACATCACTAAACAAAGCCAAACACAACAGAAGACAGCAAGAGAAGAAAGCAACAGAGAACTACAAAAAGAACCATAAAACAAGTAACAAAATGGCAATAAGTACACACCTATCCATAATGACCTTGAAAGTAAACCTGAATAAATACCCCAGTCAAAAGACACGGGGTACCGGCATGAATAAAAAAGCATGACTGATCTATATCCTGCCTACAAGCATCTCATTTCAGACCTAAAGTCACAGGCAGATTGAAAGTGAAGGGATGGAAACACCTGCATCGGGCAAATAGACGTGACAAGAAAGCTGGGGTAGCAATACCCAAAGCAGACAAAAGAGGCATTAAAACAAAGACCGCAGAAAGAGACAATGATTGACACTAAATAATGAGGGGAACAATCCCACAAGAAGATAGAACAATTGTAAACATTTATGCACCCAAATACAGAAAGCAACTCTTAACAGACATAAAGGAAGAAATCAAGCGTAATAGAAGCATAGTATTTTCACACCCCACTTACATAAATGAGTAAGTCATCCAGACAGAAGATCAACAAGGAAACTGTGGCTTTAAATGACATACATGACCAGATGGATCTAACAAATATATGAAGAACATTCCGCCTGAAAAGAGCAAAACACATATTTTTTTTTTCAAGTGCACATGGAACATTCTCCTGAAGAGATCAACTGTTAGGCTAGAAAATAAGTCTCAAGAAATTTAACAAGACTGAAAGCATATCATGCATCTCTTCTGACCACAATGGTATGAAACCAGAGATCAATCACAAGGAAAGAATCAGGGAATGAGGCTAAAATAATATGCCCTTAAACATTGGGTGAACCAACTATTCAATTAAAGAGAAAATAAAAAACACGGGGAGACAAAAAAAAAAGGAAACACAAGAGTCCAAAGTCTTTGGGAAGCAACAAAAGCTAATCTACAAAAGGGGATTACAGCAATCCTGGCACACCTCAAGAAGTAAGAAAAACTGAGATACAACATCTGACCTTCAGTATAAAGGAGCTATGAAAGGAAGAATTAAGCCTAAAAACTGTACAAGGAAGGAAACAATAAAAATTAGAACAGAAATAAATAGTAACCAAAAATAATTAGAACATACCATGAAACACAGAGTTGGTTGTTTGAAAAGATTAAAAAAAAATCGGATACACCGTTCACCAGAGTCATCAAAAAAGGACAGAGAGGTCGACAAAACCAAAAGACAACTGACAGAATGGGAGAAGATATTTGCAAATGTCATTTCAGGTGAAGGGCTAGTATCCAAGATCTATAATGATCTCATCAAACTCAAACCCCCAAGAACAAATAATACAAACGAGAAATAGGCAGAAGATATGAACAGAAATTTCTCCAAAGAAGACATCCAAACAGCCAAGAGACACATGAAAAGATGTTCCAAATCAGGGAAATACAAATCCAAACCACAATGTGATACCGCCTCACACGCGTCAGAATGGCTAAAATTAACAAGTCAGGACACGACAGTTGTTGGTGAGGATGCAGAGAAAGGGGAACCCGTTTACACTGTTGGTGGGAATGCAAGCTGGTGCAGCCTACTCTGGAAAATAATATGGAGGATCCTCAAAAAGTTGAAAATAGAGGTACCCTATGACCCAGCCATTGCACTAATGGGTATTTATCCCAAAGATACAAATGTAGTAATCTGAAGGGGTAGCTGCACCCCAATGTTTATACCAGCAATGTCCACAATAGCCTATCTATGGAAAGACTCCAGATGTCCATTGACCGATGAATGGATAAAGATGATGTGCTGTATATATATAATAGATTATTACATAGCCATCAAAAAAACGAAATCTTGCCATTTGCAGTAACGTGGATAGAACTAGAAGTTATTATGCTACGTGAAATAAGTCCATCAGAGAAAGACAATTATCAGGTGATCTCCCTGATGTGTGGAATTTAAGAAACAACACAGAAGATCAAAGGGGAAGAGAGGAAAGAATAAGATAAGATGAAACCACAGAGGGAGACAAACCATAAGAGACTTCATCATAGGAAGCAGACTGAGGTTTGCTGGAAGGGAGGAGGGTGGAGGGATGGGGTAACTGGGTGATGGACATTCAGGATGGCAAGGGATGTAATGAGCACTGGATGTTATAGAAGACTGATGAATGACAGACCTGTACCTCTGAAACCAATAATACATTCTATGTTAATTAAGTGAATTGAAATTAAAAAGTGTTTTAAAAAAGAAGAGGACAAAAATAAATAAAATCAGATATGTCAGAGGTGAATTAACAACCAACATCACAACAACACATAGAATTATAAGAATATTAAAAAAATTATCTGCCCACAAATAGGACAACCTTTGAGAAATGGATCAATTCCTAAAAAAATATAAACTTATCAAATGGAATGAGAAAGAAAGAGAAATTTTGAAGAGACCAATTACTAGCAATGTAATTGAATCCATAATCAAAAACCTCCCATCCAAAGATGAGGACCAGATGGTTTCACAACTGAATTCCACCCAACAATTAAGGAACATTTAATGCCTCTTCTTCTCAAACTATTCCAAAATACAGAAGAGAAGGAAAAGCTTCCAAATTCATTCTATGAGGCCAGCATGACCCTGATGCTCAAACCAGAAAAAAACAGTACAAAATAGGAAACTAAAGGCTAATATCTCTGATGAACTTAGATGCAAAGATTCTCAACAAAATTTTAGCAAACCAAAAACAACAAGGCATTGGAAAAAAAAAATCACCCCGATCAAGTGGGATTTCCTCCAGGGATGCAAGGGCGGGTCGATATGCACCAATCAAGGCAATAGAATGCAATAACAAGAGACAGTGTAACAATTATACGATCATGTCAACAGGTGGAGAAAATCTTTTAACAAGGACAATATCTATTCATTAAAAACATGCCCAACAAAGTAGGAATAGAGGAAGCATACCTCAACAGAATAAAGGTCATCTATAAAATACCCATGGCTAACATCACACTCAGTGCTGGAAAACTGAGAGCGTTCACTCTGAGTTCAGGAGCAAGACAAGGATGTCCACTCTCAGCACGTTCACTCAACATAGTACTATGAGTCCTAGCCACAGCGATCAGACAAGAAGAAATAAAAGGTACCCATATTGGTAATGAAAAAAACAAATTTTCACTATCTGTAGATGACATGAGACTATGACATGTGACTATAGAGAGAAGACCCTAAAGACTCTATGAAATAACTGTTAGAAGTAAGCAATGAATTCAGTTAAATTTCAGGATACAAAATTAATATACAGAAATCTGTTGCCTTTCTATATGCTCCTAATGAAGTTGTAGAAAGAGAAATTAAGAAAACAGTCCTGTTGACAGTTGCACCAAAAAGTTGAAAATACATAGCAATCCACTGAACCAAAGAGGTGAAACCGCACTATTCTGAAAGCTATCCAACACTGGTGAAAGAAATGGAAGATGACAGAAACAAATCCATGAACCAATTCCATGTTCATCAATTGGGAGAACCAATATTAAAATGTCCATGCCACCTAAAGGAACCTACAGACTTAATGCAATCCCTATCAAAATATCAACAGCAGTTTTCAACTCAACTAGAACAAAGAATCCTAAAATTCATAGGGAACACAAAAGACCCTGAATGGCCAAAGCAGTCTTGAGAAACAACAACAAAACTGGAGGTATCACACTTCCAGATTTCAAGATATCCTATATCACTGTAGGAATCAAAACAATATGATCTGGCACAAAAATGAATACATAGATCAATGGAACAGAACAGACAGGCCAGAAATAACCCCATTCTTCTATGGTCGATTCATCCATGACAAAGGAAACCAGAATACACAATGGGGAAAAGACTTGTCTCTTCAACAAATGGTACAGAGAAAACTGGATAGCCACCCACAAAACAAGGAAACCCCAACCACTGTCTTACACCACGCACAAAAATACACTCAAAATGGATTAAAGACCCACATGTGAAACCTGAAACCATAAAATTCCTAAAACAATATAGGCAGCAATTTCTTGGACATCAGCCACGGAAATATTTTTCTAGATAAGTCATCTCTGGCAAGGGACACAAAAGCAAAACTAATACACTGGGACTACAACGAAATATAAACTTTTGTTCAGTGATGGAAACTACCAACAAAACACGACAACAACATACGGAATGTGAGAGGATATTTGCAAATGATGTGTCTGATAAGAAGTTAATACCTAAAATATATAAGGAACTTATACAGGACAAGAAAGATGGCGGAGGAGTAGGGGACCCTATTCCAACCAGTCCCCAGAATTGAGCTGGATATCTTCCAGACCACTCTGAACACCCACGAAATCAGCCTGAGGGGTAAGAAGATATATCTGGATCTCCACAAACAGAATATCGTAGGCAGTTGGTTTCGAGGTATGAAATGGGGAGCTGTGATTCCGTGGGCACATATCCAAAGATAAATGGAAGGGGGAGGGAGCCGTGCAGATCCGGCACCACCAGAGAGCAAGAGCCTCCCATGCTGGGGATGGGGCACAGACTCGCAGACCGGTAGCGGCAGGGAAAGGACATTAAGGCAGCCCCCAGACTGAAACCTGGAGCAGCGGGGCTGCACATGCAAACTGGGGGCGGGTGGCAATTTTAGAAGCACAAAGGGCAGAGATGTGCCCCAAACTGGAGGCGAGGACTGGGAGCCATGCTGAGCGGCACACAACCCAGGACACTGCAGTTTATAGCAGCACAGATAAAAACAGAGATAGTGTAACCTGGAGAGCTTACTGAAGAACAGACTGCGATCTCTCTGCTCTGAGTCAGAGGGTTGGAAACGGTGTCTTCTGCTCTGACTCTCAAAAGAGATGTGGAAAGCTGCCAGGGAAAGCCACCAGAGGACAAAAGCCCCAGAAAACTGGTTTTCACTGAGCCCATGCCCCGCCCCCACACACACAGGGGGCAGGGAAATTCTGCCCAAACAAGGAAACAGCATGGCAGGATCCTCCCCCAGAAGACAGGCTGGGAGAAGCAGAGGCCAACAACCATAAGGTCCCTATAAGTCAGATGCATCTTGCTTGGGTTGTGGTCAATAATTTGGACTCTGTACATTCCCTCAACCACCCCTCAACAGAAAGACTAGGAGGAGGAACCCCCCAAATAGAAAAGACTCAGAGACAGTGATTTCTACCACAGATTTACAAATGGATTCAGATATAACCAAGATGTCAGAAATGGAATTCAGGGTTAGCAATTGTGAAGACAATAGCCAGAATTGAGAAATCGATTAATGGCAACATAGAGTCTCCAAGGGCAGAAATGAAAGCTGAACTGGCAGAACTTAAAACTGCTAACAATGTGATCCAATCTAATCTGGATAATCGAAAAACTAGGGTAAGCGAGGCAGAAGAACGAATTAGCGATCTAGAAGAACAGTTGATAGAAAAAAGGAAAAAGAGGAGGGCAGGGAAAAAAGACTCAAAGACCAAGAAAATAGAGTCAGAGAAATAAGAGACCCCATGAAAAGTTCCAATGACAGAATTATTGGGATCCTTGAGGGGGTGGAGAGAGAGAGAGAGGACTAAAAGATATATTTGAACAAATCGTAGCTGAGAAATTCCCTAATCTGGGAAATGAAACAAATATTCGTGTCCCAGAGGCAGAGAGGACCCAACCAAGAACAAGGAAAACAGGCCCACACCCTGGCATATAATAGTAAAACTCAAAAATCTGAGAACCAAGGAAACCATCTCAAGGGCAGTTAGGGGGAAGAGATTCCTTACATACAGAGGGAGGAATATCAGAATAACATTACACCTATCCACAGAGACCTGGCAAGCCAGAAAGGGCTGGCAAGCCATAGTCAGGTTACTAAACGAGAAGAACATGCAGCCAAGAATACTCTATCTGGCAAGACTGCCATTTTGAATGGATGGAGACATGCAGAGCTTCCAAGACCGGTACAAACTGAAGGAATATGTAACCACTAAGCTGGCCCTGCAGGAAATATTAAGGGGGGTTCAATAAAAGGAGAAAGGCACCCAGAGTGATAGAGAACAGATATTTACAGAGACAATCTATAGAAACAAGGTCTTCATAGGAAACGTGAAAACAATAAATTAATATCTTTCAATAATCACTCTCAATGTGAACGGCCTAAATGCTCCCAGAGAATGGCAGAGGGTGGCAGACTGGATAAAAAGACAGGACCCATCCTTATGCTGTCTACAAGAGACTCGTTTTGGACCTAAAGGTACCTCCAGACTGAAAGGGAAGGGATGGAGATCCATCTTCCATGCCAACGGGACTCAAAATAAAGCTGGAGTAGCAACTCTTATGTCAGACAAAGTAGATTTTAAGCTAAAGATTGTACTTAGAGACACAGAAGGACACTATATCATTCTTAAAGGGTCTATCCAACAAGACGATCTAACAATTGTAAATATCTATGCCCCCAACATGGGAGCAGCCATCTCCATTAGCCAACTGTTAACCAAAAGAGAGTCATATTGATAACAGTACGTTTATTGTAGGAGACCTCAATACCCACTCTCAGCAATGGACAGATCATCTAAGCAGAAAATCAAAAAAGAAACAAGAGCTTTGAATGATACACTGGACCAGATGGACTTCATAGATATATACAGAACATTCCACCCTAAAACAACATAATACTCATTCTTCTCAAGTGCACATGGAACTTTCTCCAGAATAGACTACACAGTGGGTCACAAATCAGGTATCAACCGATACCAAAAGACTGAGATGATTCCCTGCACATTCTCAGACCATAATGCTTTAAAACTGGAACTCAATCACAAGAAAAAATTTGGCAGAAATTCAAACACTTGGAAGTTAAGACCACTCTGTTCAAGAATGTTCGGGTCAACCAGGAAATCAAAGAACTTAAACAATTCACGAAAACCAATGAGAAAAAAAAACACATCGGTCCAAAACCTATACGATACTGCAAAGGCGGTCCTAAGGGGGAAATACACAGCCATCCAAGCCTCACTCAAAAAAAAAAAAAAAAAATCCCAAATTCATCAACTAAATCTACACCTTAAAGAATGAGAGAAAAAGCACCAAATGATGCCTAAGCCAAGCATTAGAAGAGAAATAATTAAGATTAGACCAGAGATCAATGAATTAGAATCAAGACACACAGTAGATCAGATCAACAAAACTAAAAGCTGGTTCTTGGAAAGAATTTATAAGATCGATAAACCCCTGGCCAGACTTATCCAAAAGAAAAGAGGAAGAACCCAAATTAATACAATTATGAATGGAAGGGGAGAGATCACGTCTAATACCAAAGAAATAGAAACAATTATTAGAAATTATTATCAACAACTATATGTCAATAAACTGAGCAATCTGGATGAAATGGATGCCTTCCTGGAAACCTATAAACTGCCAAGACTGAAACAGGATTTGACAACTTAAATAGGCCAATAACCAGTAACGAGATTGAAGCAGTGATCAAAATCCTCCCAAAAAACAAGAGTCCAGGGCCCGATGGATTCCCTGGGAAATTCTACAAACCATTCAACGAAGAAAGAATACTTACTTTCCTGAAGCTGTTTCAAAAAATACAAACAGAAGGAAAGCTTCCAGACTCATTTTATGAGGCCACAATTACCTTGATCCCCAAACCAGACAAAGACACCATCAAAAAGGAGAATTTCAAACCAATATCCCTGATGAATATGGATTCCAAAATTCTCAACAAAATCCTAGCTAATACAATCAAACAATACATTAAAAGGTCATCCACCACGACCAAATGGGATTTGTCCCTGGAATGCGAGGGTGCTTCAACGTTCATAAATCGATCAATGTGATAGAACACATTAATAAGAGGAGAGAGAAGAACCAAATAGTCCTCTCAACTGATGAAGAAAAAGCATCTGACAAAACACACCATCCTTTCCTGATTAAAACTCTTCAGAGCATAGGGATAGAGGGAACATTCTTCAAGTTCATAAAATCCACCTGTGAAAAACCCACAGTGAATATCACCCTCAATGGGCAAAAGTTCAGAGCCTTTCCCTTAAGATAGGGAACACACCAAGAATGTCCACTCTCACCACTATTGTTCAACATAGTACTAGAAGTCCTAGCAACAGCAATCAGACAACAAAAAGAAATAAAAGATATTCAACTTGGCAAAGAAGAAGTCAAAGTCTCTCGCTTCACAGATGACACGATACTTTATGTGGAAAAGCCAAAAGACTCCACCCCCAAATTACTAGAGCCCATACAGAAATTCAGTAATGTGGCAGGATACAAAATCAATGCACGGAAATCAGTTGCTTTCTTACACGCTAACAATGCAACTGTAGAAAGAGAAAACAAAGAAACGATTCCATTTAAAATAGCCCTGAAAACCATAAGATACCTCGGAAGAAACCTAACCAAAGAGATAAAGGATCTATACCCTAGGAACTACAGAACGCTCATGAACGAAATTGAAGAAGACACAAAAAGATGGAAAAACATTCCATGCTCATGGATCGGAAGAATAAACATTCTTAAAATGTCTAGGCTCCCCAGAGCAATCTATACCTTCAATGCCATCCTGATCAAAATTCCAGTGACATTTTTCAAAGTGCTCGAACAAACAATCCTAAAATTTGTATGGAACCAGAAAAGACCCTGAATCAGCACGGAAATGTTGAGAAAGAAAAACAAAGCTGGGGACATCACATTGCCCGATTTCAAGTTATAACACAAAGTAGTGATCACCAAGACAGCATGGTACTGGCATAAAAACAGACATATAGACCAATGGAACAGAACAGAGAGCCCAGATATCGACCCTCAACTCTATGGTCAAATAATCTTCAACAAAGCAGGAAAAAATATGCAATGGATAAAAGACCATCTCTTCAATAAATTGTGCTGGGAAAATGGGACAGAAGAATGAAATTCAACCATTCTCTAATACCATACACAAAGATAAACTCAAAATGGATGAATGACGTCAATGTGAGACAGGAATCCATCAAAATCCTAGAGGAGAACATAGGCAGTAACCTCTCTGGCACTGGTCACAGCAATTTCTTTCAAGCTACATCTCCAAAGACTAGTGAAACAAAGCAAAAATGAACTTTTGGGACTTCATCAAGATAAAAAGCTTCTGCACAGCAAAGGAAACAGTCAACAAAACAAAAAGGCAATCCATAGAATGGGAGAAGATATTTGCAAATGGCACTACAGATAAAGAGCTGATATCCAAGAACTATAAGGAACTTCTCAAACTCAACACCCAAAAAACAAAAAATCATGTCAAAAAAGGGCAGAAGACGTGAACAGACACTTCTCCAAAGAAGACATAAATGGCCTACAGGCACATGAAAATATGTTCATCATCATTAGCCATCAGGGAAATTCAAATCAAAACCCCACTGAGATACCACCTTACACCAGTTGCTATGGCAAACATTGAAAAGGCAAGAAACAACGAATGTTGGAGAGGTTATGGAGAAAGGGGAGCCCTCTTACATTGATGGTGGGAATGCAAGTTGGTGAGCTACTCTGGATAACAGTGTGGAGATGCCTCAAAATATTAAAAATAGGGACGCCTGGGTGGCTCAGTCAGTTAAGCAGCTGCCTTCGGCTCTGATCATGATCCCAGCGTCCTGGGATCAAGCCACACATCGGGCTTCTTGCTCAGCGGGGATCCTGCTTCTCCCTCTCCCTCTAGCATGGTTCCAAGAGTTGCAAAGACCATCACCATCAAACGGCACTACCAGGTTTATGGGTCGGATTCATCCTATGACAAACTGCTTTCCTCAAGATTAGGACAACTGACACCATGCCCAGGGATGATGGCGTGGAGCAACTTTCCACAGAGTCAGGCCAGTGCTGGGGATTAGGACATGTTTAGTAACATAATTGTTCTGATCTTTCTAAAACGTATCTTTTTCTCTCTGTTAATTCTATCTGGAAATGCCTCTGAATTTTTGTTTATATTACTTATTGAGTCTAAACCATGTACAGACATTAAAAATACAAAGTGAACAGGGATTTCAGGGGCCCCTAGTATTTAGTGTCTGAACTCACTCACGCTTGTCTATTTCTTCTGTGCTTACATTCAAATTTTCCTCTGTAGTTGAGTGTACGTTTCCAGCTTCCTAAGATGGGAAAGGTATATACATATCCCAGTAGCCAGGGTCCCCAAATTCTGCCGTTTTTCTTCCCAACACAGTTGATGGCCTAGATTCGAAGGACCCCCATAAATGCACACACTGACAACATAATGAGGGAAATGAACTGAAGGCCCCATTTAGGATTAAAGAAAAATCAAACTCTGGATGCTGCCAAGTCTCTGGCAATCAGAGTTGACTTTATACTTCCCTACTTCAATTCATTCATCATCAAGCCCCCAAATAATATTGCACTTTGTGCCATCTCAGAGTTGGTCTTTTGTCTGAAACTGTGAAGGCTCCTCTCAGTTCAAAGTGAAAACCCATGCCTGACCAACTATACCCATTAGGAGGAAGGAGGGTAACATCCTTAGTCTCACACCTCCATGGGGAGCCCTGATCTCCAGACCAAGTCTGTGCCTGACACAAACTGAAAGGAAGCCTTCCAGAATATGGCTTCATCAGCATGGCAACTCACTCCCAGACATCTCTCGGTCTACAACTACAACCCCTGCCTCCTCCTTTGAAGAAGCCAATCTTAGTGCCCGGAATATGTCCTGAAGTGTAAAATGCCGTGAACTGTCACATAGTCAGGGTGTTATCTCCATGCAACAGATTTCAGATGGAAAATTATCAGCTGCATGGAGTCAACTGTCTTTAACAAGACTGAGTTCACTGATAGTGAAGGCAGGAAAGGGGGATGCTTAGAAAGGCTGGATTGTTATGTTGCCCTCAGACTCTTTTCCTCATGCTGTTGATTTAAAGAGTTTCAACAGGACACCTGATTTACTCAAGATCACATGCAAAAAGATTCTTAGAAACTGAGTCAAAAGCTCTAGACAAAGAAAGACACATGCATGTGCTTCTGGTCTCTCAGGCAATTCTTCAGCAAATGCTTTCTGAAGCGGCTGTGATGGAGTGGCTCAGGTATAAGGTGTAGAAGACAGAAAGGTGGTCAGGACACCGTACCCACCCCCAAAAGAACTTACCAATGAACAGAACCAAGATGCCAATGACACAGAGGAGCCCCCACCCCGGGTGTGGGACGGAATAACACAAAGCTGAGCCTCCAGGGAAGACAGGGAACAGCTTTGCTTTTCCACGTGAATGAGGGACCCTAAGGTCCTGATCTCCTCCTGAGAAAATAAAGGAGATACTGGACAAAAGAGCAACCTCGTGAGTGAATGCACCCAATTTCTAAAGAGCACATGAAGAAACACAAGAACCAGATGGAGAAGGAGGAAGCCTAGGAGAAAGGCAGCCTGGCAGTGGGAGCCAATCTCCCCAGGACACATCAATACATTCTGGAACAGGCAAGTGAACTGCAAAAAGAAACTGAACAACTTTATGAGCATGGGCTTTGAAGGAAACAAGTGAAGTTCAGGATCTGCCACCAAAGGTGAGCCCTAGTGAAACTGCTCGCTTTGGTTGGGACCCAGGAGTGTTACTCCTAAAAAAATCAGGTGCACAGGAAATCCTCCAGCGTTCTTAGGGACTGCACTGCACTGAGTGATCTCATTTGTACACTGGATGAAGGGTTCCAGTATTGCTGGAGCCCCAACCCACTTTCCACAAAGAAACTCTCATTGTTTCTGCAGCAAGAGAATTCCATTTTGCTCTACATATTCTTCACCCAAGTGTCATACTGAACAACCTGACCGAATTCAGGGCTAATAAGAACATGTGATGAGGCTGAAACAGAAAAGACAACGTAGACAGACCCAGAGTGGATCCAGTTATCAAAGTGGTCAACGCTGCTACCTTTCCTTTTCTACCCCAATGAATCACACAACAACGTGTGACAAGCAGTTAGAACAGAAAGGAAAATGCAGGTGACACAAGTCAAGGTAGGAAGGGCAGGCACAATTCTACAGAATGCATTTGGCACAAATACTCTAGATCCAATTTTAAAAGAAATACAATTATCTACACTGGCCGCCACAAAAATTCATACAACAGTATTTGTGACAATTAATGCAGGAATCGCTTACTCTTCTGCAGCCAATTTTCTTAGTTCAGAGAAATCAACCACGATATCCACTTTCTTCATCAGCTGTTCCAATTCTGCATCCTTAAGTGCTTCCCCCTCCCCCGCCCCGGAACTGAATGCACTGCACTTTTCTTCCAGGAACTTTTTACATTCTGTAAAGGACGCATTTTCTTTTGTTTGTGTGTGCCCTTGGTTTTGATGGGGAAAGGAGAAGGGCAAGACCTTCAAGGCAGAAAGGCATCCTTTCCCTTCCCAATGCAAACTCATTGCCACCATATGGGGATTTCTTCCCCCAAATTAACATACCTTCCAGTACACATTTTTTGTACCTCAAGGCTCTCTGCTCTCAATCCTCGAATGCATCTTGGACCTTTAAGACAGTTATGAGAAAAGACATTCAAGAACTCATGATCACAGAACAATGTGAGTGCACCCCCGCACACACACATATATATCCATCCCTATTCACATTGAAAATGCTCTGTTTGGCATTAAGAGAGGAAGGGGCTCTACACTTGGGCTAGTATTACCCTTCATCCCTCAAGTATCTTGTGGATATTCTACAGATCTAGGAAGGTAGTGCTGAATTATGTGATAATTACCTAGTTGTGAAAATAAACCATACTTCTTAGTCCTTGAAATAGCAAACTTCATGTAGTGGTCCTAAGTGAAATGCCCGCTTACTGTTAAGTAGGAGTTTCAGTTCCTAGATGCCCCCTTCTCTACTGTGGTAAACAGCAAGCGGATATGCTGCACTCACCTCACCCAAAGAACAAAAAGCCTCCCAAGCCACATCATGTTAAATCTGAACAGCCAACCTTCTTTTTCAGCTTTATTTTATTAAATTCAATATATTAACATATGATGTATTATTAGTTTCAGAAGTAGAGCTCAGTGATTCATTAGTTGCGTATAACACCCAGTGCTCATTACATCACATGCCCTCCTTAATGTCCGTCATGCAGTTACTCCATCATGCCATCCACTGCCTCTCCAGCAACCCTCAGCTTGTTTCCTACGTTTAAGAGTCTCTTATGGTTTGTCTTCATCTCTGATTTGTCTTATTTGCCTTTTCTCTCCCTTCCACTATAATCCCCTGTTTTGTTTCTTAAATTCCACATATAAATGAAATCATAGGATAATTGTCTTTCTCTGATTGACTTATTTCACTTAGGATAATGCCCTCAAATTCCATTCATGTCATTGCAAATGGTAAGATTTCATTTTTGATGTCTAATATTCCATTTTATACACACACACACACACACACACACACACCACATCTTCTTTATCCATTCATCTGTCGATGGACATCTGGACTCTTTCTATAGTTTGGGTATTGTGGACATTGCTGCTATAAACATTTGGGTGTAGGTGCCCCTTTGGATCACTATGTTTGTATTCTTCGGGTAAATACCCAGTAGTGCAATTGCTGGGTCACAGAGGAGCTCTATTTTCAACTTTTTGAGGAACCTCCATACTGTTTTCCAGAGTGGCTGCACCAGCCTGCATTCCCACCAACAGTGTAAGAGGGTTCCCCTTTCTCTGCATCCTCGCCAACATCTGTCCTTTCCTGACTTGTAAATTTTACCCATTCGGACGGGTGTGAGGTGGTATCTCATTGTGGTTTTGATTTGTATTTCCCTGATGCCAAGGGATATGGAGCATTTTTTCATCTGTCTATGGGCCATTTGTATGTCTTCTTTGGAGAAGTGTCTGTTCATGTCTTCTGCCCATTTCTTGAGTGGATTATTTGCCTTTTGGGTATTGAGTGTGTTAAGTTTTTATAGATCTTGGATACTAGTCCTTCATCTGATAAGACATTTACAAATATCTTTTCCCATTCTCAAAGTTGTCTTTTGGTTTTGTTGACTGTTTCCTTCACGGTTCTGTGGTTTTTATCTTTTTAAGTCCCAATAGTTCATTTTTGCCATGGTTTCCCTTTCCTTTGGAGACGTGTCTAGCTAGAAGTTGTTGTGACTGAGGTCAAGGAGGTTTCTGCCTGTGTCCTTTCTAGGATTGTGAGGGATCCCTGTCTCACATTTAGATATTTCGTCCATTTTGAGTTTATTTTTGTGTACGGTGTAAGAAAGTGGTGCAGTTTCATTTTCCTACATGTAGCTGTCCAATTTTCCAAACACCATTTGATAAAGAGACTCCTTTTCCCATTGGATATTCTTTCCATCTTTGTCAAAAATTTGTTGACCATAGGCTTGAGGGTCCATTTCTGGGTTCTCTATTCTGTTCCATTGGTCTGTGTATCTGTTTTTGTGCCAGTACCATACTGTCTTGATGATTACAGCTTTGTAATTTAGTTTGAACTCTGGAATTAGGAAGCCACTAGCTTTGGTTTTCGTTTTCAACATTCCTCTGGCCATTCATGGTCTTTTGTGGTTCTATACAAATTTTGGGATTATTGGTTCTAGCTCTGTGAAAACTGTTGATGGTATTTTGATACGGATTGCATTGAATATGTAGATTGCTTTGGGTAGCATAGACATTTTAACAATGTTTGTTCTTCCAATCCATGAGCATGGAATGTTTATTCATGTCCATTTCTTCCTCAATTTCTTTCATAAATGTTCTGTAGTTTTTATAGTACAGATCCTTCACCTCTTTGGCTAACTTTATTCCTAGGTATCTTATGGTTTTTGGTGCAATTGTATATAGGATGGATTCCTCAATTTCTCCTTCTTCTGTCTCATCGTTAGTGTATAGAAATGCATCTGATTTCTGTGTATTGATTTTATATCCTGCCACTTTGCTGAATTCCTGTATGAGTCCTAGGAATTTGGGGGTGGAGTCTTTTGGGTTTTCCACATCGAGTGTCATGTCATCTGTGAAGAATGAGAATTTGACTTCCTTGCTGACATGGATGCCTTTTATTTCCTTTTGCTGTCTGCCGAGGCTAGGACTTCTAGTACTATGCTGAACAACTATGGTGAGAGTGGACATACCTGTCATGTTCCTGACCTTAGGGGAAAGGCTATTAGATTTTTCCCCCCTGAAAATGATATTTGCTCTGGGCTTTTTGTTTATGGCTTTTATGATCTTGTTGTATGTTCCCTCTATCCCTAAACTGTAGAGAGTTTTAAGCAAGAAAGGATGCTCTACTTTGTCAAATGCTCTTTCTCTATCTACTGAGACGATCATATGTTTCTCGTCTTTTATTAGTGTAGTGTATCACGTTGATGGATTTGTGGATGTTGAACCACCCATCCAACCCAGGAATAAATCCCACTTGGTCGTGGTGAATAATCCTTTTAATGTAGTGTTGGATCCTATTGGCTAGTATTTTGGTGAGAATTTTTGCATCCATGTTCTTCAAGGCTATTGGTCTATAATTCTCCTTTTTGATGGGGTCTTTGTCTGGTTCTGGGATCAAGGTAATGGTGGCCTCATACAATGAGTTTGGAAGTTTTCCTTCCATTTCTATTTTTTAGAACAGTTACATAAGGATAGGTATTAATTCTTCTTTAAATGTTTGGTAGATATCCCCTGGGAAGCCATCTGGCCCTGGGCTTTCGTTTGTTGGGAGATTTTTGATGAATGCGTCAATTTCCTTAGTGGTTATAGGTCTCTTGTTTGTTGGGAGATTTTTGATGACTGCTTCAATTGCCTTAGCGGTTATAGGTCTGTTCAGGCTTTCTATTTCTTCCTGGTTCAGTTTTGGTAGGTGATACATCTCTAGGAATGCATCTATTTATTCCAGGTTATCTAATTTGCTGGCATAGAGTTGCTCATAATATGTTCTTATAATTGTTTGTATTTCTTTGGTGTTGGTTGTGATGTCTCCTCTTTCATTTATGATTTCGTTGATTTGGGTCATTTCTCTTTTCGTTTTGGTAAGTCTGGCCAGGGGTTTATCAATCTTGTTAATTCTTTCAAAGAACCATCTCCTAGTTTCGTTGATCTATTCTATTGTTCTTTTGGTTTCTATTTCTTTGATTTCTGCTCTGATCTTTATTATTTCTCTTTCCTGCTGGGTTCAGGCTTTATTTGCTCTTTTTTATCTAGCTCCTTTAGGTATAGGGTTAGGATGTGTATTTGAGACATGTCTTGTTTCTTGAGAAAGGCTTCTTTTCCCTAAGGACTGCCTTGGCTGCATCCCAAAGATTTTGAACAGTTGTGTTTTCATTTTCATTGGTTTCTATGAATTTGTTTAATTCTTCTATAGTTTCCTGGTTGACTCATTCATTCCTTAGTAGCATGCTCTTTAGCCTCCATGTATTTGAGTTCTTTCCGACGTTCCTCTTGTGATTGAGTTCTAGTTTCAAAGCACTGTGGTCTGAAAATATGCAGGGAAGGATCCCAATCTTTTCATACTGGTTGAGACCTGATTTGTGACCTAGGATGGCATCTATTCTGGGGAATGTTCCATGGGCACTAGAGAAGAATGTGTATTCCGTTGCTTTGGGATGGAATGGTCTGAATATGTCTGTAAAGTCCATTTGGTCCAGTATGTCATTTAAAGTCTTTAATTCCTTGTTGATCTTTTGCTTAGATGATCTGTCCATTTCAGTTAGGGGGTGTTAAAATCCCCCACTATTGTTGTATTTTTGTCAATGTGTTTCTTTGCTTCTGTTATCAATTGCCTTATATAATTAGCTGCTCCCATGTTAGGGTCATAGATATTCACAATTGTTAGAGTTTCTTGTTAGATAGACCCTTTAGGTAGGATATAGTGTCCTTCCTCAACTCTTATTACAGTCTTTGGTTTAAAATCTAATTTGTCTGATATAAGGATTGCCACCCGAGCTTTCTTTTGGTGTCCATTAGCACGGTCAATGGTTTTCCACCCCCTCACTTTCTATATGGTGGTGTCTTTGGGTCTGAAATGAGTCTCTTGCAGACAACATATCAATGGGTCTTGTTTTTTAATCCAATCTGATATCCTGTGTCTTTTGATTGGGGCATTTAGCCCATTGACATTCAGGGTAACTATTGAAAGATAGGAATTTAGTGCCACTGTATTGCTTGCAAGGTGACTGTCACTGTATATTGTCTGTGTTCCTTTCTGGTCTATGTTGCTTTTAGCCTCTCTCTTTGCTTAGAGGACCCTTTTCAATATTTCTTGTAGGCCTGGTATTGTGTTTGCAAATTCCTTTAGTTTTTGTTTGTCCTGGAAGCTTTTTATCTCTCCTATTTTCAATGACAGCCTAGCTGGATATGTATTCTTGGCTGCATATTTTTCTCGTTTAGTGCTCTGAAGTTATCATGCCAGTCCTTTCTGCCTGCAGGTCTCTGTGGATAGGTCTGTTGCCAATGAAATTTTTCTACCATTCTAGGTTACATATCTCTTCTCCAGAGCTGCTTTCAGGATTTTCTCTTTGTCTCTGGGACTCCTAAGTTTTACTATTAGATGTCGGGGTGTTGACCTATTTTTATGGATTTTGAGAGGGTTTCTCTGTGCCTCCTAGGTTTTGATGCCTGTTTCCTTCCCCAAATTAGGGAAGTTCTCTGCTATACTTTGCTCCAATATACCTTCTGCTCCTCTCTCTCTTTCTTCTTCTTCTGGGATCCCAATTATTCTAATGTCGTTCTGTCTTATTTTATTGCTTATCTCTCGGATTCTTCCCTCGTGATCCAGTAGTTCTTTATGTCTCTTTTTCTCAGCTTCTTTATTTTCCATCATTTGGTCTTCTATATCACTGATTCTCTCTTCTGCCTCATTTATCCTAGCAGTTAGAGCCCCCATTTTTGATTGCACCTCATTCATAGCCTTTTTGATTTCACCTTGGTTAGATTTTAGTTCTTTTATTTCTCCAGAAAGGGTTTCTCTAATAACTTCCATGCTTTTTTCAAGCCCAGCTAGTATTTTTAAAATCATCATTCTGAATTCTAGGTGCGATATCGTACTAATGTCCGTATTGAGTATGTCCCTGTCAGTCAGCACTACCTCCTGATCTTTTTGTTGAGGTGATTTTTTTTTCCATCTTGTCATTTTGTCCAGAGGAAAATAGATGAATGAGAGAACAAAATGCTAACAGGGTAACAACGTCCCCAGAAAATACACTCTCAACAAATCAGAAAAGACCTGAAACCCGGGAAAAGAAATGGAAGGAAAGAAAAAAGAAAAAGAAAAAAACAGAACAGAACAGAACAAAACAAAACAAAAAACAGAATATGATCAAATATGATCAGGCTGGTGAATAGATCAGGGCCACACACTAGATTTTGGGTGTATTTTGGTCTGTTATAAGAAAGTGCCTCCCAAAATTTTAAAGAATGAAAAGCATATTTCTACAAAAATAAGGGTTGATACAATGAAGGGATGGAATATGAGTGTAAAGTTGAAAATTATAAAAAAATGTATAAAAGGAATTGATAAGAATTTGTTTGAAAAAATAATAGGATTTAAAAAAAAGAAAAAAGAAAAAAAAGGGGAGAGAATGTGATCAGGCAGGAGACTAGAACAAAGCCATACACTAGAGATTTAGGGTATATTTTGATCTTTTAGAAGAAACTGTATCTCAAAATTTTAAAAGGAAACAACTTACATATATGTGCCAAAATTAAGGGTAACTTCTATGAAGGAATACAATATGACTCTAAAAATGAAAAATAAAAATGTTTTTTAAAAAAGGGATTGATAAGAATTTGGTTGAAAAAGGGAAAAAGAAAAATTCAAAAAGAATTAACTCTGAAAAACTAAATAAGAATCATGGTAAAAAAGCCATGAATGCTATGTACAGTATTCGCATAGCACTGGAGTTCTGCCGTTCTCATTGATAGGTAAACTTGGTCTTGGCTGGCTGTTCGTTCTGATCTTCTGGTGGAGGGGCCTGTTGCCGTGGTTCCCAAACGTCTTTGCCAGAGGTGGAATTGCCCCACCCTTGCCGGGTTCAGGCTAAGTAATCTGCTCGGGTTTACTCTCGGGAGCTTTTGTTGCCTGCAAGCTTTCCGTACAGCTTTGGAGGACGAGAGTGAAAATCGCGGGCTCCCAATCTCCACCCCGGAGGAGCCAAGAATTCAGGGCCCCGCTCCTCAGTGCACCCCCAGAGAAAAGCACTCAGTCACTCCCGTCTCCCCGGTCTCCGGCCGCACTCCGTGCTCACCTGGCCTGTGACCCAGCGTTTCTATCTCTGGCACCCGACCCGGTGTGGAGTCTCCAAACCCAGCAGATCCCTGCGGTGTGCTCCCACATCACTCCTCCTGGGTGAGAAAGAGGAGTCTCCCTGGATCTGCCACTTGTTGGGTCCCTGCTGGAGGAGCAGTGGCCCGACTGTGCCACGGATCATGGTTTATGGCAACCCCGAGCTGAGAGCCCACGCCTCAGCTCTGTCTCTGCAGCCAGCTTCCCTGCTCCGATCCCTGGGAGCTCTGCCACACTCAGGCACCCCCAGTCTTCCTGTGACCCCGAGGGTCCTGAGACCACACTGTCCCGCGAGGGTTCCACCCCCAGCTTAGCCACTGGAGTGACGTCCCTCAGCGGAGCCGACTTCTAAAATTTCCGATTTTGTGCTCCGCGGCTCTATCACTTGCCAGAAGCGGCCGACAGAGGCCCCCTCCCCCGCCAGCTATCCTCCCGAATATCGCCTCAGATTCACTTCTCCGCACGTCCTACCTTCCAGAAAGTGGTTGTTTTTCTGTTCAGAGTGTTGTGGCTCTTCTTTTCTTCAATATCCTGTTGAGTTCGTAGGTGTTCAGAATGGTTTGATCCCTATCCAGCTGAACTCCTGAGACCAGACGAAATCCAGGTCTCCTACTCCTCACCGTCTTGCTCTGCCCCCTCGCTGTTACGCCTTCTAAATCTCAAGTCCACCCCCTTTAGAACTCAGACTCTCACCCTTGGAGACAATCACTGGACATCCATGCATTCGACCACTGCCCCTTTTGACCCACAGGTGGGAAAAGGGGATAATTTCAATAATGCAAAGATCTAGTTGCTTCTATTAAAACTAACCATGTTGTAGCAGAGCCATCTTTTCACAGTCCACTCCCAGGGGACACTTACCTTGACCATCACACCTTCCAACCTGGAGATTCTCTCTATTGGAAAAGACACCTCCACAGAGATTCTCTTCAGCCTCCCTTGAGAGGCCCTTATCACATACTGCTAACCAAACCTTGTGCTGCCAAATCCCAGGGAATGGACTCTCGAGTCCACAGGACACATTTAACAAGGCACCGAACCCTGACTGGACCTGTACACCATCTGGTGACAGGAAGGTAAACACTTCCCAAATTGACATAAAAAACATCTGGTGAGACAGCTTTTCCCAGATGTCCGGATCAGGCCTGCATTCCTTTTCTCACTGTTGCTATTCTCCCTTTTTTTGCACAGAATGTGCCATTTTCTGCATATCCTAATCTCTTGCAAAAGGAGGAAACTTCTTTGGATTATGACCTTACCAGAAATAGCCTCATTTTGATCTTGTGAGCATTTCTAAAGGTTTAGAAGATTCAGAATTCAAGTCTTTTTTGGGGTTCCAGGGTGGCTCAGTCGTTAAACATCTGCCTTCAGCTTAGGTCATGGTCCCAGGGTCCTGGGATCCAACCCCGCATCCGGCTCCCTTCTCCGCAGGAAGCCTGCTTCTCCCTCTCTCACTCCCCCTGCTTGTGTTCCCTCTCTCGCTGTGTGTCTCTCTGTCAAATAAATAAGTAAAATCTTTAAAAGAAAAAAAAAAGCCATTTCCTTTGCTGTGCAGAAGCTTTTTATCTTGATGAAGTCCCAAAAGTTCATTTTTGCTTCTGTTTCACTAGCCTTTGGAGATATATCTTCAAAGAAGTTGCTGTGGCCAACGTCAAAGAGGTTACTGCCTATGTTCTCCTCTAGGATTTTGATGGATTCCTGTTTCACATTGAGGACTTCCATCCATTTTGAGTTTATCTTTGTGTATGGTGTTAGAGAATGTTCAAGTTTCTTTCTTCTGCATGTGGCTGTCCAATTTTCCCAGCACCATTTATTGAAGAGACTTTTTTCCATTGCATAGTTTTTCCTGCTTTGTCCAGGATTATTTGACCATAGAGTTGAGGGGGTCCACATCTGGGCTCTCTATTCTGTTCCATGGGTCTATATGTCTGTTTTTGTGCCAGTACCATGCTGTCTTGGTGATCACTGCTTTGTAATATACCTTGAAATCAGGCAACGTGATGCACCCAGCTTTGTTTTTCTTTTTCAACATTTCCTTGGTGATTCAGAGTCTTCTCTGATTCCATACAAATTTTAGGATTGTTTGTTCGAGCACTCTGAAAAATGTCATAGGGAATTTTGATTGGGATGGCATTGAAAGTATAAACTGCTCTGGGTAACATAGACATTTTAACAATGTTTATTCTTCTGATCCATGAGCATGGAATATTTTTCCATCTTTTTACGTCTTCAGAAAATTAATAGAGCTACCCTATGACCCAGCAATTGTACTACTGGGTATTTACCCCAAAGACACAGATGTAGTGAAAAGAAGGTCCATATCCACCCCAATGTTCATAACAACCATGTCCACAATAGCCAAACTGTGGAAAGAGCCGAGATGCGCTTCAACAGATGAATGGATAAAGAAGATGTGGCCCATATATGCAAGGGAATATTACTCACCCATCAGAAAGGACAAAGACCCAACTTTTCCATCAACATGGATGGGACTGGAGGAGATGATGCTAAGTGAAATAAGTCAAGCAGAGAAAGTCAATTATCATACGGTTTCACTTATTTGTGGAACAGAAGGAATAGCATGGAGGACATTAGGAGAAGAAAGGGAAAAATGAAGGGGGTAATCGGAGGGAGAGATGAACCATGAGAGACTTTGCACCCTGAGAAACAAACTGAGGGTTTTAGAGGGGAGGGTGGTGGGGGGATGGTTTAGCCCAGTGATGGGTATTAAGGCAAATACTCCATGGAGAACTGGGTATTATATGAAAACAATGTATCGTGGATCATTACATCAAAAACTAATGATGTATTGTATGGTGACTAACACAATAAAATATTTAAAAAAATATTTGTTTTACCAAAACTGAATCCTGTTTCTAATCCAAAAGCATTGTTTCTGAATTTACAACATAATAGACCATTTTTGATAGCCCATGTAGTTCGAAACAAATCTTTTGAAATAACAATACTGTTTTGACATGTCCCATTAGTATTCCTGTTCTTGCAAGAAGTTCTCTAACTATTGCTTCATGTTCTTCAGTGTACTCTATGTTCCCAAATGTGCTTGGTGATTTCTTTCAGTATTTCACTATTTTGCTCATAGCCACTTGAGGAAGACACTTCCAGGAGGCATACAGGACTCCGGGTTTGCTTTCAGTCCAAACAAGTGCAAATAACATTTTCAGCTGGCTCCTTTCAGACCTAGGGTCCTGGTTTAGAATCAACATACGGTTTGGAATTCTCATCCTGTTTTCGATTCTGTATTTGCTGTCTCTCAATCCTCTGTAGAAACACTGTTCCAGTGAGGTGATGCTGGCTCACTGGTCTCAATCTTGAGCAGATACAGACTTCACATGGGAAGTTCATGAGAGTTTCTCCCTTCTAATCCTCCCTGTTCCTCGAGTGTCACTTGAGTAGTTTACAACTGTGACGTATATTTCCTCCAACATGAGACATGCCAACCAGAAAAGGCCTCACTGGCACTGAAACACAAAACCACTAAATACAAAGAACTTGACTGTTGATCAAAAATTCTTCCATGGACGCCTGGGTGGCTCAGGTCATGGTCCCAGGGTCCTGGGATTGAGTCCCACATTGGGCTCCTTGCTCAGCGGGCCCTGTTTCTCCCTCTGCTTCTCTGTCTCTCTCTCTCATACATACATACAAATAAATAAAATCCTAAAAAGAAAAGAAATTCTTCCAAGGAAACATTTTTAAAGTTTTTATTTACATTACAATTAGTCCACATACACTATTATATTCATTTCAGGTGTACAATCTAGCGATTCA
Source organism: Eumetopias jubatus (assembly GCF_037043125.1). NCBI lineage: Eukaryota > Metazoa > Chordata > Mammalia > Carnivora > Otariidae > Eumetopias > Eumetopias jubatus. The sequence goes on from NW_028274871.1 coordinate 28,823, forward strand.
ACACTTCCAGGCAACACCTGGTGCTCAGCACAAGTGCATGACTTAATCCCTATCACCTACTGAACCCATCCCCCCAAACACCTCCCCTCTGATAACCAACAGGCTGTTCTCTATAGTTAAGAGTGTTTCTTGGTTTGCCTCTTTTTCTTCTCTTTGCTCATTTGGTTTTATAAATTCCACTGATTAGTAAAATCATATAGTATTTATCTCTCTCTGGCTGACTTATTTTGCTCATCAAGGCAAATCTTGATCAGAAGGGGTAAATTTGAAAACTCATAACAGGAAATGTCACAAAACACAGGCAGGTGGTTTGGGCAGGGGGAGCTCTCACACACTACCACTCCAAATAAAGTGGGGACCCAACAGGAAGGCATGGACTTGACCTCGCACATGGATACTCCACTATTCCAGCTAGCCGAACTCTATTCTCATCTCTACATCCCCCCTCTACCTCCTCCAACAGGACTCATCCATGAGAAGCTACAACACTTTGAACTACCAGATGCTGCCAATGGACATTTGGTTCTTAGGAGCCTTCCAAATTGCCCCCTTTTCTCCTGAAAACAGTGAGCCTCTCTGATGTTCCCCAATGTGCCGAAGTTTAGTCAGAACTTCTTTGACCTGCATTCAATTCTCCTTCCTTCTCAACAAACCCAACATTTGCTGATAATTCCCTGAGAGTTTCTACCTTTAAGGTTACAAAGTGGACGGCACTTTGTTTTTACCTGGGGCTCTGGTTCCCGCAGAAATCAGAAAGTGGGATCCTAGCTCATTCTTCTAGAAGATCCTGAGAGTCAGCAGTGCATGTATTCCTGTCCCAAATGAATGCGGCTCCCCTTCCTCTGAATTCGGGACACGATTTCTCCTCAGAAACAAGTCTGCCTCTGTAACAAACCAACCACAGCATCTCTTACGTGGCGTCGCGGGACCCCTCAGTCCACGGATCCCTGAGTAAAATACCTCTTGTTCAAATACCCTCAGGGAAAATAAGGACCGAACCAGGGGAACAGCCCCCAAAATGCAAGCCACTGTGCTGCTCACCTACCAGCGCATCCTGGGGGAGCCACCCAGAGCCCCCTCCTCAGCACTCAGGCAACAACGCAGCTTCTTCGTCGCTCCTCAGGAGGCACCAAGTTGCTGCCAACCCCCCACGGCCTCCCCAGGGCAGCTGCCGAACTTACTGGAAACGCGGCCCTGGCTCTCGGAGGGGCGCTGGGTCCTCAGGGGACGGCAGAAACCTCTCCTGCCCTGAGGCACCCTGGGTCAGATAATGCCTTGGTGTCCTCTTAACAGCCCGCAGTCGCTAGGCACGCAGGGAAACCACCCCTCCCGGTTTGTGGTGCGCGCGCGCCCTCTGCCGGCTGCCCTGGGAATCCCTACAATTCTCAAAGCCAGGGCTGCTCAGGTGCAGGCGCTGAGGGGACTCGGGTCCGGCCGAGCCTGTTCTCTAGACTGGGACAGGTCTTTGACAGTGCCTCAGACACAAAGAAATCTTTCCCTTCTCCTTTCTGTGTCACTGAAGAATGAAATCGATTTTGTCAATGTCATTAGGTAATTGGTAGTGCTTGAACCACTCCCCTTAGAAATACAGATTTCAAACTTAATGTGAAGTAACAGATAACTGTGTTTACCCACCAAAATATTTGTAGTATTGAAAACATTGACACCCATTACACTATTTAAATTTTTCTTTCATTCTTCCTCTTAAGAAAAGAATAATTTCTGGTCAGGTCAGGATATATGAAATTCCATTTATACAAGGCATCATCTAGCACCATGATCTTGATCGTGACAGCGTATTTTTGACTTTGCCATTCAAGTGTTTGGGGACACATAGGTGACAGCGTCAAAATGCAAACCTAGAGGGAGCTACACATGCGTTATGAATTACTGCATGGCTCCTTAGATAATATTTTCAATGAAAAATGCTTTAGACATGGCAGATGGATGAAATCATTTCCATCAGTCTGGTAAGGAACCAATTTCACCTTCAAATACTTATTGCCCTCTGGTTACAACTAGAAGAAGCTTGGTGAAGTATGATGTTTCTGCTTGGATGTAAGAGAATGCTTGGTTTTTTTAAATTCATTTTATTTTATTCTTTGTAAAGATTTTATTTAGTTGACACAGAGAGACAGCAAGAGAGGGAACACAAGTAGGGGGAGAGGGAGAGGGAGAAGCAGTCTTCTCACTGAGCAGGGAGCCCGATGCGGGGCATGACCACCTGAGCCAAAGGCAGACATTTAAAGACTGAGCCACCTAGGCGCCCCGAATGCTAGGGGTTTGAAACCGTCCACCTACCGTCCTGCATCAGGATCCACAGTGGACATGAGGATAGCAACCCCCCATCCTGCTGCACATTGCTAGCCCCAGAGGGAGAATACGGACCTTATTCTCGAGTACTCTGGGTCGAGATCAGCAATGCAACTGTGCCAGTCCCAGGCTGCAGAACCTGAGGCCTGGTTTTGGAACTTGAGCAAGGCCCCGCTGGTACAGGAGGGCCTCCCTGGCCCATGGTTCTCCCTTCAAACACCTGGACCACCTCCCCCTTTCCTCCTTGCAATTCCTCTTTGTCCCTTCTCCCTACCTCTATCTCCCTCTGATTCTTCCTCACCCTCTCTCGGATTCCTGGTGGTGCCACACTCCCTGGGTGTTGTCCAGGAGTCCCTTGAGAGAGAAGCTTATGAATTTTATGAATTAAAATTAATAAGCATCATGCAGATCCCTCACAGATCAAGCATGAGATTCAGCTTGGCATTTTTCCATTTATGTGCATAATTTAAACCCCACACTGACACCTAATGAGGTGACAGAGTTAAGTGGCATTTCTAGGAATGTTTAACGTGTAACAGCTTCTCCGTTAGTATGGGACGATTTGAACACCATAAATCTTTCTATCCAAAGGCAAATTCCCAGGACAGAAGGAGGTCTATTTTACTGCCATATGTTCAGTATCATGTTCATTCAGTTCACACTGATTTTTCCTTCGAGATTTCCTTCTGTAGTTTTGTTCCAAAGGGTATTTGATTGCCAAACATATGTGGAAATGCTACTTATCATTTCTTCAACGATCCAGCATATTTGCGAATGTGATCAAAGAACATCCTTTGTGGGTTTCACTCTTCTGAAATATACTGAGACTTGCTTTCTGTCCAATTCATGGTTAAATTTTATAAACATATGATATGTCCTTAAAAATAATGACTCTCCTTTATCTGTTTGGTAATAGAACCTAGAGATTTCTGTGTATAAATATACGTATTAATATATATACATAGTTCTGTATCTGTATCTATATATTCATTTTATATGAATGTAGAATATTTAGTTTTATTTTTTAACATTTTATCTCATCTAATATCTAAATGTATAATTTTTATACATATATTTTATGTATTTAGTTTGTATCTCCTTCTATATGATATGTACTTTATATGATTATGTATCTACTTCTACGTTCAGATGTTTTAACTGTCCAAATTTTCTGCATCCTTACTAATTTGGGGGCTGCTGAGAGAGGGCTGTGAAAATTTGTCACTCGAGGATTTTTTTTTTCTTGCAGTTTTTTTTAAGATTTTACTTATTTATTTGAAAGAGCAGAGAGAGAGAAAAAGCGTGAGTGGGGGGAGGGGCAGAGGGTGAGGGAGAAGCAGACTCCCGCTGAGCAGGGAGCTGGATGTGGGGCTCAATTCCAGGTCCCTGGGATCATGACCTGAGCCGAAGGCAGACACTTAACAGACTGAGCCACGCAGGGGCCCCTCTTCTTGCAGTCTTGTCAAACATTCCTTTATATGTTTGGCATCCATGTAGTTAAGATCCACAATTTTATTTCCTTTTATCATTTTGTAGCAACTTTTCTTTATATCTAGTAAAGCTTTTGGCCTTATGTGTATTTTACCTGATATTACTATAATCACAGCAGCTTTTCTTTGATTGGTGTTTGTATGGTTTATTGTTTTTCCAGTAGCTTATTTTCAAAATATCTACAACTTTATGTGTTAGATGAGTATCATGTCAAATATTTATGGGATTTTTAAAGATTTTATTTATTTATTTGACAGAGAGAGAGACACAGCGAGAGAAGGAAGACAAGCAGGGGGAGAGGGAGAGGGAGAAGCAGACTTCCTGCTGAGCAGGGAGCTGGATGTGGGGCTCAATCCCAGGACTCTGGGATCATGACCTGAGCTGAAGGCACATGCTTAACCAAATGAGCCACCTAGGCATCCCAAAAGTTTCCACTTGATGGTTGGTTCATTGGTTTAGAAAGTTGTGGGTTTTTATCTGGTTTACAGTTGTTGGTCGGTTGGTTGGTTTAGAAAGTTGTGGGTTTTTATCTGGTTTACAGTTCTTGGTCGGTTGGTTGGTTTAGAAAGTTGTGTTTTTTTTATCTGGTTTACAGTTGTTGGTCGGTTGGTTGGTTTAGAAAGTTGTGGGTTTTTATCTGGAAAGTTGTTTTATCTGAAAGTTGTGGATTTTATCTTTTGGTCCATTTGCATTCAATGGGACCTTTTTCTCTTCCATTTTACATTTACCACCTCATGATGTGCATTCTTTTTGTCCAGACTTCTCTATTTTTTCTTCTCTTTTTAAAATCTATTACTCTCTGATATTATGCCCTTCACTTTGATCCTGCCTCATGAGCCACATGGAAACAGTCTAGTTTCACGATAAGTAAGTGGTGTTAAGTTCACCGTGGTTGCCACAGTCCGTATCTTGTGCCCCAACATTATTTCACCCAAAGACCTTAGTTAGCATCTACTGATAACTGGTGGCTGAATTCTTACGATTTTTTTTTTTTTTTTTTGGTGATTTCTTCTTTCCACTTTCTGCTATTTTTTTTTTTTTGAGGAATCTTTTGTAAGGATTTTTCCCTTCTCTCCAATCCCAATTTTTAAAGCTTTTCTTAAGTAGAACTGTAGACTCATGGATTATCATTCAGTATTAGGAAACTGTTCCTGTGATGATTCATTTTGAACTGCAGGTTGTCTTGATTTGGACAATGGTGACCCTTTCAAGCTGGCTCCTGCATCCTTTTCACATGAAGAGGTCCTCATTCTCGGTCCTCAGAAGTTCAGGCACGGAAACCCGGAGCCTGAGAAAGGATTCACATCTGCTTGATAAAAAAAACTCTCAGTCTACACCAGAGTCCAGTAAGTTTAGGGAACAACCTGATGGATCTGAAAAGGTTCTGGTTGATAAGTAACCTCATCAGAGGTGGAGTAAGAAGCCACTGGCCTGAGGACAATGCTGAGTCTTCCCCCAAGACAGGCACTCTGAATCTACTTTCCTGGGTAAGCCTGCTTTTATTCTATTTTCTCTTCTCCATGCAAGTATTTTGAGTTCTATTAGGATTTATTTTTATCTGTTTTTTATTTTATTATGTTATGTTAGTCACCATACAATATATCATTAGTTTTTGATGTGGTGATCCACTGTTTCGTATAACACCCAGTGCTCTATTAGGAATTAAATACCCCTCTACTCCCTTTACCAGAAAGAATCAAGTGGCATGTAGCTCTATAGGAACTTAGAGAGTGTTGAGTAGAAGGGAAGGCTCTCCATTGGTTGGAATCTTAGCTCCTTCACTCACTAGCTGTGTGCCTTTCTCTGAGCCTCAGCTTGCTCATCTCCAAAATGGGGATGACAATGAGATTTTGTACTGTGGGGCACTGTCGCCTGAGAGAAGAATGATTAGTAAAGATCTTTGAAGCACACCTGACATAAAGCACTCAATAAGCATGACATCCTATTCCTTACCTTTCCTTTCCTCACATTTTTTAGTTATTGGCTTTATATCTGGACCATGTTTCAGGGCAAGGCGTAAGCATTGACTGTATCTCCCAACCTCCACCTTCCCCAAAATACGCTGGTGCTCTTTCCAGTGCCTGGCAAAAGCCTAGAGTTCAATGTATTTCTGTTGAATTCAATTACTTCTTTGCTATAGGTCAATATCCAGGCAATCCAGGACTCCAGACTGGGGCCCATTCCCTCGTGCAGTCCCAGGACTTAAGTAGAGGCAGACCAGGACCTTCAGTCATACTCACATCCCCTCTTACTAATCAGAGGGGATCAGGAGAGATGGAGGACCCAAGGAACCTCTGACATCTGAAGGGTGAGAGTCTGGAGACAAGATGGATCTTGGGAAACCTTGCGGAGCAGAAAATGAGGAAGTGGCACAGAAAGTGGGAACAGGGGAGGTGGGTTTGGATGAGAATGAGTCTAGAACTGGAGACAAAGAGAAGGACTAGGAATGTGTCTAGGGGGCATATAGATAAGAAGTACCCTTATGGCCAAAACAGGAGTCAAAGGACCTTCAAAGGATAGGATATTTGAACTCAATAATAGTGCCACTGATAATGAAACTACAACAAATGTGTCCTTCCAGCCTGAGCATTCCACTTTGTGTGACAAGTTGAATCATCTCACTATGATCTATGTCACTCTACCACCTTGTATGGGTGGCTTTTAAGTTTTCACACACAAGGGAAAAAATGTACGTTGATTCTCCTGACCGAGCTTTGAGATCTCCCAAGAACGTGTGTCTTTTTTAAAAGTAGATTCTCTCCTGGGGCACAGAGGGACAATATCACAATTCTTGGCAGCACCAGGAGTTATGAGTGGTTGGGTGCCTCAGAAAGTGACTCTAAGACAAGGATGTGAGTATAAGTAGTTTCTCTGGAAGGGTCTTCAGGAAGCAATGACAGGAGCTAAGACGTGAGGAGTCGAGCCAACACACAAGACAGGGTATTAGTTTAGAGGTCACTGCTGTGGGCAACTCCATCTGCAGGGAACATCCAGAAGACTGTGCAGAACAGCCCTGAGTCATCCCGCCCGTGTATGAAAAGACCTGCATGGAATGGGTGCTGCTCTCGTGGACATGAATTACCTGGCAGAAGAGCTCACTGCCCCAGCCAAAGAAGCCATTAGGAAGTCAACGGACACCCTCAGGCAAAGAGCTGCCGGCAACTGCAGTAGGCAGTCATTGTGTGTGCAGGACGGGGGTGCCAGTGACGACAGCAGGGCACCAACCCTCTCCTTACATGTGTATATTCAGTATCATGGCCCCTGGGATCTGAAACATTGAGAACTTAGTGCAGTGCTCCACGTCATATGCAAAATGGCATGGTTCCTTACTTTTATTATCACTTATAGTCCCAACACTGATACTTCCTAAATAACAAATAACTTCTGTCCCATGAAAACCCAAACTCCACTATTTGAGTCTAGAAGTTTCAATTCAAGCAACTTTTCTAATAAGCACTCTTCAAAACTTACCAGGGACAAAGACACCTTTAACAAGGGATGGAGGACTACCTAAAGTCTACACCTTGAGTGTAGAAAAGTGAACACTTTCCTCCTCCAGGAAAAAATTCCCATTCCCTGGAGTCTCAGAAGGCTGGGATCTGAAGCTTAAGAGTGTTCACTGTCCTTGAAATCAGTGTTACCAAGTGCAGTTTTACAATCTTAACAGCAATTCATTGTATGTTGCACTAGTGACAAAATGAAAAAATCTAATCATGTTCTTTCCTATAAATATTAACAATTATCTATGTGCCTTAAAATCAACTATATAGGGGCGCCTGGGTGGCTCAGACGTTGGGTGTCTGCCTTTGGCTCAGGTCATGATACGGGGGTCCTGGGATGGAGCCCCGCGTTGCGCTCCCTGCTCCACGGGAAGCCTGCTTCTCCCTCTGCCGCTCCCCCTGCTTATGTTCCTGTTCTTGCTCTCTCTCTTTCTCTCTCTGTCAAATAAATAAATAAAATCTTTAAAAAAATTAAAAAAGAAATCAACTATATATTTTTTAATTTTTTATTGTTATGTTAATCACCATATATTACATCATTAGTTTTTGATGTATATATATATTTTTCTTTTTGAGAGAGAGAGAGAGAAGAGTGTGAATGGGTAGGGAAGGCTAGAGAGACAGGGAGACTCTTAAGCCGACTCCATGCTTAGTGTGGAGCCTGATTTGGGGCTTAGTCTCAGGACCCTGAGATCACGACTTGAGCCAAAACCAAGACTCTGACGCTAAACCAACTGAGCCAACCAGGCAACCCCATATCAACTATCTTTTATCCCCTCAATAACCTCTATACAGCCCTTGTTGGCATTAATCTTTCTATTATTATAATCATGATTTTTCTCTCCATGAATATTAATTAACCACTAGACTGGTAAGCACCAACTTTATAGAGCACCAAGTGATGAGACACCCATTATAGATTAGACAACTACATTATGATAGAATACATGTTATATATGATTTATCTGAACATAAACTAGTGTAAAATAGATCATTCTGTGATTTCTATATTGTTGTGTATTACTCAATTTCTGTAACATAAATTCTATTATTTAAATGAAACAATAGAACAGAATATGTGTCAATTACTAGTAAGTAATGGTAGGACTAATTATGCAACGTTATGTGTTAAAAATAAAAAGCAATGATTACTAATAAACTTTTCACTTTATAATAGGTTTAGATTTATCAACAAAAAAATACGAAAGACAGTATTGAGCATTTCCATATGCATAACACAGTTGGCCAACTATTTTTCTTTTATTTTAATTCCACTACAGTCAACATACAGTGTTCTATTAGTTTCTGGTATACAGTAGAGCGATTCAACACTTCCATGCAGTATCCAGGGCTCATCAGGACAAGTGCACTCCTTAATCCCCATCACCTATCTCACCCATGCTCCCAACCATTTCCCTTCTGGTACCCATCACTTGGTTCTCTAGAGTTAAGGGTCTGGATGAAAGACCTCCAAGGGAGACAAGAGTCTCTCAAAATCCTAGAGGAGAACAGAGGCAGCAACCTCTTCAACCTCAACCACAGCAACTCCTTCCCAGACACATCTCCAAAGGCAAGGGAAAGAAAAGCAAAAATGAACTACTGGGACTTCCTCAAGACCAAAGTCTTCTGTACAACAAAGCAAACAGTCAACAAAACTAAAAGGCAACCTACAGAATGGGAAAAGATATTTGCAAATGATATATCAGATAAAGGGCTAGTACGGTAAATGGAATAAGTCAAGCAGAGAAAGACTATTATCACATGGTTTCACTCATATGTGGGACATAAGGAATAGCACGGAGGACTACAGGGGAAGGGAGGGAAAACCGAAGGGGAAGAAATTAGAGAAGGAGACAAACCATGAAAGACTCAGGACTCCGGGAAACAAACTGAAGCAGAAAGGAGGGGTTTGGAGGAATGGGTTAGCCAGGTGATGGGTTTTAAGGAGGGTACATGTTGTGATGAGCATTTGGTTGTTATATGCAACTAATGAATTGTTGAACACTACACAGAAAACTAATGATGTACTCTATGTTGGCTAACTGAACGTACTTTAAAAAAAAAAAAAATGGCCAGTATTGGGACGCCTGGGTGTTTCAGTCATTAAGTGTCTGCCTTCAGCTCAGGTCATGATCCTGCTCAGGGGTAAGCCTGATTCTACCTCTCCCAATTCCCCTGTTTGTGTTCCCTCTCACGCTGTCTCTGTCTGTCAAATAAATAAATAAAATCTTTAAAAGAAAGGGCTAGTATTCAAGATATATAAAGAACTTATCAAACTCAACACCCAAAAAACAGAGAATCCAGTCAAGAAATGGGCAGACGATATGAACAGACATTTCTCCAAAGAAGACATCCATATGGTCAACAGACACATGAAAAAATTCTCCATATCACTTGGCATCAGGGACTTATAAATCAAAACCACAATGAGATACCACTTCACACCACTCAGAATGGCTACAATTAACAATGCAGGAAAGAGCAGATATTGGCGAGGATGTGGAGAAAGGGGAACCCTCCTACACTGTTGGTGGGAATGCAAACTGGTGCAGGCACTCTGGAAAATGGTATGTTCCTCAAAAAATTAAAACTTCAGCTACCCTATGACCCAGCAATTGCACTACTAGGTATTGACCCCAAAGATGCAAATGTAGTGAGCTGAACAGGCACCTGTACCCCAATGTTCATAGAAGCAATGTCCACAATAGCCAAACTGTGGAAAGAGCCCAGATGTCCATCAACAGATGAATGGATAAAGAAGATGTGATATATATATACAATGGAATATTAGTCAGCCATCAGAAAAGATGAATACTTACCATTTACTTTGACATGAATGGAACTGGAGGGTATTATGCTAAGAGAAATTAGTCAATCAGAGAAAAACAATTATCATATGGTTTCACTCATACGTGGAATATAAGAAACAGGGCAGAGGACCATAGGGGAAGGGAGTGAAAACAGAATGGAAAGTCATCAGAGAGGGAGAAAAACTATCAGAAACTCTTAATTATTGGAAACAAACTGAGGTAATGTAAGGTGATTAACATAACAATAAAAACGAAACAAACTGAGGGTTGCTGGAGGGGAGAAGGGTTGGGGGATGAGTTAATTGGGTGATGAGCATTAAGGAGGGCACATGATGTGATGAGCACTGGGTCTTACACACAACTGATCATTTTTGAACACTATATCTGAAACTAACGATGTACCTATAAGTTGGTTAGTTGAATTTATATTTGAAAAAAGAAAGAAATAAGAGAGCCCGTTTCTTGGTTTGTCTCTCTCTCTTTTTTCACTTTAACAGCCACATGATGGAATCCATCCAAGTGTCCATTCACAGATGAATGGATCAAAAAGATGTGGCATAAAAATACAATGGAATATTACTCAACCATAAAAAGGAATGAAATCTTGCCGTTTGCAAGAAGGTGGACAGACTTAGAGAATAGAATGCTCAGCAAAAGAAGTCAGAGAAAGACAAACACCAGATGATTTCACTCACGTGAATTTAACAAACAAATGAGCAGTCTGCCAAATATATCGCCTCAGTTGGTATATCTTCACAACTACTATTCAAAATAGATAATTATTAACTAAAGTCTATAGTTTTACTCAGATTTGGTTAGGTTTTAACCCTTTCTGTTCCAGGCTCATCCCAGCTGGCACATCACCCTCAGTCACTCCCCTTGGCCATGACAGTTCTCAGACTTTCCATATTTTCCATCATCTGGAAAGTTTCGAGGAGCACAGTTCATATACTTTGTAGAATGATCCTCAGTTGGTTTATGTGTAATGTTTTTCACAAAGGACTAGACGGGAGTTATGTATTTGGGGGTGGGAGATCACAGAGACAGAATATTCTTATCACTTCACATCAAGAATGTTTACTCTCAAGATGGCTTACCACTGTTGATGTTTATCTTTGATCACCTTGCTGGGGGTGTGTTGGCCAAGTTTCTTCTCTGTCCATAAGGTATATTTCCTCTGGTGAAGTCACTATAGGCACATCTCAAAGAGTGGCAAGTTATGTATCACCTCTTGAAGGCCTAGGTATCTACATAATGCAAGTATTTTATGCATAGAAAATACTCCTTCATTTATGGACTCCTTTCTTTGGTAAGTCTAAGCCTATTTTGAATGAAAAGTTTATTAGTGATAACTGTTTTATTTTTTCTAACACATGTTATTGCATAATTAGCCCTAGTAGGACTACTAATAATGGACAATTATTCTTATTATTCTTCTAATTGTTTTATTTAAATAACAACACGCATGTCAGAGAAAACTGAATACCGCAAAATATATAATTCACAGAGATCTGTACCTCATATTTTATATTAAGATAATCACATATCTATAACATTCCATTGTATAGTATGTAAATATGTAGTTTTGTGGTCTTGAAGGAATGTCATTGATTAGTTGAGCATAAAGCAGGTCATCCTAGATCACAGGCAATATTTGGATTTTAGAGGATATGATATTTCACAGCATGACTGAACATGTTCAAAAAATGTACAAATACCCAAGTGATTCATTGTGGCTGGCTCAATTGTTCTCAGGAATCCTCTTTTTTTTTTTCACTGCAGGATTCCATCCTGAGATTCCTAGTCATCCAGCATGACTCTCCCATCCTTCCATTCAACAGCTTCTAATGGTCCCCTACATCTGGGCATCCTCTGGGGCATTAGTCTCCTTTGCTCTCTTTCTTTAAGTTTTTGTTGCCTTTTTAAAAATTTTTTATTGTTATGTTAATCACCATATATTACATCATTAGTTTTTGATGCAGTGTTCCATGATTCATTGTTTGTTCATAACACCCAGTGATCCATGCAGAACGTGCCCTCCTCAATACCCATCACCAGGCTAACCCATACCCCTACCCCCCTCCCCTCTAGAACCCTCAGTTTGTTTTCAGAGTCCATCATCTCTCATGGTTCATCTCCCCCTCTGACATACTCCCCTTTTCTTCCTCTCCTGTTATCTTCTCCTTTTTCTTTTTTCTTAAAATATGTTGCAATATTTGTTTCAGAAGTACAGATCTGTGATTCAACAGTCTTGCACAATTCACAGCGCTCACCGTAGCACATACCCTCCCCAATGTCTATCACCCAGCCTCCCTATCTCTCCCACCCCCAACCACTCCAGTAACACTCAGTTTCTTTCCTGAGATTAAGAATTCCTCATATCAGTGAGGTCATGTGATACATGTCTTTCTCTGATTGACTGATTTCACTCAGCATAACACCCTCCAGTTCCATCCACGTCGTTGCAAATGGCAAGATCTCATTCCTTTTGATGGCTGCATAATATTCCATTGTGTATATATACCACCTCTTCTTTATCCATTCATCTGTCGATGGACATCTTGGCTCTTTCCACAGTTTGGCTATTGTGGACATTGCTGCTATAAACATTGGGGTACACGTACCCCTTCGGGTCCCTACATTTGTATCTTTGTGGTAAATACCCAGTAGTGCAATTGCTGGATCGAACGGTAGCTCTAATTTCAACTGTTTGAGGAACCTCCATACTGTTTTCCAGAGGGGTTGCACCAGCTTGCATTCCCACCAACAGTGTAGGAGGGTTCCCCTTTCTCCACATCCCCGCCAACATCTGTCGTTCCCTGACTTGTTAATTTTAGCCATTCTGACGGGTGTGAGGTGGTATCTCTTTGAGGTTTTGATTTGGATTTCCCTGATTCCGAGCGATGTTGAGCACTTTTTCATGTGCCTGTTGGCCATTTGGATGTCTTCTTTGGAGAAATGTCTGTTCATGTCTTCTGCCCATTTCTTGATTGGATTATTTGTTCTTTGGGTGTTGAGTTTGATAAGTTCTTTATAGATTTTGGATACTAGCCCTTTATCTGATATGTCATTTGCAAATATTTTCTCCCATTCTGTCGGTTGTCTTTTGGATTTGTGGACTGTTTCTTTTGCTGTGCAAAAGCTTTTTATCTTGATGAAATCCCAATAGTTCATTTTTGCCCTGGCTTCCCGTGCCTTTGGCGATGTTTCTAGGAAGAAGTTGCTGCGGCTAAGGTCGAAAGGGTTGCTACCTGTGATCTCCTTTAGGATTTGGATGGACTCCTGTCTCACGTTTAGGTCTTTCAACCATTTGGAGTCTATTTTTGTGTGTGGTGTAAGAAAATGGTCCAGTTTCATTCTTCTGCATGTGGCTGTCCAATTTTCCCAACACCATTTGTTGAAGAGGCTGTCTTTTTGCCACTGGACATTCTTTCCTGCTTTGTCAAAGATGAGTTGACCATAGAGTTGTGGGTCCATTTCTGGGCTCTCGATTCTGTTCCATTGATCTATGTGTCTGTTTTTGTGCCAGTACCATACTGTCTCGATGATGACAGCTTTGTAATACAGCTGGAAGTCCGGAATTGTGATGCCGCCAGCTTTGCTTTTCTTTTTCAGTATTCCTCTGGCTATTCTGGGTCTCTTCTGGTTCCATACAAATTTTAGGATTATTCGTTCCATTTCTTTGAAAAAAGTGGATGGTATTTTGATGGGGATTGCATTGAATGCGTAGATGGCTCTAGGTAGCATTGACATCTTCACAATGTTGATTCTCCCAATCCATGAGCATGGAACGTTTTTCCATTTCTTTGTGTCTTCTTCAATTTCTTTCATGAGTATTTTATAGTTTTCTGAGTACAGATCCTTTGCCTCTTTGGTTAGATTTATTCCTAGGTATCTAATGGTTTTGGGTGCAATTGTAAATGGGATAGACTCCTTGATTTGTCTCTCTTCTGCCTTGTTGTTGGTGTATAGGAATGCCACTGATTTCTGTGCATTGATTTTATAGCCTGCTACTTGACTGAATTCCTGTATGAGTTCTAGCAGTTTTGGGGTGGAGTCTTTTGGGTTTTCCACATACAGTATCATATCATCTGCAAAGAGTGAGAGTTTGACTTCCTCTTTGCCGATTTGGATGCCTTTGATTTCTTTTTGTTGTCTGAGTGCTGTGGCTAGGACTTCTAATACTATGTTGAATAGCAGTGGTGAGAGTGGACATCCCTGCCGCGTTCCTGACCTTAGGGGAAAAGCTCTCAGCCTTTCCCCATTGAGAATGATATTCGCTGTAGGTTTTTCATAGATGGCTTTTATGATATTGAGGTATGTACCCTCTATCCCTATACTCTGAAGAGTTTTGATCAAGAAAGGATGTTGTACTTTGTCAAGTGCTTTTTCTGCATCTATTGAAAGGATCATATGATTCTTGTTCTTTTTTTGTTAATGTATTGTATCACGTTGATTGATTTGCGGATGTTGAACCAGCCTTGCAGCCCAGGAATAAATCCCACTTGGCCATGGTGAATAATCCTTTTAGTGTACTGTTGGATCCTATTGGCTACTATTTTGGTGAGAATTTTTGCATCCATGTTCATCAAGGATATTGGTCTGTAATTCTCTTTTTTGATGGGGTCTTTGTCTGGTTTTGGGATCAAGGTAATGCTGGCCTCATAAAATGAGTTTGGAAGTTTCCCTTCCATTTCTCTTTTTTGGAACAGTTTCAGGAGAATAGGTATTAATTCTTCTTGAAATATCTGATAGAATTCCCCTGGGAAGCCATCTGGCCCTGGGCTTTTGTTTCTTGGGAGATTTTTGATGACTGTTTCAATTTCCTTAGTGGTTATAGGTCTGTTCAGGTTTTCTATTTCTTCCTGGTTCAGTTTTGGTAGTTGATACATCTCTAGGAATGCACCCATTTCTTCCAGGTTATCTAATTTGCTGGCATAGAGTTGCTCATAATATGTTCTTATAATTGTTTGTATTTCTTTGGTTTTTGTTGTGATCTCTCCTCTTTCATTCATGATTTTGTGGATTTGTGTCATTTCTCTTTTCTTTTTGATCAGTCTGGCCAGGGGTTTATCAATCTTGTGAATTCTTTCAAAGACCCAGCTCCTAGTTTCTTTGATCTGTTCTACTGTTCTTTTGGTTTCTAGTTCATTGATTTCTGCTCTGATCTTTATGATTTCTCTTCTCCTGCTAGGTTTAGGCTTTATTTGCTGTTCTTTCCCCAGCTCCTTTAGGTGTAGGGTTAGGTTGTGTATTTGAGACCTTTCTTGTTTCTTGAGAAAGGCTTGTATTGCTATATACTTTCCTCTCAGGACTGCCTTTGCTGTATCCCAAAGATTTCGAACAGTCGTGTTTTCATTTTCATTGGTTTCCATGAATTTTTTTAATTCTTCTTTAATTTCTTGGTTGACCCATTCATTCTTTAGTAGGATGCTCTTTAGCCTCCATGTATTTGAGTTCTTTCCGACTTTCCTCTTGTGGTTGAGTTCTAGTTTCAAAGCATTGTGGTCTGAAAATATGCAGGGAATGATCCCAATCTTTTGCTACCGATTGAGACCTGATTTGTGACCTAGGATGTGATCAATTCTGGAGAATGTTCCATGGGCACTAGAGAAGAATGTGTATTCCGTTGCTTTGGGATGGAATGTTCTGAATATGTCAGTGAAGTCCATTTGGTCCAGTGTGTGATTTAAAGTCTTTAGTTCCTTGTTGATCTTTTGCTTAGATGATCTGTCCATTTCAGTCAGGGGGGTGTTAAAGTCTCCCAGTATTATTGTATTGTTGTCAATGTGTTTCTTTGCTTTTGTTATTAATTGCCTTATATAATTGACTGCTCCCATGTTCGGGGCATAGATATTTACAATTGTTAGATCTTCTTGTTGGATAGACCGTTTAAGTAGGATATAGTGTCCTTCCTCATCTCTTATTACAGTCTTTGTTTTAAAATCTAGTTTGTCTGATATAAGGATTGCCACCCCATCTTTCTTTTGGTGTCCATTAGCATGGTAAATGGTTTTCCACCCCCTCACTTTCAATCTGGGGGTGTCTTTGGTCTGAAGATATCTTGCCAGTCCTTTCTGGCCTGCCAGGTCTCTGTGGATAGGTCTGTTGCCAATCTAATGTTTCTACCATTGTAGGTTACATATCTCTTCTCCCGAGCTGCTTTCAGGATTTTCTCTTTGTCTCTGAGACTCGTAAGTTTTACTATTAGATGTCGGGGTGTTGACCTATTATTATTGATTTTGAGAGGGGTTCTCTGTGCCTCCTGGATTTTAATGCCTCTTTCCTTCCTCACATTAGGGAAGTTTTCTGCTATAATTTGCTCCAATATATCTTCTGCCCCTCTCTCTCTCTCTTCTTCTTCTGGGATCCCAATTATTCTAATGTTGTTTCATCTTATCGTATCCCTTATCTCTCGAATTCTGCCCTCGTGATCCTGTAGTTGTTACTCTCTCTTTTTCTCAGCCTCTTTATTTTCCATCATTTGGTCTTCTATATCACTGATTCTCTCTTCTGCCTCATTTATCCTAGCATTTAGTGCCCCCATTTTTGATTGCACCTCATCAATAGCCTTTTTGATTTTGATTTGGTTAGATTTTAGTTCTTTTATTTCTCCAGAAAGTGTTTCTCTAATAACTTCCACGCTTTTTTCAAGCCCAGCTAGTATCTTTAAAGTCATGATTCTGAACTCTAGGTCTGACATCGTACTAATGTCCGTGTTGAGTAGGTCCCTGGCTGACGGTACTACCTCTTGTTCTTTTTGCTGAGGTGATTTCTTTCATCTTGTCATTTTGTCCAGAGGAGAATAGATGAATGAGAGAACAAAATGCTAACAGGTTTACAACATCCCCAGCAAATATACTGTATATAAATCAGAAAAGACCTGAAACCAGGGGAAAAGAAAGGGAAAGGAAGAAAAAAGAAAGAGAAAAAAAAAAGAAAAAAAAAGATAAAAACAAAAACAAAACAATACAAAAAAAGCAGAATATGATCAAATATGATCAGGCTAGTGCATAGATCAGTGCCACACACTAGATTTTGGGCATATTTTGGTCTGTTAGAAAAAAGTGCCTCCTAAAATTTTAAAGGAAGAAAGACATATGTACAAAATAAGGGTTGATACAATGAAGGGATGGAAGATGAATGTAAAGATGAAAATTATAAAAGATTTTATAAAAGGACTAGGTAAGATAAGTTGTTTGAACAAGGAAAGAAGATTTAGGAAAAAAAAAAGAAAAAGGGAGAGAATGTGATCAGGCAGGAGACTAGAAGAGAGCCATACACTAGTGATTTAGGGTATATTTTGATCTGTTAGAAGAAACTGTACCTCAAAATTTTAAAGAGAGAACAACTTATATATATATATGCCAAAAATAAAGGTAACTACTATGAAGGGATAAAATATGACTCTAAAAATGAGAAATAAAAAAGGCTTTTTTTTTTAAAAAGGGAATTGATAAGATGTTGGTTGAGAAAGGGAAAAAGAAAAATAAAAAAAAACAGTCAACAAAAATTAACTTTGATGAAATAATGAATCATGGTAAAAAAAAAAAGAAAAAAAAAAAGGCATGAATCTATGTGCAGTATTCCCCTAGCGCTGGAGTTCTCCCATTCTCCTTGATCGATCAACTTGGTCTTGGCTTGCTGGCTGTTTGTGCTGATCTTCTGGGGGAGGGGCCTGTTGCTGTGGTTTCCAAATGTCTTTGCCGGAGGCGGAATTGCCCCGCCCTTGTCGGTCCGGGCTAAGGAAGCTGCTCCGGTTTGCTCTCAGGAGCTTTTGTTCCCTGCAAGCTCTTGGTACAGCTTTGGAGGACCAGGGCAGAAATGGTGGCCTCCCAATCTCCACCCGGAGGAGCTGAGACCTCGGGGCCCTGCTCCTCAGTGCGCCCCCAGAGAAAAGCAGTCACTTCCGTGTCCCGGGTCTCCAACCGCACTCTGTGCTCACCCAGCCTGTGATCGAGCGTTGCTATCTCTGGCACCCGACCCTGCGCGGAGTCTCCAAACCCAGCAGATCCCTGCAGTGCGTTCCCGCACCGCTCCTCCCCGGGAAGGAAGGGGAGTCTCCCCAGATCTGCTGCTTGTTGGGTCCCTGCTGGAGGAGCCGTGCCCTGACTGGGCCGCAGATCACAGTTTATGGCAACCCCGAGCTGAGAGCCCGCGACTCTGCTCTGTCTCTGCAGCCGGCTTCCCCGCTCTGTTACCTGGGAGCTCTGGTGCACTCAGGCACCCCCGGTCTCTCTGTGACCCCAAGGGTCCTGAGACCACACTGTCCCGGGAGGATTCCATCCCCCGCTTAGCCACTGCAGTGACGTCCCTCCGCCGAGCCGACTTCTAAAAGTTCCGATTTTGTGCTCCGCGGCTTATCACTTGCCAGAAGCGGCTGGCGGAGGCCCCTCCCCCGCCGTCTATCCTCCCGAATATCGCCTCGGATTCACTTCTCCGCACGCCCTACCTTCCAGTAAGTGGTCGCTTCTCTGTTCAGAGAGTTGTTGCTACTCTCCTGTTCGATCTCCTGTTGAGTTCGTAGGTGTTCAGAATGGTTTTGATCCCTATTCAGCTGAATTCCTGAGACCACACGAAATCTAGGTCTCCTACTCCTCCGCCATCTTGCTCCGCCCCCCAGGAATCCTCATTTTTATCTTCTTCCCCTTCATCCTCCTCAGCAGTAGTAGAACAATCAAGTGTTTCAAATTTAAACAGACATTCAAAGACTGAAAGAATGTAGAGTGATTTCAATGAGTTTCAGGCTGAAGGAAGAAGATGTGACCATGAGGTGGCAGTAACATGAAACAACTTTTCTTGGGGGATTGATAAGTTTGCAAGAGGGGAGATCCATCACAGTATTATCCTTCCAATACTGGGGACATTGAAGAAGCTGCTTATGTGCCTAAGTGATGTGTTTCTGCAGCCTGGCTGGGGGGGGTGGTGGTGGTCTCTGGATCAGAGACTTAAAAGGCCAACAGCAGTTCAGGGTCTTTTAGAGCTGAAGGGTTGATCTTGATTGATTGACTCACTGATCTTATTTATGATTAGGAACCGCTGGACACACTTTCACGGGATATGGAAATCACGCAGGCAGTCAGTGCCTAAAAATCTGCTCTTCAGGGTTATGTTTTTAAAAGACTGATGTGTAAAAACCAATTCTGAGTTTGGCACCAGCAGCAGGGGTTTGAGCTAATGGGTACCAGCCTGCCAATAAACAGTGAGCCACCTCTGGCTCACTGATATTGCAGGAGCGAAAAAGGATCAGTTACAATGAACATATCATGTTTCATCGTGATGGGTTTTTTTAAACAAAGGTTTCAAATATTATTCAAACACATAATTTATTCTGTTGTGCTCTGCAGCAAGTGAAAAAATATTTAAAAT
Organism: Eumetopias jubatus; assembly: GCF_037043125.1. NCBI lineage: Eukaryota > Metazoa > Chordata > Mammalia > Carnivora > Otariidae > Eumetopias > Eumetopias jubatus. Next base: position 48,306 of record NW_028274871.1, read on the forward strand.
TGAAAGAATATTTTGGGAGTGATTTCGATGTCACGTTTTGTGCAATAAACAATTTACATCTTAGGGGATCACTAGAAAATACTGAAAGCCCAAACACTAGAAAGATTCTGAATTTAGGGACGCCTGGGTGGCTCTGTCAGTTAAGAGTCTGCCTTCAGCTCAGGTCATGACCCCAGGGGCCTGGGATCAAATCCATATGAGGCTCCTTGCTCGGCAGGGAGACTGCTTCTCCCTCTGCCTGCCGCTGCTCCCTGCTTGTGTTCTCTCTTGGGCAAATAAATAAAATCTTAAGAAAAAAAAAGAAAGATTCTAAATTTTGAGTATTGTAGACTATTATAATTTCTATATGCCTAACTATAAAGGTATTGATAGATAAGATCTGGTCTTATTTGTGTAATAAAATTCAAAAAGAATTTGTAAGGCTTCTACAAAGTTATGTTAGACCTAAAACACCTTAAGAATATTCAGAGAAAATGCTTCTTGGTTATTGATGGTAAAACAGATGTAGCCCATCAATGAGGAAAAGCTTCAATTATAAGAGATGTCATATTAAGAATAACGTCATAAAGGGGTACTCGGGTGTCTCAGTGGGTTAAGCAGCTGCGTTTGGCTCAGGTCATTTCTCAGCGTCCTTAGATCGAGCCCCGCATCGGCCTCCCTGCTCAGCAGGGACTCATCTTCACACTCTGCCTCTCCCCTTCCATTCATGATCTCCCTTCCTCTCACAGACTATTAAATAGTATCTTAAAAACAAAGAATTGTGTCATAAGAAATGATGATACTTCTGTAGATTTTTCTTACCATGGAGCAAAAAATGATATGTTTAGTTTCTTAATACATTATAAAACGATACTGTCATAAGATTGCTTATACCCATACCCTGAATGTTAACTAAGTAGAATTTAAATAAAAAATTGAAAAGAAAAAATAATTGCTCATATCCAGATATATGATAATGAAACAACTGTAGCATGTTTGTAAAGAATAGAAGACATTATTTCTTCCCCCAAAACGATTATGTCACTTGCATCTTGCTCAGCAAATAGCCTTAATTTAACAGGCAAATTGTCTGCATTTATGAGTTCAAATATGCAAACCTGCAAAATTTCATACTTTTTCCACATTCAGTGAAATTACTAGATATTCTCATGTTTTAGACATAAATATAAAATATCAAATGAAGAAACAGTATAATGAAATGAAATCATACTGATACAAGGAGATTACACTTTATGTAACTTGTCAAGGTGGGATGATATTTTCAAATGGGCGGGAATAGTTTCTAAAAACCTAAGCAACAAATCTTGAAATTATACAAAGCTGCCTGCTCATCAAAAGGTCTGTCTTCTTTCTTTTTAAAATTTTTTATTGTTATGTTAATCACCATACATCATTAGTTTTTGATGTAGTGTTCCATGATTCATTGTTTGTGCATAACACGCAGTGCTCCACGGAGAACGTGCCCTCTTTAATACCCATTACCAGGCTAACCCATCCCTCCAACCCCCTCCCCTCTAGAACCCTCAGTTTGTTTTTCAGAGTCCGTCGTCTCTCATGGTTCGTCTCCCCCTCCGACTTACTCCCCTTCTTTCTTCCCATCCTGCTATCTTCTTTTTCTTTTTTCTTAACAAATGTTGCATTATTTGTTTCAGAAGTACAGATCTGTGATTCAACACTCTTGCACAATTCACAGTACCCACCATAGCACATACCCTCCCCAATGCCTATTACCGAGCCACCCCATCCCTCCCACCCCCCACCACTCCAGCAACACTCCGTTCCTTTCCTGAGATTAAGAATTCCTCATATCAGTGAGGTCATATGATACATGTCTTTCTCTGATTGACTTATTTCACTCAGCGTAACACCCTCCAGTTCCATCCACGTCATTGCAAATGGCAAGATTTCATTCCTTTTGATGGCTGCATAGTATTCCATTGTGAATATATACCACCTCTTCTTTATCCATTCATCTGTCAATGGACATCTTGGCTCTTTCCACAGTTTGGCTATTGTGGACATTGCTGCTATAAACATCGGGGTGCACGTACCCCTTCGTATCCCTACGTTTGTATCTTTGTGGTAAATACCCCGTAGTGCAATTGCTGGATCGTATGGTGGCTCTATTTTCAACTCTTTGAGGAACCTCCATACTGTTTTCCAGAGTCGTTGCACCAGCTTACATTCCCATCAAGAGTGTAGGAGGGTTCCCCTTTCTCTGCATCCCCGCCAACATCTGTCTTTTCCTGACTTGTTAATTCTAGCAATTCTGACTGGTGTGAGGTGGTATCTCATTGAGGTTTTGATTTGGATTTCCCTGATTCCGAGCGATGTTGAGCAGTTTTTCATGTGTCTGTTGCTCATTTGAATGTCTTCTTTGGAAAAATGTCTGTTCATGCCTTCTGCCCATTTCTTGATTGGATTATTTGTTCTTTGGGTGTTGAGTTTGATAAGTTCTTTATAGATTTTGGATACTAGCCCTTTATCTGATATGTCATTTGCAAATATTTTCTCCCATTCTGTCAGCTGTCTTTTGGTTTTGTGGACTGTTTCTTTTGCTGTGCAAAAGCTTTTTATCTTGATGAAATCCCAATAGTTCATTTTTGCCCTTGCTTCCCTTGCCTTTGGCGATGTTTCCAGGAAGAAGTTGCTATGGCTGTGGTCGAAGAGGTTGCTACCTGTGTTCTCCTTTAGGATTTTGATGGAATCCTGTCACACTTTTAGGTCTTTCAACCATTTGGAGTCTATTTTTGTGTGTGGTGTAAGGAAATGGTCCAGTTTCATTCTTCTCCATGTGGCTGTCCAATATTCCCAACACCATTTGTTGAAGAGACTGTCTTTATTCCACTGGACATTCTTTCCTGCTTTGTCAAAGATGAGTTGACCATAGAGTTGAGGGTCCATTCCTGGGCTCTCGATTCTGTTCCATTCATCTATGTGTCTGTTTTTGTGCCAGTACCATACTGTCTTGATGATGACAGCTTTGTAATAGAGCTGGAAGTCTGGAATTGTGATCCCGCCAGCTTTGCTTTTCTTTTTCAATATTCCTCTGGCTATTCGGGGTCTCTTCTGGTTCCATACAAATTTTAGGATTATTTGTTCCATTTCTTTGAAAAAAGTGGATGGTATTTTGAATGGGGATTGCATTGAATGTGTAGATGGCTCTAGGTAGCATTGACATCTTCACAATTTTGGTTCTCCCAATCCATGAGCATGGAACGTTTTTCCATTTCTGTCTTCTTCAATTTCTTTCCTGAGTATTTTATAGTTTTCTGAGTACAGATCCTTTGCCTCTTTGGTTAAATTTATTCCTAGGTATCTTATGGTTTTGGGTGCAATTGCAAATGGGATCAACTCCTTGATTTGTCTCTCTTCTGTCTTGTTGTTGGTGTATAGGAATGCCACTGATTACTGTGCATTGATTTTATAGCCTGCTACTTGACTGAATTCCTGTATGAGTTCTCGCAGTTTTGGGGTGGAGCCTTTTGGATTTTCCACATACAATATCATATCATCTGCAAAGAGTGAGAGTTTGACTTCCTCTTTGCCGATTTTGATACCTTTGATTTCTTTTTGTTGTCTGATTGCTGTGGCTAGGACTTCTAATACTATGTTGAATAGCAGTGGTGAGAGTGTACATCCCTGCCACGTTCCTGACCTTAGGGAAAAAGCTCTCAGGGGAAAAGAAAGGGAAAGAAAGAAAAAAGAAAGAGAAAAAAAAGAAAAAGAAAAAGAAAAAGATAAAAACAAACAAAAACAGAACAAGAAAAAAAAACCAGATTATGATCAAATATGATCCGGCTAGTGCATAGATCAGTGCCACACACTAGATTTTGGGTGTATTTTGGTCTGTTAGAAGAAAGTGCCTCTAAAATTTTAAAGGAAGAAAGACTTATATATGTACAAAAGAAGGGTTGATACAATGAAGGGATGGAAGATGACTGTAAAGATGAAACTTATAAAAGTTTTATAAACGGAATTGATAAAAAGTTGTTTGAAAGAAGAAAGAAGAAATTTAAAAAAAAGAAAAAAGAAAAGAAAGAAAATGGGAGAGACTCTGATCAGGCAGGAGACTAGAACAAAGCCATACACAAGTAATTTAGGGTATATTTTGATCTGTTAGAAGAAACCGTATATCAAAATTTTAAAGAGAGAAGAACTTATATATATATATGCCAAAAATAAGAAACTACCATGAAGGGATAAAATATGACTCCAAAAATGAAAAACAAAAAGTGTTTTTTTTTAAAAAAAAGGGATTGATAAGATGTTGGTTGAAAAAGGGAAAAAGAAAAATTCAAAAAAAAAACAGTTAAAAAAATTAACTTTGAAAAACTAATGAATCATGGTAAAAAAGCCATGAATTCTATGTGCAGTATTCCCCTAGCGCTGGAGTTCTCCCGTTCTCCTTGATCGGTAAACTTGGTCTTGGCTTGCTGGCTGTTTGTGATGATCTTCTGGGGGGAGGGGCCTATTGCCGTGGTTCCCAAATATCTTTCCCGCAGGCAGAATTGCCCCGCCCTTGCCAGTCCGGGCTAAGCAAGCTGCTTGGGTTTGCTCCCAGGAGCTTTTGTTCCCTGCAAGCTCTAGGCACAGCTTTGGAGGACCAGTGTGAAAATGGTGGCCTCCCAATCTCCGCCCACAGGAGCTGAGAACTTGGGGCCCCGCTCCTCAGTGCGCCCCCAGAGAAAAGCAGTCAATCACTCCTGTCTCCCCGGTTTCCGGACGCACTCCGCGCTCACCGGGCCTGAGACAGAGCCTTTCTATCTCTGGCACCCGACCCCGTGTAGAGTCTCAAACCCAGCAGATCCCTGCGGTGCGCTCTGATGCCGCTCCTCCCAGGGGAGGAAGGGGAGTCTCCCTGGCTCTGCTGCTTGTTGGTTCCCTGCTGGAGACACAGTGGCCCACCTGGGCCACGGATCACAGATTATGGCCACCCCGAGCTGCGAGCCCACGCCTCGACTCCGTCTCTGCAGCCGGCTTCCCGCTCCGATACCTGGGAGCTCTGCTGCACTCAGGCACCCCCTTTCTGTGACCCCGAGGGTCCTAAGTCCACACTGTACCGCGAGGTTTCCACCTGCTGCTTAGCCACTGGAGGGACGTCCCTCAGCGGAGCCGACTTCTAAAAGTTCCGATTTTGTGCTCCGCGGCTCTATCACTTGCGAGAAGCAGCTGACCAAGACCCCCTCACCCACCCTCTATCCTCCGGAATATTGCCTCGGATTCACTTCTCCGCACGTCCTACTTTCTAGTACGTGGTCGCTTCTCTGTTCAGAGAGTTGTTGCTAGTCTCTTCTTCGATCTCCCATTGAGTTCGTAGGTGTTCAGAATGGTTTGATCCCTATTCACCTGAATTCCTGACACCAGAAGAAATCCAGGTCTCTTACTCCTCCGCCATTTTGCTCCACCCCTGGTCTGTCTTCTTTCTTACAAATGACAGAAAGGATCCTTGAAAGTACATGTGAGGAATGTAAAACTCAGGAAGATACAGGAATATAATATCTGAAATAGAAATAAGCAACAAAGGAAAATAAAAGAAAAAAGTTGGAAGTGCATGAAGCAGTGGATGTAAGCATCTATTTTTATATCTTAAAAAAATATACCATCATGCTTTTTCTTCAAACAATGATTCACAAATTTTGCTTAGTTAGTATAATCTTCCATATATTTAGAAGTGGTGTTGCCACTTTGAACAGAAGAAGTCACAGTGGGATCCTGTGAATGAGCTTTAGTAAATTGCAACCAATTTAAAACTATTGAAGATTGTTAGGGTTCATGAGAAATTAGAAAACATGGGAAATCTCAGTTGAAAAGAGATAAGCTGGGGCGCCTGGGTGACGCAGTCACTTAAGCGTCTGTCTCAGGTCTTGATCTCAGGGTCCCGAGATCGAGTCCCATGCCGGGTCCCTGTTCAGTGTTGAGTCACATTCTCCCTCTGCCGTCCCCGCCCCACCCCCGTGGTGGTGGCATAAAATCTTAAAAAAAAAAGGAAGAAAAAGAAGAAGAAGAAGAAAGAAAAGGAGATGAGATAAAGAGTACATTTGAAAGGTATTATGGATGAGTTTCCTTCCAAGGAAGACAGGAAAGGATAATTATAACAAATCATGTTTCAGGTGTAAATTTAACAGTAAACTCATGGAAGGTTTAGGACATCAAGTATCGGTCAAGTTTTCAGTCAGTTAGGCTCATCTGACAGTTTTCTAAATACATACACACACCGCCTGGTTGTAATTTCTCCGGGAAGTCTTCAATTTACAAATGTACTGTCCTGTAAGGCAAATAGATTTGGGTTAGTACACTGTGACCTTATGATTTCCTAAATGTATTTGCTTCCTATACTCTATCTGAGGCCTTGAATGAACACCTGGGTGTGTGGCTGCTTCCACGAGTCTATATGTAATAGAAAACAATTGTCTTCAATTCCAGGTATAAATATCTGAATGTACAAGTTCTTGTAATGAACTTTTACTTCATTCATAGCTAGGACATAAAATTTAATAGAAAATAAAAGGGGTCTTTGCCTTATTTTTGAAATGAAGATTGACAATCTCTGGGCTGAGGGGTTATACTCTCACTGTAATGATGTGGACTGAAAAGAACATCTTTTCATGATCATCTGCATGGAGCTATTTTCATTTAAACAGTGAGAAGGGGGAGTGGACAACAGCCCAGATATTTTACATATTCTTTTTCTTTTTTTCCGACAGAGAGACAGAGACAGAGAAAGGGCAACGTTGTGTGCGAATGGGGAGGGCGGGGGGAGAGAGAAACTCCTAGATAGGCTGCACACTCAATGCCGAGCATGACTTGGGGCTCGATCTCAGAACCTTGAGATCATGACCTGAGCAGAAATCAAGAGTCCGATGCTTAACACATTGAGCCATCCAGGGGCCCCTGCAGATTCTTTATGTACTTCAACTCCTATTCTTCTAATTACCTCAGAAACCAATATGCTCCCGTTTCACAGATAACAAAGCTGAGGCTTTAAGTAGGCCCCACTAAGAGCTGGCATTTGGGCTGAGAAATCAGGAACATAGGTAAATCACAGGATCCTGTGAGGACGTTCAGGGAGATGCAAAGAGCAGGAAGAGTGGTGACTCAGAGGCAGAGGCGTAGTGACAGGGATCCAGCTAGGGTTGTTCCTGGTCAATCCTGAATTCTCCACGAAGAGTCCGGCTCAGACTGAAGGCCAAGGCAGCCACTCTGCTGATCTCAGTCCCGTCTTCACTTTTTCTCACTGGGGCCCACAAACTCAGGCAGACGAGAATCCCCAAAGGAACCAAGTTAAAGTTCCCAAGTCTCCACCACATTCTGTCACCCAGTTCAGAACCTTCAGAAATCCAGGGGAAACAACAATCTTTATAGAGTATGAACGAACAGCTTTATGGCAACAGTGACGTTCTGGTACAAATAACTGCATTATCCACACCGTGTGAGCGACACAGGCAGCAACCTGGTGTGGATCTCACACTGTACTCACACTCACTGCTCAAGCTGCTGGCCCGCCAGGAACGGCCCCTGCTCTAACCAAGAGAGGCCCATCCACTCCCCTGAGCACCTCCATCCTTCTCATCCACAACCTCCTGTTTCTAGTGCCTCATGGCTCGCTCTCTTGTCCTTCAGCTCCATCGCTGGTGCTTCCCTTTTACGGAACACAACATCTATGTTGCTTAACGAATGTGTCCCTCCCTGTTCTCAGACACGTTAAATTCGTAACGTTCAGAGTAGGCATCATCCCTGATGGACTCTGAATAACAAACTGAGGGTTCTAGAGGGAGGGGGTTGGGGGGATGGGCTAGCCTGTTCATGGGTTTAAAGAGGGCATGTTCTGCGAATGAGCACTGTGTATTATGCACAAACGATGAACCATGGAACACTACATCCAAAACTAATGATGTCATGTATGATGATTAACATAACAAGAAAAAAGAGTAGGCATCATCCCTCCTGGAGCACGGAATATCATCTCTGAAGAGTGTGCGTGAGCATACCCGCTGTGCCCAGCTTTCGGAGAAGAGCGGCTCTGCTTCACCACAAAGGGACCTGCCAACCACCTCAGTATGAGTGAAAGACAAAGTGCATCAGATGTATCTCCTGAGCAACCTGAAGAAAGTTATCAGGTCCTTAGCAACATTCACTCTCCCAAAACATGGGAGGCCTGCATTCAGGACTGCTATTCCTTATGGAGGATGCCCCAGCGTCTGCATCAGACCCACGTCAGAGAAAAGACAGAATACCAGCCCATTGGAAGTGACTCAGCAACATTCCAACAAACCGTCTACACCTGCCCAGAGCATCTGCCACTGTTTCTCATTCTCATCACCCTTACCGGACAAGAGGGTTTCCCACAAGTATCCACTGACTGCCGAGGACAAGGGACAGAACCCTACCCTAATGATTAATCAAGAGACAATAGCCTTGCTTCGGTGGTTATACAACTAATGAAATGACAGCTCAATTCAACACGCTGCAAACAAAGAGAGAGGTGTGTATCATCCCTCTCAGACAACAAATGTGGACTCTGGACGTGTGCGATGTTAAGAAATGTATGTCTCCATTGTGAAATAAACACACTTCCTTCCGAACAACGGCACCTCCCCCACTGCTCAGTGCATGGAAATAGCCAAGCACAACACATGTATGTCTTGAGAATCTTCAGGATGTTAAAACGTGCCCAGCCAGGATTCCCCTTGTAATGTCAAGGCTTCAGCAAAACTCTGTGTTTCTTCCACCGACACAACCCTAAGGTGATGATCTGGAAACACAGAAAACTGTAGGCTCTGAATGAAGATTTAGCATTTTGAAAGGGAAATGACACCACACACAGATCCCAGGACAAACCCAACAGATACAAGGTCAGGACAGGGTGTTGCCCAGACACGAACAGGATTCCAGAAATGATTACAACTAAGAACAGCCACAGTATTTACCTGGTCCTTCTGCGGGACCTTCTTGGGCTGGGTGCCGCTGTTGTCCCCTTGAGCGCGACAGGTTTCTGAATATGACTGAAACCCTAGAAGAGATGGAGGTGGATTCAGAATGGCCTTGACCATGCAGGATGTAAGCCAACGGTCTACACCTGCCCCACCCTATTCCACTCTCTCCCACTCCCACGTCTCATCCAGATGCAGAGAGTTTCTCACAGGTCTCCTCTCAGCCCTGTGGACAAAGGAGAGACCAGTCCCTCACCCCTGAGGATGTGACCATTTCACCCAGGGACAGAGTTTTCATAACTAATCAATAACACTGGACAACTGGGGCCTCCACAAGTAGGAGTGATGGGAAGGTTGCACTCCATCCCTCCCAGAGCCCAAAACAATGTGTCTGGGCTATGCACCTGGGCAATTCTTTCATGTTTGTCTTTTGCAAAATGTCACTTTTTGTCTCCATGGCAGACGCCTGCTGCTCAGTTCTGTAGGGTGAAACAAGACAGTCCATGAAATGGACGTCCACAGAAAGCAGAAGAATGTTAGTATCTCCTCACTCAGGTCTATCCTTCCATCGCAAAGCCTTGTGGTACCTCCTCTACATCTTCTCCACTGACAGAATTACTTAAACTAGGAATATACATTACAACTCATGTCATTCAATTCAGATCATCTTACCATGTGGTGGAGGAACGAGCTGTGGGTGAGGCCCCCATGTCCACACATGTGGGGGAGGCTGAGGTAGCCCATAGCCAATGAAGCCTGGTAAACACTGCCCCGTGTGGTAGGGCATATGGGGGGGGGGGCTTGGAGCACGAGGAAACCCTCTCACATCTGTACCGACCTGCAGAACAGAGGACAAAATATTCGGCTAAGACAGCCAAAAGTTGAAACACCAAGAGATGAAACCCAAAGAGCAAGCTCTCAGCATCTGCCTCCTTCTCCAATACCACATTCCAGAAGAGCCGCATCGTGCTAGAAAACTTTATCCCTCTCATTCGATACCAACTATGATAAGGCAGGGAGCAGAGGAATACATGTTACAAGAATAACCTACCGTCACCAAACATCAGTACCCCTGTCTGCTAAAGTTCACTACCAAGAAGTAGTGTCTTAAAAGGTGAAAAGAGATCATTGGATACGAGTAAAAGAGCATACTCCAGACACAGAGGCATCGACATCCTGGGCAACACTTCATCTTTCCTCTTCAACCACCATAGATTTGGGTTTGTTAAGAAGAGACAGAATGTGATGAAACTGAATGTCCTTTCTCCACGAGGAATCCGAGCCACTCGAGCTGAATCCTTTGCCTGCCAAGCCCCTGACTGTCCCCACCTGCCTCACTTCCCGACAAAGCGGTCTTCTATACTCTGCAGTTTCTGTCCAAGGCCACAAAGACCCTGGAGGAATGAGGGGCCTGTGGTCTGACAGGGGGCCTGGAAAAGGGTTTTCTGAGAGGAACATGATACCAATAGCCCTTATTTATGTGCAGCAGCTGTGTTTATCTTAAAACACACTCTTCGGAAATTTCCGCACACTGAGTTCCAGAGCAATTTTGTCCAGTGGCAAATTAAGATGGGAAGGCTAAATAAGAGAATTCACAAAAATGTATATGCCTTCTGATGGACAACTCCAGAGTGTGTGATGACAGAAGAAACCAGCACTCACAGTGACATAGGACCAAAACGACCTGCTCCTAGAAGCCCAAGGGAAGGGCTTGTGAGACAGTGGTCACGCAGCTAATCACTGACATCCCCCCTTCAGAACGTGTGTGCCAGTCCACCCAACAGCTTTGAAAATTCAAAAACATTTGTAGAAACAGTTACAAGCAGAGGGATTCTGTACAGCATGTTTACCAGCAGAAGTAAAACATGGATGACTTATGAAACTTCCCCTATCTAAGAACATTCCAAACTGCCAAACATACATTATAAAATGGAGAAGAGTTTCCTCTAGTTTCCAGTTGTGAGGATTACCAGAGACCTTGTCACAGGTTAATCATCTAACCCCAACATGAAGACTACCCCAATCGCACCTAATCGTAACCTACTGACTGGGAGTCAGGCCGGCCAGAGACTCCACTGTGGAGTGAGGTGTCATCCTCTTCGAGGTAATTCTCCCCATGGGCACTGTGGGCGGGCAGGGGTGGATGGACACACACACACACACACACACACACACACACACACACACACACAAACGAACCCACAGTGAGCGACCTGCCATCCTGCACCTCTAAGAACCTGTGGCTTTGGAAGTTGCCACTGAAGGTGATGATCTGTAATGGAGAAACCTGTCAGCCCCTGAGTGAACTGCTTGCATTTTGAAAGGTAAACGACACCACAGACCAACTGCAGGACACACCCAACAGACACAAGGCCAGGACTGGGTGCAGTTCAGTAAGGGAAGTTTGCAGAACACCTGGAAAAGGCCAAAAGAGGTACCTTGCCCATCCTTGGACCTCTGTGAGGTTCAGTGCCCCTGTTCCTCATGGGAGCCCCAGCAGCTTGAGCGTCAGACCAAGGCCTAGAACCGATGGAGGTGGATTCAGACCGGCATTGACTGTGCAGAATTCAAACTAATGCTCCAAACCTGCTGCCATCACATTCCCTTCTCTCCCACTCTTGGGTCCCTTCTCAGACATAGAACATCTCCCACATGTTTCTTCTGATGCCTCAATACAACGGGAAGACCTGTCCTTCCCCCTCAAAGAAGGGACCACAGCCCCCACCTTCCTTCAGGTGATTTCATAGCTAAGGAAAAAAAAAAATCCGGGCTCAACCAGCTAAAAATGAACTGAGCTGGGGTGCCTGGGTGGCTCAGTCTCTTAATTGTCTGCCTTAGACTCAAGTCATGATCCCAGGATCCTGGGATTGAGCCCTGCGTCAGGCGTCCTGCTCCACGGAGAGCCTGCTTCTCCCTCTCCCTCTGCCTGCTGCTCTGCCTACTTGTGCTCTCTATTTCTCTGTCAAATAAATAAACAAAATCTTTAAAAAAAAAAAAGAAATGAGCAGTGTGCTTCATCCCTCAACAGCCCAAAATATACTCCCTGGAAATAGCCTGGCTGAAAAATGTTATGTCTAACTTTCTGTAAAATGTCTTTCTCTCTCTACAAGAGACACCTGCTACCCAGATCAAAATGGAAAAGTGACACAGCCCCACAATGTAATAATAGTGTAGAAACTCATGAATCTTGGAATGTCTTTAGCCAGCGGAATCCCTGCAATACAAAGCCCTAGGGCAGCACTTCTACATCTTCGCCAGGGTCTCCTCGTGGAGAAAGATGGATATGCTTTGCAAGTCAAGACCTACTGTTCAGATCACTTTGCCAAATGCAGGTCGTGGAGGTGGTCTGTGAGGTTCCTGAGGCCAGCAGGGTGCAGGCTGTGAACGTGGCCCATAGTACAGGAACGGTGGTAAGGTAGGACCCCTGGGGTAAGGCCTACAGGGTGGTCCAAGAAATGATGAATCCCCTGTGAATCCATACAGATGTACACACACAAAATAAACTATAGGCTGAGATGAGACAGAATAGTAACTCCACCAACAAAAGCTAAAACCCAAAGAAACAGGTCTCAGCACCTGAAACCGTCCCCACCACCACATTCCAGGACAGGAGCATCAGTGCCAGATGTTACTAATCTCCTGCATCCCACCTATGGCCTGGGGTGAACAGATGCCATGGGGATAAACTACTGTCACCACATGTTAATATACGTCTGCCAATCTACAGAGGAAGGGAATCTGCCCCAAAGCCTTGGCAGAGTTAATACCAAACTAATAAAAGGGTCTATTACAGATGGGCTGGCATCAACGTCCAGGACCAGCCTTCCCCGCCGTGACAACTACAGAATCTCCTTCTGTATACTGAGCACAAACAGAATGAGGGGCAATGGGAAGCCCAGTGTCCAAGATGAAGAACAGCCCCTCGTGGGTCCAACTGCTGCCCACCAGCCCCTGCCTGACCCCGATCCGATTCCCTCCCTGACAAAGGAGTCTTCTACTCTCCCAAGTGCTCACCATGGCCACAGACATCATTCAGGAGACAGGAATTTCTGCAGTTCAGCAGCGGACCTGGAAAAGTGCTGAGAGGTGCACGGTCCCTATGAATTAGTGAGACCCAGCTCCGTGGATCTGCATTACCGACATTCCGATGCTCCTTAGCTCAGGCACAGAGCAAATGCATCGTCCTTGGGACCAAGAACCACTGAAGGGCCGATTCTGCATCCCCAGATGCAAACCAATGTGTCTGGATAGCAGGTGTGACCCTCCCAGGATGGATCAGGAGAGAGGCTATCAGTTGGCACAGCCACCAAACCGTATCAGAACCCGCTCACAGGAGCACAGCTGAAACATGTGTGAGGTGTGGGCCCTGCAAGGAGTCATTGGGATTCCCTCTTGACAGCTGTGCTCCGGGGGCGTTTTCCACCACACACCTGGCACCTGGCAGAGATCACCTTCATCTCACCCAGGGTGCAACTGAAGGGATTCTGGGTCATGTCTTTACCCACACAGATGGAACGCACATGAGGTCGCACCTCACCTTCTCCACCAACACTCACAGCTGCCCAAAGCACATGGTACAGAGTGTGAGGCAGCGCATGGCTTTTCCCGATTCCAGCTGTGAGAATTAGCGCAGACATTCTCCCAGGTCAGTCTCCTGACCCGAAAACCAACACCACTACAGCTCCCACAGGAAAGCAACCTGCAAGGAGTCAGCGGGACTGGCCGACTTCAGTGTGGAGTGAGATGTTGCCCTCCTCCAGGGATTTACACACACACACACACACACACACATTTGAGGTGAGCATCGTACCATCATTTGCCTCTAAGCATCTACAACTTCGGGAGGAAGCACAGAAGCTGAGGATCTCTAATGGGGAAGCCTGGAGGCTCCTGGGTAAACAGCTTGCATTCTGAAAGGGGAAGGATGCCTCAGATAGATCACAGAACACACCCAACAGCCACAAGGCCAAGACAGGGTGCTGTCCCTACAGGAGTAACTTCCAGAAACAGGCACAACTGAAAACGCCCGTAGCTTTTACCATAGCCATCTCCGGGTCCTTTTTCGGGCTGGTGCTGCTGTTCATCCTGGGAACCGGTCTAGATTCTGGATGGGACAAAGGATGGAGGTTTATTGTGGTTTGCATACCCTCCGTGCCTTCCTCCGCAATCTTATACTCCTTCCCACACTCGGGTCCCTGATCCAAAGAGAGGGTTTCCCCACATGACTCAAGCGACTTCTTTGCTAAGGAGATACCAGTCACCTGACTCTTGCGGGAGACACTCCAGGACCGTGGTTCCAATATTTCCATAAGTAAGCAATCAACAGTGGACAGATTGGGGTACAACTGGCTGGAAATTAATACTGAAATTGGGGTGCTCAATACAGATCCAAAAAAAATCACTTTTTCTTCATAGATTAAATATTTAAGTAAGAATAGCCTTGAGTGTGTGATATCAACAAACCCACCAACACAAACGGCATGCATTCTTTCCTCAGGCCGCCAGGTAATGGCGCAATCTTTCAGTCTCTAGATGAGGCCTAGCATGTGTGACTGGCTATTACATAAATATTTAAGAGAAGAATTGGAGTAGACTAATCGTACAGTGAGGAACAAAGAATAAAATAGGTGTATTGAGAAGTAAAGCTGTGACATTATACCAATAACATTAGAGGAGTAAAATGCACGAATTTCATTGATGAATATAGTACTGTAGATTATAAATAAAACAAAAATAAAATAATTTCCATAAGGGGTAAATGCCATTTTTTCAAATGGCATTTCTCAAAAAAAAAGTCTTTTTTTTTTTTTTTTTCAAAAACCCTTCACCATTGCATCAATTTGGGAATGGAGCTCAGGCTCACAACTGCTCCAGACTCAGCTCTTCAGTAGAGGGATGGTGGAGGGGGTGGGCGTGCGGGTCTGCAGTCATGGGAGGGGCGTGAGCTCCACCTCTCACAGGGACAGGTGCCCTGCTGCCATTAGGCACCTGAGGAAAGCACCCTCCCATCACACCTACAGACAACTTGCTGGCCTTAGGTAGTGCTTGTGATTCTCTCTGGGACACACAACGATCACCCACAAGAACGGGGAGGACATCAAGTGCTTTCCCAGCAGAAATCAGGCTGCTGCATTTCACAGCATGCTCCATACCTCTCTGCACACGGTTCCATAACTAGGGTCTTAACGGCATCGATTCCTGCCTCATGGATCCCTCAGGCGGCGTCTCTCTCCTCATCATGTGCAGTCTTGAATACAGAAAAAGAATGGACGTCTATAAGAATTACAACACCATGTCTTCTACCAGACAGTAAACAGCTTAGCATTGACCCCTCAAGACACCCATAAAAAGGCACGTCAAACTCGCACACCTGTGTTTCATGTAGACCTTCTCCCTGCTCTGCTGCACTATCTTCCTCTCCCAAAACCGAGGCTTGACCTGGGGGAGAAAAACACATCCACCCTCAGTTGTGCCGGACTGTGACCCAAACGAAGAGGAGGAATAAGAAAACACTTACCCAATTATCTAGAGCGCTTCTCTCATGAGCTGCGACCTGAAAAAGTCAACACACCAAGTGCCCATGTTCAGGGATCTAAGGGTCACTACCATCACCAACAGGAGGCACGAAGGGGCCAGTATGTTGGGGCAGAACTCAGGTTACCTTGTGTTTGAAGGTGAGCTCTGCCTTCTGCAGCTGATCTTGCATTTCTCCAATTTCTTGTGTGTGAGTTATAATTGCTTTTGTCAGATAAATTCAAATGACACCCATAAATCCACAGACTGACAACACAATGAGGGAAACAAGCTGAAGGCCCCATTTAGGGTTAAAGAAAAATCAAACTCTGGATGCTGCCAAGTCTCTGGCAATCAGAGTTGTCTTTATTCTTCTCTACTTCAATTCATTCATCATCAAGGCCCCCAATAACATTGCACTTCGCGCCATCTCAGAGTTGGTCTTTTGTCTGAGACGGTGAGAGTTCCTTTCAGGTCAAAGTGAAAAACCATGCTTGACCAACTCTACCCATTAGGATGAAACAGGGGACCCTCCTTCGTCTTACACCTCCATGGGGAGCCCTGATCCTCAGACCAAGGCTGTGCCTGACACAGACAATCAACCTGAAAGGAATCCTTCCAGAATATGGCTTCATCGCCATGGCAACTCACTCCCAGACATTTCTAGGATCTAGAAGTACAAACCCGCTGCCTCCTTCGAAGATCCTGTAGGAGGAAAAGGCCCATTTTAGTGCCGGCAATATGTCCTGATGTATAAAACTCTGTGAACTGTCACCTAGTCATGGTGTTATCTCCACACAACAGATTTCAGATGGAAAACTATCAACTGCATGGAGTCAACCAACTTTAACAAGACTGAGTTCACTGATAGTGAAAGCAGCAAAGGAGGATGCTTAGAAAGACTGGTTTCCTGTGCTGCCCTCAGACTCTTTTGTTCATGGTGTTGGTTTAACCACTTTCAACAGGACACCTGATTTACTCAAGAACACATGCAAAAAGACTCTTAGAAACTGAGTCAAAAGCTCTAGACAGAGAAAGACACATACATTCGCTTCTGGTCTCTCAGGCAATCCTACAGCAAATGCCTTCTGGAGCGGCTGTGATGCAGTGGCTCAGGTGGAAGGTATAGAAGACAGAAAGGTGGTCAGTACACTGTACCTTATGCCCAAAAGAACTTACCAATGAACAGAACCAAGATGCCAATGACACAGAGCAGCCCCCACCCCTTGTGTGGAGTGGAATAACACAAAGCTGAGTCTCCAGGGAAGACAGGGAACAGTTTTTGTTTTCAAGCTGAATGAGGGATGCTAAGGTCCTGATCTCCTCCTGAGAAAATAAAGGAAACACTGCACAAAAAGGCAAACTCATATGAGTGAAAGCACCCAATTTCTAAAGAGCACATGAAGAAACATGAGAACCACAGGATGAAGGAGGAAGCTTAGGAGAAAGGCAGCCTGGCAGTGGGAGACAATCTCCCCAGGACACATCAATACATTCTGGAAGACGCAAGTGAACTATAAAGAAGCTGAACAACTTTATGGGCATGGGCTTAGAAGGAAGCGAGTGAAGTTGAGGGACAGCCAGCAAAGGTGAGCCCTAGTGAAACCGTGGGCTTTGGCTGGGACCCAAGAGAGTTACACCTAAAATATTCAGGTGGATGGGAAATACCCCGGCCTTCTTAGGGACTGGGCTACGGTGAGGGATGTCAGTTGTACACTGAATGAAGGGATCCGGGACTGCTGAAGCCCCAACCCACTTTTCACAAAGAAACTCCCAGTGTTTCTGCAGCAAGTCAATTGAATTTTTCTATCCACATTATTGACCCAAGTCCCGTACTGAACCAAAACCGACTGAATTCAGGCCTGATAAGAACATGTGATGACACTGAAACCAAAAGGACAATGCAGACAGACCCAGAGGGGATCCCGGTATAAAAGTTTGTAATGATGGTACCTTCCCTCTTCTACTGCAAGGAGTCACACAACAAGCGCGACAAGCAGTTAGAACAGAAAGGGAAATGCAGGTTACACATATCAAGACAGGAAGGGCAGGCACAATTCTACAGATTGCATTTGGCATAATACTCGAGATCTAATTCTAAAAGAAAGACAAATATCTAGACAGGCCACCACATAACTTCATACAACAGTATTTGTGACAATTCACACAGGAATAGCTTACTCTTCTGCAGCCACTTGTCTTTGTTTAGAGAAATCCACCACAATATCCACTTTCCTCCTCAGCATTTTCAATTCGGCTTCTTGAGTCATTTTCAAAGAACTCAGGGCATTGTAGTGGTCTTCCAATAATTCCTCACCTTCTGGAAAGGAATGTGTGTGTATGTGCACATGACCTGAGAACTTGGGTTTGACAGGAAAAGGAAAAGGACAAGACCTTGAAGGCAGGAAGGCATTCTTTCCCTTCCCAATGCAAACTCATTGTCACCCTATGGGGATTTCTTGCCCCAAAATAACATACCCTGCCTTGCTCGTTTTCTGGCCCTCAAGGCTCTCTGCTCTCCATCCTCCAATTCTTTTTGGCCCTTTAAGACAGATATGAGAGGGGGGCGGAGCAAGATGGCGGAGGAGTAGGAGACCTAGATTTCGTCTGGTCTCAGGAATTCAGCTGAATAGGGATCAAACCATTCTGAACACCTACGATCTCAATAGGAGATCAAAGAGGAGAGTAGCAACAACTCTCTGAACAGAGAAGCAACCACTTACTGGAAGGTAGGACGTGCGGAGAAGTGAATACAAGGCGATATTCGGGAGGATAGACGGCGGGGGTGGGGCCTCCGCTGGCCGCTTCTGGCAAGTGATAGAGCCTCGGAGCACAAAATCGGAACATTAGAAGTCGGCTCCGCTGAGGGACGTCGCCGCAGTGGCTAAACAGGGGGTGGAATCCTCCCAGGTCAATGTGGTCTCAGGACCCTTGGGGTCACAGAAAGACCAGGGGAGCCTGAGTGCACCAGAGCTCCCAGGTATCAGAGCGGGGAAGCCGGCTGCAGAGACGGAGCCGAGGCGCGGGCTCTCACCTTGGGGTTGCCATAAACTGTGATCCGCGGCCCAGTCGGGCCACTGCTCCTCCAGCAGGGACCCAACAGGCGGCAGATCCGGGGAGACTCCCCTTCCTTCCCGGGGAGGAGCAGCGCGGGAACGCACCGCAGGGATCTGCTGGGTTTGGAGACTCCATACGGGGTTGGGTGCCACAGATAGCAACGCTCGGTCACAGGCCGGGTGAGCACGGAAAGCGGCCGGAGACCGGGGACAAGGGAGTGACTGCTTTTCTCTGTGGGCGCACTGAGGAGCGGGGCCCCGAGTTCTCAGCTCCTCCGGGTGGAGATTGGGAGGCCACCATTTTTGCCCTGGTCCTCCAAGGCTGTACGGAGAGCTTGCAGGGAACAAAAGCTCCTGAGATCCAACCCGAGCAGCTTGCTTAGCCTGGACCGACAAGGGCGGGGCAATTCAGCCTCTGGCGAAGACATTTGGAAACCACAGCAACAGGCCTCTCCCCCAGAAGATCAGCACGAACAGTCAGGAAGCCAAGACCAAGTTAACCGATCAAGGAGAACGGGAGAACTCCAGCGCTAGGGGAATACTGCACATAGAAGTCATGGCTTTTTTTTACCATGATTCATTAGTTCATCAAAGTTAATTTTTGTTAACTGTTTTTTTTTTCTTTTTCCCTTTTTCAACCAAAATCTTATCAATCTCTTTAAAAAAAAACAAAACATTTTTTATTTTCCATTTTTAGTCATATTTTATCCCTTCATAGTAGTTACCCTTATTATTGGCATATATATATAAGTTGTTCTCTAAAATTTTGAGATACAATTTCTTCTAACAGATCAAAATATACCCTAAATCACTAGTGTATGGCTCTCTTCTAGTCTCCTACCTGATCACATTCTCTCTCTTTTTTCTTTTTTTAATCTTCTTTCTTTGTTCAAACAACTTCTTATCTTATCAAGTCCTTTTATAAAATATTTTATAATTTTCATCTTTACAGTCATCTTCTATCCCTTCATTGTATCAACCCTTATTTTGTACATATATGTCTTTCTTCCTTTAAAATTTTAGGAGGCACTTTTTTCTAACAGACCAAAATACGCCCAAAATCTAGTGTGTGGCACTGATCTATGCACTAGCCTGATCATATTTGATCATATTCTGCTTTTTTTGAATTGTTCAGTTTTTCTTTTTATCTTTTTTTCTTTTTTTTTTCTTTCCCTATCTTTCCCCTGGTTTCAGGTCTTTTCCGATTTGTATACAGTATATTTGCTGGGGACGTTGTAAACCTGTTAGCATTTTGTTCTCTGATTCATCTATTCTCCTCTGGACAAAATGACAAGACGAAAAAATTACCTCAGCAAAAAGAACAAGAGGTAGTACCATCAGCCAGGGACCTACTGAATACGGACGATGTCGGACCTAGAGTTCAGAATCATGACTTTAAAGATACTAGCTGGGCTTAAAAAAGCGTGGAACTTATTAGAGAAACCATTTCTGGAGAAATAAAAGAACTAAAATCTAACCAAGTCGAAATCAAAAAGGCTACTGAGGAGGTGCAATCAAAAATGGGGGCACTAACTGCTAGGATAAATGAGGCAGAAGAGAGAATCAGCGATATAGAAGACCAAATGATGGAAAATAAAGAGGCTGAGAAAAAGAGAGAGAAACAACTACAGGATCTCGAGGGCAGAATTCGAGAGATAAGGGATACGATAAGACGAAACAACATTAGAATAATTGGGATCCCAGAAGAAGAAGAAAGAGTGAGAGGGGCAGAAGGTATATTGGAGCAAATAATAGCAGAGAACTTCCCTAATGTGAGGAAGGAAACAGGCATCAAAATCCAGGAGGCACAGAGAACCCCTCTCAAAATCAATAATAATATGTCAACACCCCGACATCTAATAGTAAAACTTACGAGTCTCAGAGACAAAGAGAAAATCCTGAAAGCAGCTCGGGAGAAGAGATATGTAACCTACAATGGTAAAAATATTAGATAGGCAACAGACCTATCCACAGAGACCTAGCAGGCCAGAAAGGACTGGCAAGATATCCTCAGAGCACTAATTGAGAAAAATATGCAGCCAAGAATACTATATCCAGTGAGGCTGTCATTGAAAATAGAAGGAGATATAAAAAGCTTCCAGGACAAACAAAAACCAAAGGAATTTGCAAACACGAAACCAGCCCTCCAAGAAACATTGAAAGGGGTCCTCTAAGCAAAGAGAGAGCCTAAAAGCAGCAAAGATCAGAAAGGAACACAGACAACGTACAGTAACAGTCATCTTACGGGAATACAATGGCACTAAATTCCTACCTTTCAATTGTTACCCTGAATGTAAATGGGCACAATGCCCCAATCAAAAGACACAGGCTATCAGATTGGATTAAAAAACAAGACCCATCCATATGCTGTCTGCAAGAGACTCATTTTAGACCCAAAGACACCCCCAGATTGAAAGTGAGGGGGTGGAAAACCATTTACCATGCTAATGGACACGAAAAGAAAGCTGGGGTGGCAATTCTTATATCAGACAAACTAGATTTCAAAACAAAGACTGTAATAAGAGATGGGGAAGGACACTATATCCTACTTAAAGGGTGTATCCAACAAGAAGATCTAACAAGTGTAAATATCTATGCCTGAACATGGGAACAGCCAATTATAAAAGGCAATTAATAACAAAAGCAAAGAAACACATTGACAACAATACAATAATAGTGAGGGACATTAACACCCCCCTGACTGAAATGGACAGATCATCTCAGCAAAAGATCAACAAGGAAATATAAACTTTAAATGACACATTTGACCAACTGGACTTCACAGACATATTCAGAACATTCCATCCCAAAGCAACGGAATACAATTCTTCTCTAGTGCCCATGGAACATTCTCCAGAATTGATCACATCCTAGGTCACAAATCAGGTCTCAACCGGTACCAAAAGATTGGGATCATTCCCTGTATATTTTCAGACCACAGTGCTTTGAAACTAGAACTCAATCACAAGAAGAAAGTCGGAAAGAACTCAAATACATGGAGGCTAAAGAGCATCCTACTAAAGAATGAATGGGTCAACCAGGAAATTAAAGAAGAATTTAACAAATTCATGGAAACCAATGAAAATGAAAACATAACTGTTCAAAATCTTTGGGATACAGCAAAGGCAGTCCTGAGAGGAAAGTATATAGCAATACAAGCCTTTCTCAAGAAACAAGAAAGGTCTCAAATACACAGCCTAACCCTACACCTAAAGGAGCTGGAGAAAGAACAGCAAATAAAGCCTAAACCCAGCAGGAGAAAAGAAATCATAAAGATCAGAGCAGAAATCAATGAAATAGAAACCAAAAGAACAGTAGAACAGATCAACGAAACTAGGAGCTGGTTCTTTGAAAGAATTCACAAGATTGATAAACCCCTGGCCAGACTGATCAAAAAGAAAAGAGAAATGACCCAAATCAACAAAATCATGAATGAAAGAGGAGAGAGCACAACCAACACCCCAAAAATACAAACAATGATAAGAACATATTATGAGCAACTCTATGCCAGCAAATTAGATAACCTGGAAGAAATGGGTACATTCCTAGAGATGTATCAAGTACCAAAACTGAACTAGGAAGAAATAGAAAACCTGAACAGACCTATAACCACTAATGAAATTGAAGCAGTCATCAAAAATCTCCCAAGAAACAAAAGCCCAGGGCCAGATGGCTTCCCAGGGGAATTCTATCAGACATTTAAAGCAGAATTAATACCTATTCTCCTGAAACTGTTCCAAAAAAGAGAAATGGAAGGAAAACTTCCAAATTCATTTTATGAGGCCACCATTACCTTGATCCCAAAACTAGACAAAGACCCCATCAAAAAGGAGAATTACAGACCAATATCCTTGATGAACATGGATGCAAAAATTCTCACCAAAATACTAGCCAATAGGATCCAACAGTACATTAAAAGGATTATTCACCACGACCAAGTGGGATTTATCCCTGGGCTGCAAGGCTCGTTCAACATGCGCAAATCAATCAACGTGATACAATACATTAACAAAAGAAAGAACAAGAATCATATGATCCTCTCAATAGATGCAGAAAAAGCATTTGACAAAGTACAGCATCCTTTCTTGATCAAAACTCTTCAGAGTATAGGGATAGAGGGTACATACCTCAATATCATAAAAGCCATCTATGAAAAACCTACAGCGAATATCATTCTCAATGGGGAAAGGCTGAGAGCTTTTCCCCTAAGGTCAGGAACGCGGCAGGGATGTCCACTCTCACCACTGCTATTCAACATATTATTGGAAGTCCTAGCCACAGCAATCAGACAACAAAAAGAAATCAAAGGCATCCAAATCGGCAAAGAGGAAGTCAAACTCTCACTCTGTGCAGATGATATGATATTTTATGTGGAAAACCCAAAAGACTCCACCCCAAAACTGCTAGAACTCATACAGAAATTCAGTCAAGTAGCAGGCTATAAAATCAATGCACAGAAATCAGTGGCATTCCTATACACCAACAACAAGACAGAAGAGAGACAAATCAAGGAGTCGATCCCATTCACAATTGCACCGAAAACCATAAGATACCTAGGAATAAATTTAACCAATGAGGCAAAGGATCTGTACTCAGAAAACTATAAAATACTCAGGAAAGAAATTGAAGAAGACACAAAGAAATGGAAAAACGTTCCATGCTCATGGATTGGGAGAACCAAAATTGTGAAGATGTCAATGCTACCTAGAATAATCTACACATTCAATGCAATCCCCATCAAAATACCATCCACTTTTTTCAAAGAAATGGAACAAATAATCCTAAAATTTGTATGGAACCAGAAGAGACGCCGAATAGCCAGAGGGATATTGAAAAAGCAAAGCAAAGCTGACGGCATCACAATTCCGGATTTCCAGCTCTATTACAAAGCTGTCATCACCAAGACAGTATGGTACTGGCACAAAAACAGACACATAGATCAATGGAACAGAATCGAGAGCCCAGAAATGGACCCGCAACTCTATGGTCAACTTATCTTTGACAAAGCAGGAATGTCCAATGGAAAAAAGACAGTCTCTTCAACAAATGGTGTTGGGAAAATTGGACAGCCACATGTAGAAGAATGAAACTGGACCATTTCCTTACACCACACACAAAAATAGACTCCAAATGGTTGAAAGACCTAAACGTGAGACAGGAGTCCATCAAAATCCTAAAGGAGAACACAGGTAGCAAACTCTTCGACCTCAGCCGCAGCAACTTCTTCCTAGATACATCACCAAAGGCACGGAAAGCCAGGGCAAAAATGAACTATTGGGATTTCATCAAGATAAAAAGCTTTTCACAGCAAAAGAAATAGTCCAGAAAAGCAAAAGGCAACCGACAGAATGGGAGAAAATATTTGCAAATGACATATCAGATAAAGGGCTAGTATGCAAATCTATAAAGAACTTATCAAACTGAACACCCAAAGAACAAATAATCCAATCAAGAAATGGGGAGAAGACATCAACAGACATTTTTCCAGAGAAGACATCCAAACGGCCAATAGGCACATGAAAAACTGCTCAACATCACTCGGCATCAGGGAAATCCAAATCAAAACCTCAATGAGATACTTCCTCACACCAGTCAGAATGGCTAAAATTAACATGTCAGGGAACGACAGATGTTGGCGGGGATGTGGAGAAAGGGGAACCCTCCTACACTGTTGGTGGGAATGCAAGCTGGTGCAACCTCTCTGGAAAACAGTATGGAGGTTCCTCAAACAGTTGAAATTAGAGCTACCATTCAATCCAGCAATTGCACTACTTGGTATTTACCTCAAAGATACAAATGTAGGGACCTGAAGGGGTATGTTCACCCCGAAGTTTATAGGAGCAATGTCGACAATAGCCAAACTGTGGAAAGAGCCAAGATGTCCATCGACAGATGAATTGATAAAGAAGAAGTGGTATATATACACAATGGAATATTATGCAGCCATCAATACGAATGAGATCTTGCCATTTGCAATGACGTGGATGGAACTGGAGGGTGTTATGCTTAGTGAAATAAGTCAATCAGAGAAAGACATGTATCATATGACCTCACTGATATGAGGAATTCTTAATCTCAGGAACAAACTGAGCGTTGCTGGAGTGTTCGGGGGTGGGAGGGATGGGGTGGCTGGGTGATAGACATAGGGGAGGGTATGTGCTATGGTGAGCGCTGTGAATTGTGCAAGCGTGTTGAATCACAGATCTGTACTTCTGAAACAAATAACGCAACATATTTTAAGAAAAAAGGATAAGAAGGAGATAGCAGGAGAGGAAGAATGAAGGGGAGTAAGTCAGCGGGGGAGACGAACCAGGAGAGATGATGGACTCTGAAAAACAAACTGAGGGTTCTAGAGGGGAGGGGGTCGGGGGATGGGTTAGCCTGGTGATGGGTATTAAAGAGGGCACATTCTGCATGGAGCACTGAGTGTTATGAACAAACAATGAACCATGGAACAATACACCAAAACAAATGATGTAATATATGGTGATTAACATAATAATAAAAAATTAAAAGAAAAAAGACAGATAGGAGAAAAGACATGCATGAAATCATGATCACAGAACAATGTGAGGATGCCTAACAGGACAGGATCATGCAGTGCAACAAAGAGAGCCCTTAAGGCATAAGAGAATCAGGAGAAAGTAAGCAAAGTGGAAAATAGTTCAAGTCAAAGAACTCAGAAATGGCTTTCTTAGTGGCTTTCATTCATATATATATGCACATACATACATATATACACATCTTCCCCTCTTCACATTGAAAATGCTCTGTTTGGCATTAAGAGGAAGGGACTGTACAATTTGGCCAGCCATTGCCCTTCCTTACTCAAGTGTCTTGTGGGGATTTTCTACAGATCTTGGAAGGCAGGGCTGAATGATGGGTTCATTACCTCGCTGTGAAATCATCCATACTTCCTAGTCCTTGAAAGACCAATCCTCATCATGATGGTTCTAAGTGAAATCCCAGCTCACTGCTCCATAGGAATTTCAGTGCCCAGATGCCAACTCTCTACTGTGGTAAACAGCAAGTGAAGATGCTGCACTCACGTCACCCAGTGAACCAAAAGCCTCCCGGAGCCACATTAAGGTAAAACTCAACAACCAACTCCTACCACACCCTGATCCTTGACCCTCTTCTCTCTCTCAGCTTGCAAGTGAGCCAGTGCCCAATGAAGGGTGTCATTTAACTTTTCATTACCTGCCTCAACCTTTTTGATGTTCTCCTTCAAAAAAACATTTTGAGTGAGTAATAATAATGAATTCCTTGGGGCACATGGGTGGTATCTGGGTGGCACCGTCGGTGGAGTGTCTGACTGCTTTCGTTTTGGCTCAAGGCCTGATCTCAGGGTTAGGGGATTGACCCCTGCATCAGGCTACAAACTCAGCATGGAGTCTGCTTGGGATTCTCTCTCTCCCTCTGCCCCCCACCACTCACTCTTTCTCTCTTTCTCAAATCAATCAATCAATTAATCTTTAAAATGATGATGATGATGATAACTCACTATTACTATTTTTGTTGTTAGGACACAATTCAGGCAAAGAAGGGATTCTTATCTTCAATTTCAGAATGTCCTCAGTGAGAAACTCATCTTTATTCAGAGTTTCTGGAAGATGTTTCTTGCCTTCCCTGATCTATAAAACATATGTAGAAGGAATCAGAATTAAAAAATAGCATCATATAAGACAAATCTATCTACTAATGTGTGACCCCTTTCAAATTAGAGAGGAAGTGCTCTGCATTTGTGAAGCTTCTCTCGAATCAGGACAGTTCCTGGACCACATGAAATAGGTCAATAGGATGAACTACAAGAGGTGGAAGTAACCAAAATGAAATCACAAAAAGTATTTGAAAGGGTCCTGATACCTTCAGCTTCCAAAGGGTTATTTCCTTAGCAAGCTCCCTGTTTCCTTGTCTAAGTAGATGGATCTTCTCATTTATTTCTTGTAAGGTAACTAAAAGGAGAAAAAAGAATCTCTAAGATAATTAGCAAAACCAGTGACATTGAATATCCCAGGGTATGAGCTCCAGAGACACATTCTCTGACACTTGGGTGAAACTAACTTGTTACCATTCTCGTTGTGCCCGAAGGAAACAAGCTTTACCAGCATTTGAACCCTAAGAGAACCAATTTCGGGGAGATTCCTACTTAAAATTGTTTTCAAAGTTAGAGAAACGCAATCAAATGTCTTCTAAGTTTTCTCCCATCTGTAAGCACCATTCTTGGAAAATGAAATCACTGCAAATGCTGATGTCATCCCCAGATATGTAACAGAAAAAACAAGCATGCTGTCAACTAACATTTCTCTCCTCCAATGACTAAGGTGCAAAAATATGTCCCTGCAACCACCAAAAATGAACAAAACCATCCTTTGCTCCTGCTCAACGCCACGTCCATTTCCATGTCCTCCTTGGAATTCCACACAAGGAAAGCTCAAAATGGCAATTGAGTGACAACTCCCTGGCCTTCAGTGACATCCTGCTGCTCACAGATTGCCTGTCATGAACCCTAGGCGGGGGCTCTGGAAGACAAGATCTTTGAGTCAAACACAGTTGGGGACAAACTCCACGTTACACCATCTCGGGAGGGCCTGGAAAACTCACACTCCCTGGAACACAATCTTTTGTCATCCCAACATGAGAAGGTTACCCTCCACCCTGACAGGAAAACAACATTATTAAGCACCCCATCACAGATGGATAACACATTGGAGGTCAAGAACAGAGACTCCTCTAACTGGCACTTAATTCTCTCATCCTGGGGCACCTGCATGGCTCATTCAGTTAAGTGTCTGCCTTCAGCTCGGGTCATGATCCCACATCAGATCATGATCCCACCTCGGGCCCTGGGATCCCACATCTGGTTCTTGGCTCAGTGGGGTACACGCTTCTCCCCCTCCCTCTGCCAGCCACTCGGTCTGCTTGGGCTCTCTCTGTCTGTCAAATGACTAAACAGAATCTTTTAAAAAATAATACTTCTCTCATCTTACCTCAAAGTTCAAACTTCTCTTCTATTGGTGCAATGTGAGCGCTCCCGTGTCCTGAGGTCTCTCTTCTCACCACCCCCATTGCTGCACTCCCAGGGATGAACACCAGTATTTGAGGGTTTGCTAAGTGCCAGGCAGCCACCGTGGCCATCAACAGACAGCACCGCGGAATCACCACAACCTCTGAGGCATGGACACAACACGTCACCCGCACTGGCACACATTCCTTTCAACTCATTCTCCCCTGGCAGGAAAGGCTCCCTCCACCTCAGACTCAAAACCATGGTTTCAACCTCTCTTGTGACACACGCTCTGCCTGGCAATATGTGGCTTCTTCTCTAAGTGTGGCCTGCTTGCTAGACTCAAAGAGTGTTTTCTCATCTCGACATTTCACCAAGAGCCAGGTCATGGCAAATTACTCACTCCAGACCTCAGGTTCCTATCATCGCTTGCCTCCTAAACATCTCTCTGAAAAATTACTCTTTCTATTCTCACTCCTCCTATGAGGTGTTCCTCCCCTTGGTCTCAGAAGTTATGGCAACACCCTCCACGTTGTCATTTAGACTCCAAATGGGGAAGAGAATGATTTTCAGGAGTGAACAAGTCAATTAGACATCAGAATTCACCATATTTACACCTCGTCTAATTATACCCACATCAAACATCGGTACTGAGAATTTAGGACAAAGAAAACCAAAGCCAAATAACTTACCGTCATTTTGTCGAGGCTTTATCTAAGAGAGGAAGAAACAAAATTAAGTTTGATTTCAAAACGTATTACTATTAAAAGTCTCTAGTTCAGGTCAATACTGGAAAAGTCATCCAATAAAATTACAATAATCATTTTGTTTAGAAGAATGACTTCACAGGAGTAAAAAAGAAGACAAAATGGGAATTTCCTGATTAAGTCATCATAGTTCACAATCCATTTCTTATAAAGAGCACAACGGTATATAACTGATTTTTTACCACAAAGTCTATTCACATTCTAGGAAATGAATGTTCAGCCTGTTTAATTTTGACAGTGGATCACGCAGACATTTAAAAAATATTCATTAATTCATCATTTCCGGAACTTTACTGCAACCCGATATCCACACTGAAGTTCAGAAACTGGGATTATTATAAAATCCCGAAAGAATGGAAATGGAAGGAAGGGAGGAAGGAATGTAGGAAAGAAGGCAGGCAGGTGACTAAAACTCTGACAAAATTATGCCTTTTTCCTTGTCCAGAAAGCTTCTCTGAACTCTCACTAAGGGTTGGCTGTTTGCTGAATTCACACACAGTTACGGCACATCAGGTGCTATGATTGCCGGTCCATCTGTAATAGACCCTTTCAGTAGTTTGGTATTAACTCTGCCAAGCCTTTGGGGCAGATTCCGTGCCTCTGTAGAGTTGCAGACATATATTAACATGTGGTGACAGTAGTCTATCCCCATGGCTTCTGTTCACCCCAGGCCATACGTGGACGCAGGACACAGGTAACCTCTGGCAGTGATGCTCCTGTCTTGGAACATGGTGGTGGAGGTTTCACGTGCTGAGGCCTGTTTCTTTGGGTTTCAGCTTTTGTTGGTGGTACTTTTCTGTCTCATCTCAGCCTATAGTTTGTTTTGTGTGTGTATGTCTGTATGGATGCACAGCGGCTTCGTTACTTCCCGGGACCACCCTGTGGGCCTTACCCCAGGGGTCCTACCTTATCACCGTTCCTGTACTATGGGCCACGTTCACAGCCTACACCCTGCTGGCCTCAGGAACCTCACTGACCACCTCCACCTCCTGCATTTGGAAAGAGATCTGGACAGTAGGTCTTGACTTGCAAAGCATATCCATCTTTCTCCACGAGGAGACTTTGGAGAAGATCTAGAAGTGGGGCCCTGGGGCTTTGTATTGCAGGGGTTCCCCTGGCTAAAGACATTCCAAGATTCATCAGTTTCTACGCTATTTCTACATTGTGGGGCTGTGTCATTTTTCCATTTTGATCTGGGTAACAGTTGTCTCTTGTAGAGAGGGAAAGACATTTTACAGAATGTCAGACATAACATTTTGCAGCCAGGCTATCTCCCACATTTTGGGCTGTTGAGGGATGAAGCACACTGCTCAGTTCATTTTCTAAAAAAAGATTTTATTTATTTATTTGACAGAGAAATAGAGAGAGAGAGAGAGAGCACGAGTAGGCAGAGCGGCACGCATAGGGAGAGGGAGAAGCAGGCTCTCTGCAGAGCAGGGCGCCCGATGCAGGGCTCAATCCTATGATCCCGGGATCATGACCTGAGTCAAAGACAGACATTTAATGGACTGAGCCACCCAGGTGCCCCAGCTCAGTTCACTTTTAGCCGGTTGAGCCTGGACTGTTTTTTCCTTAGCTATGAAAACACCTGCAGGAAGGTGGGGGGCTGTGGTCCCTTCTTTGAAGGGGAAGGACAGGTCTTCCCCTTGTATTCAGGCATCAGCAGAAACATATGGGAAATGCTCTATGTCTGAGAAGGGACCCGAGAGTGGGAGAGAAGGAAATGTGATGGCAGCAGGTTTGGAGCTTTTGTTTGAATTCTGCACAGTCAATGCCGGTCTGAATCCACCTCCATCGCTTCTAGGGCTTTGGTCTGATGCTGAAGCTGCTGGGGCTCCCATGAGGAATAGGGACACCAAGCCTCATAGAGGTCCAGGGATGGGCAAGATAACTATTTTGGTCTCTACCAGGTGTTCTGGAAACTTCCCTTACTGAACCACATCCAGTCCTGGCCTTGTGTCTGTTAGGTGGGTCCTGTATTTTGTGGCATCATTTACCTTGCAAAATGCAAGCAATTCACCCAGGGGCTGACAGGCTTCTTCATTACAAATCATTACCTTCGGTGGCGCCTCCCAACGCCACAGGTGCTTAGAGGTGAAGGATGGCGGGGCGCTCACTGTGTGTGTGTGTGTGTGTGTGTGTGTGTGTGTGTGTCTGCATGTGTGTGTGTCCAACCACCCCTGTCCCCCCACAATGCCCATGGGGGGAATTAACTTGAGAAAGATGACACCTCACTCCAAGGTGAAGTCTCTGGCCGGCCTTACTCCCAGTCAGTAGGTGCGATTGGTGTAGTGTTCATGCTGGGGTTAGATGTTTAACCTGTGACAAGGTCTGTGGTAATCCTCACAACTGGAAACTAGGGGAACCTCTCCATTTTATAGTGTTTGTTTTGCAGTTTGGAATGTTCTTTGATAGGGCAAGTTTCATAAGTCATTCATGTTTTACTTCTGCTGTTAAACATGCTGTACAGAATCCCTCTACTTGTTACCCTTTCTACAACTGTTTCTGAATTTTCAAAGCTGTTGGGTGGACTGGCACACACGTTCTGAAGGGGGGATGTCAGTGATTAGCTGTGTGACCAGTGCCTCACAAGCCCTTCCGTTGGGCTTCTAGGAGCAGGTCGTTTTGGTCCTATGTCACTGTGAGAGCTAGTTTCTTCTTTCATCACATGCTCTGGAGTTGTCCATCAGAAAGCATATACATTTTTGTGAATTCTCTTATTTAGCCTTCCCATCTTAAGTTCCCACTGGACGAAATTGCTCTGGAACTCAGTGTGCAGAAATTTCTGAAGAGTGTGTTTTAAGATAAACACAGCTGCTACATGTAAATAAGGGCTATTGGTATCATGCTCCTCTCAGAAAACCCTTTTCCAGGCCCCCTGTCAGACCGCAGGCCCCTAATAACTCCAGGGTCTTTGTGGCCTTCAACAGAAACTGCAGAGAGTAGAAGACCGCTTTGTCAGGAAGTGAGGCAGGTGGGGACAGTCAGGGGCGTGGCAGGCAAAGGATTCAGCTCGAGTGGCTCGGATTCCTCGTGGAGCAAGGGCATTCAGTTTCATCACATTCTGTCCCTTCTAAACAAACCCAAATCTACAGTGATTGAAGAGGAATGATGAAGTGTTGACCAGGATGTTGATGCCTCCGTGTCTGGAGTATGCTGCTTTACTCGTATCCAATGATCCCTTTTCACCTTTTAAGACACTACTTCTTGGTAGTGAACGTTGGCAGACAGGGGTAGTGATGTTTGGTGACAGTAGGTTATTCCTGTAACATCTATCCCTCTGCTCCCTGCCTTATTATAGTTGGTACCAACTGAGAGGGATAAAGTTTTCTAGCACGATGTGGTGCTTCTGGAACATGGTATTGGAGAAGGAGCCAGATGTGAGAGCTTGCTCTTTGGGTTTCATCACTTGGTGTTGCAACTTTTGGCTGTCTTAGCCGAATATTTTCTCCTCTGTTCTGCAGGTTTGTATGGACATGAGAGGGTTTCCTCATGCTCCAAGGCCCCCCCATATGCCCTACCACACGGGGCGGTGTTTACCAGGCTTCACTGGTTATGCGCTACCTCAGGCTCCTCCACATGGGTGGACGGGGGGCCTCACCCACAGCTCATTCCTGCACCACATGGTAAGATGATCTGAATTGAATGACATGAGTCGCAAAATATATTCCTAGTTTAAGTACTTCTGTCAGTGGAGAAGATGTAGAGGAGGTACCACAAGGCTTTGCAATGCAAGGATAGACCTGGGTGAGGACAGAATAACATTCCTCAGCTTTCTGTGGACGTCCATTTCATGGACTGTCTTATTTCACCCTACAAAACTGGGCAGCAGGCGTCTGCCATGGAGACGAAAAGTGACATTTTGCAAAAGACAAACATGAAAGCATTGCCCAGGCGCATAGCACAGACACAATGTTTTGGGCTCTGTGATGGATGAAGTGCAACCTCCCCTCACTCTTACTTGTGGAGGCCCCAGTTGTCCAGTGTTATTGAATAGTTATGAAAACATCTGTCCCTGGGTGGAGTGGTCACATCCTCAGGGGTGAGGGACTGGTCTCTCCTTTGTCCACAGGGCTGAGAAGAGACCTGTGAGAAACTCTCTGCATCTGGATGAGACGTGGGAGTGGGAGAGAGTAGAATAGGGTGGGGCAGGTGTAGAGGGTTGGCTTACATCCTGCATGGTCAAGGCTATTCTGAATCCACGTCCATCCCTTCTAGGGCTTCATTCATATTCAGAAGCCTGTGGCGCTCAAGGGGACAACAGCGGCACCCCACCCAAGACGGTCCCTCAGAAGGACCAGGTAAATACTGTGGCTGTTTTTAGTTGTAATCATTTCTGGAATCCTGTTCGTGTCTGGGCAACACCCTGTCCTGACCTTGTATCTGTTGAGTTTGTCCTGGGTTCTGTGTGTGGTGTAATTTCCTTTCAAAATGCTAAGTCTTCATTCAGAGCCTACAGGCTTCTCTGTTTCCAGATGATCACCTTAGGGTTGTGTCGGTGGAAGAAACACAGAGTTTTGCTGAAGCCTTGACCTTACAAGGGGAATCCTGGCTGGGCACGTTTTAACATCCTGAAGTTTCTCAGGACATACATGTGTTGTGCTTGGCTATTTCCATGCACTGAGCAGTGGGGGAGGTGCCATTGTTGTGAAGGAAGTATCTTTATTGCACAATGGCAGACATATATTTCTTACAATCGTGCATATCCAGAGTCCACATTTGTTGTTCTCGGAGGGATGATATACACCTCACACTTCGTTTGCAGCGTGTTGAGTTTGAGCTGTCATCTCATTAGTTATATAAACACCTGAAGCAAGGCTATTGTCCCTTGATTAATCATTAGGGTAGGGGTCTGTCCCTTGTCCTTAGCAGTCAGTGGATACTTGTGGGAAAACCTCTTGTCCCGTAAGGGAGGTGAGAATTAGAAATAGTGGCAGATGCTGGAGGCAGGTGTAGATGGTTGTTGGAAAGTTGCTGAATCCCTTCCAATGTGTTGGTCTTCTGCCCTTTCTCTGACGTGGGTCAGATACAGATGCTGGGGCATCCTTTGTAAGGAATAGCAGTCCTGCATGCAGGCCTCTCATGTTATGGGTGAGTGAATGTTGCTAAGGACATGATAACTTTCTTCAGGTTGCTCAGGAGATATATTTGATGCACTTTGTCTTTCACTCATGCTGAGGTGGTTGGCAGGTACCTTTGTGGTGAAGGAGAGCCGCTCTTCCCTGAATGCTGGGCAGAGTGGGTATGCACACGCACACACTACAGAGACGATATTCCGTGCTCCAGGAGGGATGAAGCCTACTCTTAACATTAGGAATTTAACATGTCTGAGAGCAGGGACGGACACATTCGTTAAATGACATAGATGATGTGTTCCGTAAAGGGAAGCACCAGCGATGGATCTGAAGGACTAGAGAGGGATCCATGAGTCACTAGAAACAGGAGGTTATGGATGAAAAGGATGGAGGTGCTCAGGGGAGTGGATGGGCCTCTCTCGGGTAGAGCGGGGGCCGTTCCTGGCAGGCCAGCAGCTTGAGCCGTGAGTGAGAGGACACCGTGAGTTCCAAACCGAATTGCTACCTGTGTCCGTCACACGGTGTGGATAATGCAGTTATTTGTACCAGAACGTCACTGTTGCCATAAAGTTGTTCATTCATACTCTATAAAGATTGATGTTTCTGCTGGATTTCTGAAGTTTCTGAACTGGGTGACAGAATGTGGTGGAGATTTGGGAAATTTAACTTGGTTCCTTTGGGGATTCTCGGGTGCCTGATTTTGTGGGTCCCGGTGAGAAAAAGTGAAGATGGGACCGAGATCAGCAGAGTGGCTGCCTTGGCCTTCAGCCTGAGCCAGACTCTATGTGGGGAATTCAGGATTGACCAGGATCCACCCTAGCAGGATCCCTGTCACTACGCCTCTGCCTCTGAGTCACCACTCTGCCTGCACTTTGCATCTCCCTGAACGTCGTCAGAGGATCCTGTGGATTTACCCGTGTTCCTGATTTCTCAGTCCAAAGGGCAGCTCTCCGTGGGGCCTATTTACAGCCTCAGCTTTGTTATCTGTGAAAGAGGAGCATATTGGTTTCTGAGGTCATTAGAAGAATAGGAGTTGAAGTACATAAAGAATCTGCAGGGGCCCCTGGATGGCTCACTGGGTTAAGCATCGGACTCTTGATTTCTGCTCAGGTCATGATCGCAAGGTTCTGAGATCAAGCTCCATGTCAGGCTCGGCTTTGAGTGTGGAGCCTACCTATGAGTTTCTCTCTCCCTCCGCCCTCCCCATTTGCACACAACTTTGTCCTTTCTCTGTCTCTGTCTCTCTGTCGGAAAAAAAGAAAAAGAATATGTAAAATATCTGGGCTGTTGGCCACTCCCCCTTCTCACTGTTTAAATGAAAATAGCTCCATGCAGATGAGCATGAAAAGATGTTCATTTCAGTCCACATCATTACACTGAGGGTATAACACCTCACGCCAGAGGTTGCCAATCCTCATTTCAAAAAATAAGGTAAACACCCCTTTTTATTTTCTATTAAATTTTAGGACCTAGCTATGAATGAAATAAAAGATCGTTACAAGAACAAATATATTCAGAGATTTATATCTGAGAGGTGAAGACAATTATTTTCTATTACATATAGACTCATGGAGGCAGCCACACACTCAGGTGTTCATTCAAGGCCTCAGATAGAGTATAGGAAGCGAATGCATTTAGGAAATCATAAGGTCACAGTGTACTAACCCAAATCTATTTGCCTTACAGGACAGGACATTTGTAATTTGAAGACCTCGCTGAGCAATTACAACCAGGCTGTGTGTGTATATATTTAGAAAATTTTCAGATCAGCCTTATGTCCTGAATATTGTCCCTGCCCATCCTGTCCCCTGTGCTCTGTCTCTCCTGGTATCCCCCAAATAAAACTTTCACAGTTCTGTCTCTGTGTCAGCGTCTGCCTTCAGGAGGCCCTACAGTCACTCGCCTTCGAGTGCACAGTGTGAAGCCCGTACACACAGAGAACAAACTGGCAGCAATGGTGGTGATGGAGGATATTAGCAAGATTCCCCTTTGTGGTATCTTTCCTGCAGGGGGCATAAGAAATCCTTCTGGGGAGGCGGAGACATCTTGTATTTAGGTCTGTTGGTGGTTGTATTAACTCAGGTGATAGATACTCTTGAGCACATGGCA
The DNA here is from genome assembly GCF_037043125.1 of Eumetopias jubatus. NCBI lineage: Eukaryota > Metazoa > Chordata > Mammalia > Carnivora > Otariidae > Eumetopias > Eumetopias jubatus. The sequence goes on from NW_028274871.1 coordinate 83,766, forward strand.
CCTGCTAGTTTAGGGGGTGTGTGTCGATCAGCAAGACAGGTTTCTGTCCCCAGGCAGCGGTCTCTTGTGATGGTGAGGAATGAATGAAACATCCCTAGTGGCCCTGGGAGACTAGTGAGGAGGCCCTGCATTAATCCAGATTTTGTGCACTGGTTTCACCTTACAAGCTGCACCCCAACAGCAGGTGGGCTCTGAGGTGGGAGCTGATGGTGGCAGTTTTCTTCTTAAGACCCATGATGCCCATAATCCTCCCACAGTTTCCTTGTTGAGGGATGGACAGGGCAGAGGCCAATGACAGGAGACCCATTCCTCCCTCACCACACAGGAGGAGTTGGATGTATGTTTCTGTTGCTTTTTAGGTCGTTTACTCCAATCCATTCTGCACCAGAGCTCCTGGATCTTGCAAAGCCCTCCTTCTTCCGAGGTTGTGGAAGCAGCCATCCTCCAGTAGCTTTGGGGCCATGTCTGGGCCACTAAGGTGTCCAGGTTTTTCTGTCCAGGAGTGGCTGGTAACTGCACTGCTGCAGTCATGGTCAGCCTGAACAGCCTTTCTAAATGAGATTGTCATGCCCTGTGAGCAGGGCCTGGGCCAAATGATGGCAGCAGAGGGGGGGAGACAGGAGAGGTACTTCCCTGTGGTCTTGGACAGGGATGCCAAGAGCAGAAGGCCTGAGGGCCTGGGGAGAGATAGGGAAAGAGACTGTCAGGGAGAGAGACACTGAATGAGTGGTGGGGGGATTGGGCAAGTCCTAGAAATTGAGAGGAACAAAGAGATGGGGTTGAGAGAAGCAGAGACCAAGAGGAATTTCAAGGATGAAAAGAGGTTGCTGGTCTAGGTGTTAGTGGTGGACCATGGACCAGGGTGGAGGAGGTCGATATAGGTGATACGAATATTGGGACCATTGAAGGTGGGAAATCAGGCGATCAGATTTCCCTGAAACCAAAGCTCCAACCTCCCTAGGGCTGAGCTTTGTAGAGGCCATTTCACTTGGGAAGATGGGCACACCTCCTTTTGCATGGGGTGGTGGGGACAAGCCTCTGGATCTGTCATGGAGAGAGAGGGCTTGGCTGGACTGAGCATGCTCTGTCCCTCCAGCTGAGGGGCCATTGCCTTGAGCATTGTAGGGATTCCCAGGGCGGCCAGCAGAGGGCACCTGCGCACCTCCAACCGGGAGGGGGAGGTGTCTCTGCCTGTGCTGATCCAGGGCATCTCAGCAGGAAGGACTTCTGTAGCAGCCAAATGATCCAGCCCCACTGGGGATGCCCCAGGATAGAGAGCCAGAGCTGCGGTTCCAGTAGGTTCTGCTGCCGCCCTGTGGGAGACCCTGGGGGCTTTGCAGCAACTTGGTGCCTCCTGAGGTGCTACTGAGCAAAGCTGCTTTCTTGGGTGAGTGTTGAGGAGGGGGCTCTGGGCGGCTTCCCCAGGACATGCTGGTAGGTGAGCAGCACAGTCCCTTGAATTTGGGGGGCTTTTCCCCTGGTTCATTCCTCCTTTTCCCTGAGGGTATTTGAACAAGACCTGTTTTACTCAGGGATCCGTGGATTGAGGGGTCCTGCGACGTCACATCAGAGATACTGTGGTTGGGTTGTTACAGATGCAGACTTGTTTCTGGGGAGAAATCCTGACTGCAATTCAGAGAAATGGGAGCTGCATTCAGTTGGGACACGAATACAGGAACTGCTGTCAGAACCTTCTAGAAGGAGCAGCTGAGATCCCACTTTCTGAGTTCTGCTGGAGCCAGAGCCCCAGGTAAAAGCACAGAGTGTCCTCCACTTAAACATGCTTTTATTAATTTTCAATCGTTATTTTTTTCCGACAATGGTACAGTAGTTGGAAATGACTGAAAACTTGACCGGTACTTGATGTCCTAAAACTTCCATTAGTTTACTGTTAAATTTAGACCTGAAACATGATTTGTTATAATTATCCTTTCCTGTCTCATTGGAAGGAAACTCATCCATAATACCTTTCAAATGTACTCTTTATCTCATCTCCTTTCCTTTCTTTCTTCTTCTTCTACTTCTTCTTCCTTTTTTTTTTTTTTAAGATTTTATGCCAGCCCCACTGGGGTGGGTCGGGGCATGGCAGAGGGAGAAGGTGATTCAACACTGAGCAGGGAGCCCGGCATGGGACTCGATCTCGGGATCCTGGGATCAAGACCTGAGACAGACGCTTAAGGAACTGAGTCACCCAGGTGCCCCAGCTTATCTCTTTTCAACTGAGATTTGCCATGTTTTCTAATTTCTCATGAATCCGTAACAATCTTCAATAGTTTTAAATTGGTTGCAGTTTACTAAAGCTCATTCACAGGATCCCACTGTGACTTCTTCTGTTCAAAGTGTCAAGACGACTTCTAAAAATATGGAAGATTATACAAACTCAGCAAAATTTGTGAATCACTGTTTGAAGAAAAAGCATGATGGTATTTTTTTTAAGATATTAAAATAGATGCTTACATCCACTGGTTCATGCTCTCCCAAATTTTTCTTTTATTTTCCTTTGTTGCTTATTTCTATTTCAGATATTATATTCCTGTATCTTCCTGAGTTTTACATACCTCAGTGTACTTTCAAGGATACTTTCCATCATTTCTCAGAAAGAAAACAGACATTTTGATGAGCATGCAGCTTTGTATAATTTCAAGATTTGTTTAGGTTTTTAGAAACTTTTCCCGCCCATTTGAAAATATCATCTCACCTTGAGAAGTTACATAAAAAGTGTAATCTCCTTTTATCAGTATGATTTCATTTCATTATACTGTGTTTCTTCATTTGATATTTTATATTTATGTCTAAAACTTGAGAATATCTCATAAGTTCACTGAATGTGGAAAAAGTATGAAATTTTGAAGGTTTGCATTTTTGAACTCATAAATGCTGAGATTTGCCTGTTAAATTAAGGCTATTTGCTGAGCAAGATGCAAGTGACATAACCGTTTTGGGGGACGAAATAATGTCTTCTATTCTTTTACAAACATGCTACAGTTGTTTCATTATCCTATATCTTGATATGAGCAATTATTTTTTCTTTTCAATTTTTTATTTAAATTCTACTTAGTTAACATTTATGGTATGGATATGAGCAATCTTATGACAGTATCTTTTTATAATTTATTAATTTAAGAAACTAAACATATCATTTTTTTCTCCATGATAAGAAAAATCTATAGGAGTATCATCATTTCTTATGACACAATTCTTTGTTTTTAAGATACTATTTAATAATTTGTGAGAAGAAGAAAGATCATGAATGGAAGGGGAGAGGCAGAGTGTGAAGATGAGTCCCTGCTGATCAGGGAGCCCAATGCCGGGCTCGATCCCAGGACCCTGAGTAATGACCTGAGCCGAAGGCAGCTGCTTAACCCACTGAGAAACCCGGGTGCCCCTTTATGACGTTATTCTTAATATGACATCTCTTATAATTGAAGATTTTCCTCTTTGATGGGGTACATCTGTTTTACCACCAATAACCAAAAGAAGCATTTTCTCTGAATATTCTTTTTTTAATTAGTTTAAAATATTTTTTTATTTTAATTAAATTATCCAAAGGAATAGCCATCAATTAAACTAAGGATTAGCCATGATTAGTTTCAGAGGTAGAGTTCAGTTATTCTTCAGTTGCATATACCACCCAGTGCTCATCCCATCATGTGCCCTCTTTAATACCTATCACCCAGTTACCCCATCCCCCTCACCCACCTCCCCTCCCGCAACCTTCAGTTTGTTTCCTATGGTTAAGAGTCACTTATGGTTTGTCTCCCTCTTTGTTTTCATCTTTCTTTAAATTTTGTATCGTTATGTTAACCACCATATATTACATCATTAGTTTTACATGTAGTGTTCCATGATTCACTGTTTGTGCATAACACACAGTGCTCCACGCAGAATGTGCCCTCTTTAATACCCATCACCATGTTAACCCATCCCCCCACCCCCTCCCCTCTAGAACCCTCAGTTTGTTTTTCAGAGTCCATCATCTCTCATGGTTCGTCTCCCCCTCCGACTTACTCCCTTTCATTCTTCCCCTCCTGCTATCTTCTTTTCTTTTTTCTTAACATATGTTGCATTAATTGTTTCAGAAGTACAGATCTGTGATTCAACAGTCTTGCACAATTCACAGTGCTCACCATAGCACATATACTCCCCAATGCCTATCATCCAGCCACCCCATCCCTCCCACCCCCCACCACTCCAGCAACACTCAGTTTCTTTCCTGAGATTACGAATTCCTCATATGAGTGATTCATATGATACATGTCTTTCTCTGATTGACTTATGTCCCTCAGCATAACACCCCCTGTTCCTTCCACGTCGTTGCAAATGGCAAGATCTCATTCCTTTGGATGCCTGCATAATATTCCATTGTGTATATAGACCACCTCTTCTTTATCCATTCATCTGTCGATGGACATCTTGGCTCTTTCCACAGTTTGGCTATTGTGGACATTGCTGCTATAAACATCGGGTGCACGTACCCCTTCGGATCCCTACATTTGTATCTTTGTGGTAAATACTCAGTAGTGCAATGGCTGGATCGTCTGGTAGCTCTATTTTCAACTGATGTGGAACCTCCATACTGTTTCCCAGAGTCGTTGCACCAGCTTGCATTCCCAACAACAGTGTAGGAGGGTTCCCCTTTCTCCGCATCCCCGCCAACATCTGTCATTTCCTGACTTGATAATTTTAGCCATTCTGACTGGGGTGAGGTGGTATCTCATTGAGGTTTTGATTTGGATTTCCCTGATGCCGAGCGATGTTGAGCACTTTCTCATGTTTCTGATGGCCATTTCGATGTCTTCTTTGGAAAAATGTCTGTTCATGGTTTACACTACACACTTGATTGCCACTGAACCTGAGCCTCCACTGTGGTTCTGCACTGCAGGTGTTGAAGGCATTTATTGTCCTGCCGTGGAATTCGTCTCCCATGTCAGGGACCAGCTCATGGAGGAGCTGCAGTGGCAGGTGAAGTCAGTGACAGCCACACATAAGTACCCCAGGAAGGTGAGAGAGGGCAGAGGGATGGGATTTGGTCCCCTCCAGGGAGCCGTGAGCTCTGCTGCCCCAAATCTCGTAGGGTGGCTTGGGTGGAGCTTATGTAGCCCATGGAGTGAGCAGTTTTCTCTACTGAAGAAGCATTCAACTTAGGCATTTGGGGGGATCCAATTCAATCAGCTGGAACATCTATCCTGTGTCAGAAAACGAAAAGGGATACGTGGCTCACAAGTCAACTTACAGAAAAAAATCAGATAAGTGTCTAGAAATATCCAGAAAGTCTATTTGTAATCTTTCTTTTCTTTTTTAAAAGATACATTTATTTATTTTTGAGAGGGAGAGAGTGAGAGGAGAAGGATAAACTGAGAGGGAGAGAGCGAACCTCAGGTAAGGCTTTCTATGGAGCATGGACCCTAACGCAGGGCTTGATCTCATGACCCTGAGATCAACTTGAACCAAAATCAAGAGTCGGATGCTTAAGTCAGCCAGGCACCCCTGAAGGCCATTTGTCATCTTTCAATATTTGAAAAAGAAAAGCCATCAGGGAAATTCAAATCAAAACTCCATTAAGATACCACCTTACAGTTAGAAGGGCATAAATTAAGAAGGCAGGAAACAATAGATGTTGGAGAAGTTGTGGGAAATGGGAACCCTCTTACACTGGTGGTGGGAATGAAATTGGTGCAGCGACTTTGGAAAGCAGTATGCAGATTCCTCAAAAAGTTACAAATAAAGCTACCCTATGACCCACCAATTGAACTCCTGGGTATTTACCCCAAAGACCGAGATTTAGTGAAAAGAAGGGGCACATGCACCCCAATGTTCATAGCAGCAATGTCCACACTAGCCAAACTGAGGAAGGAGCCGAGATACTCTTCAACAGACCAAGGGATAAAGAAGATGTGGTCCATGAATACAGTGGAATATTACTCAGCCATCAGAAAGGATGAATACATTTGTATCGACGTGGATGGAACTGGAGGGAATTATGCTAAGTGAAATTAGTCAAGCAGAGAAAGACTTATCGGATGAGTTCACTTATTTGTGGAACATAAGGAATAGCATGGAGGACATTAGGAGAAGGAAGGAAGAAATGAAAGGGGGGAATTAGAGGGGAAGATGAACCACGAGAGGCTATGGGCAAAGAAACAAAACAAAACAAAAAAACAAATCAACAACTGCCACACATTTTTCAAACCATTAGTCATAGTAAGGAATACATTTTCTTTTTAGGTTTGTATTAATGTAAATTCAGTTATTCAACATATAATGTAGTATTGGTTTCAGAGGTAGAGGTCAGTGATATCAGTCTTATACAACACAGAGTGCTCCATACATCATGTGCCCTTCTTAACGCCCGGCACTCAGACACCCCATCCTCCACCCTCCTCCCCTTCAGCAGCCCTCAGTCTCCTTTCTATGATTAAAGAGTCCTTATGTTTGACTACCTCTCAGATTTCGCCTTGGTTTATTTTTCCCTCTTTTTCCCTATGATCGTCTGTTTTGTTTCTTAAATTCCGTATACTAGTGAGATGATATATCATTGTCTTTTTCTTTTTTTTAAAGATTTTTATTTATTTTATTTGAGAGAGAGAATGAGAGAGAGAGAGAGAGCATGAGACGTGAGAGGGTCAGAGGGAGAAGCAGACTCCCCACTGAGCAGGGAGCCCTATGCGGGACTCGATCCTGGGACTGCAGGATCATGACCGGAGCCGAAGGCAGTCGCTTAACCAACTGAGCCACCCTGGCGCCCTATCTTTTTCTGATTAACTTATTTTTCTCAGCATAATACCCTCTATCCATCCGCATTATTGCAAATGACAGGATTTCATTTGTTTGATGGCTGTGGAATATTCCATTGTGTATATATACCACATCTTATCCATTCATTTCTCCATGGGTCTCTGGGCTCTTTTCATAGTTTGGCTATTGTGGACATTGCTGCTATGAACATTGGGGTGGAGGTGCCTCTTCAGATCACTACATTTGCATCGTTTGGGTAAATACCCAATAGTGCAATTGTTCGGTAGTAGGGTAGCTCTCTTTGTAACTTCATGGGGAACCTCGATACTGTTTTCCAGTGTGGCTGCAGCAGCTTGCATTCCCACCAACAGTGTAAGTGGTTCCCCTTTCTTCACATCCTTGCCAACATCTGTCACGTCCTGACTTAGTAATTTTACCATTCTGACTGGTGTGAGGTGGTACCTCATTGTGCTTTTGATTTGTATTTCCCTGATGCCAAGTGATGTGGAGTATCTTTAAATGTGTCTATTTGGCCATTTGGATGTCTTCTTTGGAGAGATGTCTATTTATATCTTCTGCCTATTTCTTGACTGGATTATTTGTTCTTTGGGTGTTGAGTTTGATAAGATCTTTACAGGTCTTGGATACTAGCCCTTTATTTGTAATGTCATTTACCATATCTTCACCCATTCTCTCAGTTGTCTTTTAGTTTTGTCGACTGTTTCTTTGTTGTGCAAGGGCTTTTTGTCTTGATGAAGTCCCAATAGTTCATTTTTGCCTTTGGGGACGTAAGTAGCAAGAAGTTGCTCTGGCCGAGGTCATAGATGTCATGGCCTGTGTCCTCCTCTAGGATTTTGTTGGTTTCCTCTCTTACATTTAGGTCTTTCATCCATTTTGAGTATGGTGTAAAGAAATGGTCCACTTTTATTCTTCTGCATGTGGCTGTCCAATTTTCCCAACACCATTTGTTGCAGAGACTGTTTTTTACCCATTGGATATGCTTTCCTGCTTTGTCAAAAATTAGTTGACCATAGACTTGAGGGTCCATTTCTGGGCTCTCATTCTGTCCCATTGATCTGTGGGTCAGTTTTTGTGCCAGTAGCATACTGTCTTGATGACAACTTTGTGATAGAGCTTGAAGTCTGGAATTGTGATACCACCAGCTTTGGTTTTCTTTTTCAACATTCCTTTGGGTCTTTGGGGTCTTTTCTTGTTCTGTACAAATTTTAGGATTATTTCCCCCAGCTCTCTGAAAAAAGTGGATTGTATTTGATAGGGATTGCATTGAAGGTAGAATTTGCTCTAGGTAGAATAGATATTTTACTAATATTATTTCTTCGAGGCTATGATCATGGAACGTTTTTCCATTTCTTTGTGTCTTTCTCAATTTCTTTCATGAGTGTTCTGTAGTTTTCAGAGGACCGGTCCTTTGTTTCTTTGGTTAGGTTTATTCCTTGGTGTCTTTTGATTGTAAGTTCAGTTGTATACGGGATCGACTCCTTAATTACTCTTTCTTCTTTGGCATTGTTTATGTATAGAAATGCAATTGATTTCTGTGCATTGATTTTATAGCCTGCCACATTGCTGAATTCCTGTAAGAGTCTAGCAGTTTTGGGGTGTGGTCTTTTGGGTTTTCCATATAGAGTATCGTGTCATCTGCAGAGAGTGAGAGTTTGCTTTCTTCTTTGCTGATTCAGATGCCTTTTATTTCTTTTTGGTATCTGACTGCTGAGGCTAGGACTATGTTGAACAGCTGTGGTGATAGTGGACATCCCTGTCATGTTCCTGTCCTTAGGGGAAAAGCTGTCAGTGTTTCCCCATTGAGAATGAATGGGCTTTTCATAGATGGCTTTTATGATATTGAGGTATGTGCCATCTATCGCTACACTGTGAAGAGTTTTAATCAAGAAAGGATGCTGTACTTGTCCAGTGCTTTTTCTGCATCTATTGACAGGATCCTATGTTTCTTGTCCTTTCTTTTATTAATGTTGTGTATCCCACTGATTGATTTGCACAGGTTGAACCATCCTTGCAGTCGAGGAATAAGGTCCACTTTGTCGTGGTGAATAATCCTTTTAATGGACTGTTGGATCCTATTGGCTAGTATTTTGGTGAGAATTTTTGCATCCATGTTCATCAGGTGTATTGGTCTATAATTCTCCTTTTTAGTGGGGGGTCTTTGTCTGGTTTTGGGATTGAGGTAATGCTGTCCTCATAGAAGGAGTTTGGAAGTGTTCCTTCCATTTCTGTGTTTTGACACCAATTTAGAAGAATGGGTATTAATTCTGCTTTAAATGTTTGGTAGCTTTCCCCTGGGAAGGCGTCTGGCCCTGGGCTCTTGTTTGTTGGGAGATCTTTGATTACTGACTTCTTCAGTTTCCTTGCTGTTTATGGACCTCTTCAGGTTCTTTATGTATTCCTAGTTTAGTTTTAATAGTTCAGACGTCTCTAGGAATGCATCCATTTCTTCCAGATTGCGTAATTTGTTGGCATTTAGTTTCTCTTAATACGTTCTTATAATTGTTTGTATCTTTTGGTGTTAGTTTTGATCTCTCCTCTTTCATTCAGGATTTTAGTTATTTGGGTCCTTTCTCTTTTCTTTTTGATAAGTCTGGGCAGGGTTTTCTCCATCTTATTAATTCTTCCAAAGAACCAGCTCCTAGCTTCGTTGATCTGTTCTACTGTTCCTTTGGTTCCTATTATCTTGATTTCTGCCTTAATCTTATTTCTCTTCTCCTGCTGGGTTCAGGCTTTATTTAAAGTTCTTTCTCCAGCTTCTTTAGGCATAGTGTTCGGGTTGTGTTTTGAGACCTTCCTTGTTCATTGAGAAAGGCTTGTAGTGGTATCTCTTTCCCTGTTAGGTCTGCCTTTGCTGCATCCCAACGTTCTTCAGTAGTTGTGTTTTCATTTTCATTTGTTTCCATGAGTTTTTAAGTTCTTCCTTAATTTCCTGGTTGTCCCATTCATTCTTTAGCAAGATGCTCTTTAGTCTCCATGTATTTGAGTTCTTTCCAAATTCCCTCTGCTGATTGAATTCCAATTTCTAAGGATTGTGGTCCAAAAATACGCAGGGACTGATCCCCTCTTTTCTTACCGATTTGTGAGCCAGTATGTGATCAATTCTGGAGAATGTTCCATGTGCACTTGCGAAGAAGGTGTATTCTGTTGCTTTAGGGTGGAATGTTTTGAATATACCTGTGAAGCCCATCTGGTACAGGGTGTCATTCAAAACCTTTGTTTCCTTTTTGATTTTCTGCTTAGATGATCTGTCCATTGCATTGAGTGGGGTGTTAACATCCCCTACTATCCTTGTATTATTACCGATGTGATTCTTTAATTTTGTTACAAACTGGCTGCCCCCATGTTCAGGGCATACATATTTACAATTGTTAGATCTTCTTGTCGGATAGACCATTTAATGATGATGCAGTGTCCTTCCTCATCTCTTCTTATAGTCTTTGATTTTAAATCTAATATAAGGATTGCCACCCCAGCTTTCTTTGGATGTCCATTAGCATGAAAATTTGTTTTCCACCTCTTTACTTTCAATCTGGAGGTGTCTTTGTGTCTGAATTGAGTCTCTTTCAGATGGCATATGGATGCGTCTTGTTTTTTCATCCAATCTGATCCTCTGCCTTTTGATTCGGGCATTTAGCCCATTTACATTCAGAGTAACTATTGGAAGATACGAATTTAGTGCCATTGGATTACCTGTAAAGTCACTGTTTCTGTATACTGTCTCTGTTCCTTTCTGGTCTGTGTTAGTTTGGGGCTCTCTCTTTGCTTCATGGATCCCTTTTAGTATTTCTTGTAGGGCTGGTTTGGTAATCAGAAGTTCTTTTCATTTCTTTTTGTCCTGGAAGCTCTTTATCTCTCCTTGTATTTTGATGGACATCCTAGCTAGCTAAAGTAATCGTGGCTGCCAGTTTTAGGTGTCTCCCATTGTAGGGTAAGGGCCTCTTGGCCTGAGCTTGCTGTCAAGAGTTTCTCTTTGTATCTGAGATTTGCAAGTTTCACTATTATACATTAGGGTGTTGACCTATTTTTATTGATTTTGAGGGGGATTCTCTGTGCCTCTTGGACTTGGATGCCTGTTTTGTCTTCCAGATTAGGGAAGTTCTCTGCTATAATTTGCTCCAACCTGATTCTGCCCCTGTCTCTCCCCTCTTCTTGTGGGATACCAATTATTCTATTATTGTCTCACTTTATGGTATCTGTTATCTCCCGAATTCTCCCCACATGATCCAGTCGTTGTTTATCTCTCTTTTCCTAGGCTTCTTTTTTCTGCATTATTTTGTCTTCTATATCCCTAATTCTCTGTTCTGCCTCATTTATCCTGCGGGTTAGAGCCTCCATTTTTGATTGCATCTCATTAATAGCCTTTTTGATTTTGACTTGATTAGATTTTAGTTCTTTTGTTTTTCTAGGAAGGGATTCTCTAGTGTCGCCTATGCTTTTTTCAAGCCCAGCTAGTTATCTCTCTAATCATTATTCTGAACTCAAGTTCCAACATCCTACTTCTGTCCATACCGATGAGGTCCCTGACAATCAGTACTGTGTCTTGTTCTCTTTTTTGAGGTGAGTTTTTCCATCTTATTCTGCCCGGCGAAGGATTGATGAATGAGAGAACAAAATACTAAAATGCCAACAATGACCCGAGAGAAATATATAGTATACAGTGTACTGGATCCCGTGTGGATTTTGGTCTGTTTGATAGAAAACGAGATCCCAAAATTGTAAAGAAAAAAAAAACTTATATATGTACAAAAATAAAGTTGAAGACAATGGAAAAACTAGAATTGAACGTAACTATAAAAATGAAAATTAATTGACAATAAACAAATAGAATAAAAGAATATACACACAGGTGAACAGAACAGAGTCATAAACTCTATCCTGACTGTATTTTGTTTAGTTTGTTAGAGGAAACTGCATCTCAAAATTGTAAAGAAAGAAAAACTTATATATACAAAAATAAATTTTTTATTATGTTCCGTTAGCCACTGTATAGTACATAATTAGTCCTTGATGCAGTGTTCAGTGATTCATTAGTTAAGTATAACACCCAGTGCTCATCACACCACATGCCCTCCTCAATACCCATCACCCTGTTACCCCCTCCTCCCAACGTTCTCCCCTCTCAAACCTCCAGATTGTTTCTTGCTGTCCATAGTTTCTCATGGTTCATCTCCCTCTCTGATTTTGCTCCCTTTGGATTTCCTTCCTTTCCCTTATGTCGTCTATGCTACCGCTTATGTTCCACATATGAGTGAAACCGTCTGAGAATAGTCTTTCTCTGTTTGACTTACTTCACTTAACATAATCCCCTCCAGTTCCATCCATGTCGATGCAGTGGTGGGTATTCATCGTTTCTGATGGCTGAATAATAAATTAAATACATTGAAAGTATTGAATGTATCTGTAACGATGAAAATTTTCCAACTTTAAGAAAACAAACAAACAAACAAAAAAAACCCCAAAACAAACAAACCGAAAGAAGAAAAAGAGAGGGCAATAAAAGAGAATATGATTAGACAGGTGAAGAGAAGGTTAGCCATACATTAGGTTCTGGGTGTATTTGGTCTGTTAGAGGAAACTGCATCCCAACACTGTAAAGAAAGAAATACGTAAATATTTCCAAAAACACAATTAAATGCAGTGGAAGGATAGAATGTAACCGTACACATGAAAATTTAAAAATATTTTAAGAAAAGAGTGGATATGGGGCACCTGGGTGTCTCAGATGGTTAAGCAACTGCCTTAGGCTCAGGTCATGATCCCAGGGTCCTGGGATCTAGCCCCGCATCAGGCTCCCTGCTCGATAGGAAGCCTGCTTCTCCCTCTCCCACTCCCCCTGCTTGTGTTCCCTCTCTCAGTGTCGCTTTCTCTCTCGGTCAATTAAATAAATAAATAAAATCTTTAAAAAAAAAGAAAAGAGTTGATCAAATAAGAAATTGGTGGAAAAATGAAAGAGCAAAGGAATTAAAATGGAAAGAGTCAAGAGTCCTGGGGAAAAAAAAACATGAATCCTACATGATATATTTCCCTAGCACTGGAGTCTTGCAGTTCTCAATGATCGGTATACTTGTTCTTGGATGGATGTTCTTGCTGATCGTGGGGAGGGGCTTGTTGCATTGATTTTCAAGTGTCTTTCCAGTGCGGAATTGTACCGCCCTTGCCAGAGGGCCAGGCTAAGTAAACTGGTCTGGTTTGCTGTGTGTGGCTTTTGTTCCCTGAAGGCTTTCCCCACTTCATTAGAGGATGAGAATGAAAATGGCAGCCTCCCAAACTCTAACCCTGGAGCCAAGAGCTCGAGGCCCCACTCTTCAGTGCTCTGTCAGGGAAAAGCAGTCAGTCACTTTTGTCTCCCTGGTCTCCGTCCACTGTCTCTGTTCACCCAGCCTGTGACTGAGCATTTGTATCTCTGGCCGGGATCCCGTTCGAGTCTCCAAACCCTGAAGACTCCTGTGATGAACACCCTGAGCCTTTGCTCCCCAGAGGAGGACGGGGGCGGGGTCCTCCCTGGTTCTGCTGCTTGCTGGGCCCCTGCTTGGAGAGCAGTCACCTGAGCATGCTGTAGTTCGTGGTATATGGAATCCCTGAGCCGAGAGCCGACTTCTGGGCTCGCTGATTCCAGCCAGCTTCCCCCGCTTCCACACCTGGGAGCTCTGCCCCACTCAGGCACCCATGTTATGTCTGTGATCCTGGGGATTCTGAGGCTACGCTGTCCCACCTAGGATTCTGCCCTCTTTTGCCACCTGAGTACTTTTCAGGCAGGGACATCCCTCACTGGAGCTGACTTCTAAAAGTTCTGACTTTGCATTCTGCTACTATGTCACTTTCCGGTAGCCAGCTTACGGGGGTTCCCACCCCTGCAGTTTATCTGCCCACATATGGCCTCGCATTCGCTTTTTCCACCTCCTACCTTGCAGAAAGTAGTCACTTTTGTATTTGTAGAGTTGCAGCTTCTCTTCCATTCCATGCTGGTTGAGTTCACAGGTATTCAAAATGGTTTGATAGGCATCTAGCTGAATTCCTGGGAGCAGATAGAATTAAGGTCTCCTAATCCTCCACCACCTTAGACTCTCTCCAGGAACGCATTTTAAATTGCAACACAATACCTATATAGTTACATCACAAACAAAGGTTAACAAAATAATATTTACTCAGGCCTGTAAAACAGTATGATAGACTTTATTCTATTTCATTTGTGTTCGATCCTGTGCAACTTATGAAAGAGTCCAACATTAGAGAAATGATTGACTTATTCATGGTATTTAATATTATATATCTTAAAACATGATGCAGATATTTATTTGTAACCTAAAAAAAGCACAGTATCTTGTTGGGAGGAAAAAGGCTGTGAAGGAATGTAAATATCATGCTGTTTGTTGAAAAACAAAGTTTGAGCGGCTACACAGCCCCAAAGTTAACGTGTCTTTTTTTTTTTTTTTTGTACTATTACATTGCTGTGCTTTCTGAGTGTTTACCTTTGAGACATAAAGTTAGAGAGCTAATATTTATTGAACATTTACTATGTGTGCCTGGCGTGGGACTCAAAGCTTTCCGTGAATTATGATTTCATTTAATCCCTCCCCAAACCTGAATGGTATAACCATCCATATGACAGAATGGAAACAGGGAAGGCTCAGAGACTCACAGCAACTTGCCTGAGGTTGGAGTGAAGAAAAGGGCAGAGCTGAACTCAAACCCACGTGTATCTGATGACAGAGTCCATGTTTCGCACGTAAGGCTCTGCTGCCTGCTAGAGAGTAGACTGGAGGATGCATGCCAGTTAGGATGGGCTGATGTTACTGTGAGTAACTAGACGACCCTCGTCTTAGTGGCTCCTATAGGGAAGTATCTTTTTTGCTCATGCCACATGTCCGCATGGTCTTCCTGGCAGCAGGATGAAAGAGCACCCACCATAGGTAACTTCCAGGTGCTAGAGGAGATGTACAGATGGAGTGCCAGACCCAGTTGTCCCAAATGTTCTGTTCGAGGTGGCACGCCTCACTCCCACTCACATCACACTGGTCAGAGCACAGCACAGGACTGTATCGAACTTCCCGGGTCAGGGGACACTCTGACATGCCTTCGTGGAGCCTACTGGGGCCACCACAATGTGCCACCCATCTGGGGGACTGTGCAGGGGCAGAAGAGGTGTCTGGGGCATGGGTAAGAAATGACAGCAGGACTAAGTCGGGATGGGTTTGCTTTATCCTCAACCAGGTTAGATTTGTATGTCTCAGTCTATTAGGTATGATTTTCAGACCATACAGTCTTATCACACCAAGATTCCAGGATATTCCCAGCCAAAGACATTATTGATTACAATTTTATCATGCTCATATCTTTCAGTTCCAATATAGCGCATTTTCTTTTGGATTTCTTACTCCTATTTCATTTTAGAGGTACTTCAAAAATAAATTGTTTTTAAGATATATTTATTTGACAGAAAGAAATACAGTGAGAGCGGGAACACAAGCAGGGGGAGTGGGAGAGGGAAAAGCAGTCTTTCTGCAGAGCAGGGAGCACAATGTGGGGCTTGATCCCACCACCCTGGGATCATGATCGAGCCAAAGGCAGACGCTTAAGGACTGAACCACCCAGGTGCCTCGAGGTACTTCTCAATTTCTAAACATATGGGAATTTCTAGTTAGCTTTTTATCCATGATTTCTAGCACATTATATTACCACAACATGCTCTGTGTGATTTCATGCCTCTGAAACATGCTGAAATTTCCCTTTTGGCCAAAATAGATCGGGTGCATTTTTGTAAGTGTATCCTATATGCCTAAAGTTAATGTGTCCTCCACCGTGGCATATGGATGTGGACAGACATACGGAGATAGCTGTGGGATTCAGATGATTTGCTATCAAGGTCTACATGTTATGGATATTCCGCCTGCTTTGAGTCACTGAGAGAGGGTTGAAACCTCCCACTCTGCTTGTGTATTTGCTCGTTGTTGCAGTTCTGTCCTGCTTTGCTTTCTATGTTGTTCAGCCAATGGCTCTAGGATAGGAGTTCTGGAAGCAAGGAGAGCGTGCCCAGAAGAGGGGAACAGGCACTTGGTTTGGGAGGGAGCAGAAACAAGAAGGACGGCCACAGTTCCAGAGAGGACCTGTTATTGGGATGGTGTGTGTTGGGGCACCAGGTGGGAAGAGGCTATTTAAATATGAGGTCACGCGGGGTGTCCATTATGATCTACCAGGGGCAAAGGCAGCTGATTGGTTGAGAGAGTATAAAGCCTCTGGGTTGCTAAGGAATGGTTCAACCAGGGGAAGGCTTGGAGATCGGTGGATCCTCCTCCAATCCCTTAACCTGCTACTCTTTCCTGCTGACCTAGTGATTTCCTGACCTAGTGATTTACTCACCTGCTGACCTACTCCCCTTCCTGAACCACCCCTCGAGTACTTAATCTGACCCTGACACTGTCCTTGACCACTTCTTCTCCTGACAAATGCCTTCCCCAATCCCACCCTCTATTTCTACCCTGCTCCCATCGCTCCTTAAAAGCCTGTCCCCTTCCCACCCCTCCCTACCCACCCACCCCGCCCTCCACCCCACACCCCATCTCCACCTCTTCCCCGTCACCCCAGCGCCCCTTGAAAGGACCAAGACATGAAGGTGCAGAGGCTGTTGTTCTCGCTACTCTTGCTCTGGTGTCCCAGTTCCCCAAACCCAAATGTGAGTAAACGTGGCACTTCACTCGTGTCTCCCATTGAAAGAGAGAGGGCACAGGTGTGGGGGAAGGGCAGAGGGGGAGGGGGAGGGAGAGAGAGAAAACCCCAAGGCAGCTGCGCAGTGAGTCCTGAGCCTGAAGAGGGGCTCATCCTCAGGACCATGGATCATGACTTGATCCAAACCAAGACGTCGTTACTTAACTGACTGAACCACCCGGTGACTCAAAGCTGCTGGTGATGTCTTCCTTCCTAATGGGTTCTTTCACACGCTGGTAAATAATAGCTTTTTCGGGGGTTTCTTGGTGGGCACTCCAGAAGAACTGCATTTCTTCTGAAGAGCGAGCACCACAGGGCAGGTTTCTCG
The DNA here is from genome assembly GCF_037043125.1 of Eumetopias jubatus. Classification (NCBI taxonomy): domain Eukaryota; kingdom Metazoa; phylum Chordata; class Mammalia; order Carnivora; family Otariidae; genus Eumetopias; species Eumetopias jubatus. The sequence continues at coordinate 100,552 of NW_028274871.1, forward strand.
GTCAGCCTGAAGGGGTTGTGGCCACAGCTGTCCACATCAAGTTCTGGGTCCTGTCTCTGTTGCTTGGTGAAAAAAGAGCAGCTTTGGCAGCATGGAAACCTGAGCATACTAGGTTTATGGTGTCAAGAAGGATGGATTTCAGAAGATACAAATAGCCATTGTGTACTTTGTCTTAATTAAGGGGCTTGCATGATCGGTCTTTAAAAATGTCAGGAACTCCATAGGACCTGTGGGTATTAGACTGGCATCTGGAAGCGCAGTGAAGATTCTGCCTCGAGCCTTGCAGGTTTAGGGTCCATCTTCTATGTAGTTTGTTTTCCTATCACCACATTGTTCATATTTATGAAGTTTGGCAGCCCTGGGAACAGTGGCATCTTATACCTTGGTGTTGGGACTCGAGTGTTAACAAGTGAAATGTCCTTTGTGCTCTGTGCTTCCTGATTGGTTGACTTTGAACAACTTCTGAGTCAGCTCTTTCCTTCTGGCCTTGGAGGCTGTCCCCGGGGACTCTGTGTCTCACCAGGTCCGTGGAAGCCCCGAGAAGCCCAGCGGACACTAATTTACCGCATCTTGCTGGAACTTTTGTCACAGGAGAATCTGATGGAGTGATGTGATCAGAAAATGAATGAGTTGTTATCCTTTCTTTAGACCAGTATGTACAGAGTATTGATTTTCCCAAAATAAAAAGCTCCTGATTTCCTTAGGAATGTCCAAAGATAAAAGAAATAACCGTTTCTTAGTGTGAATATTTCATCCTTAAAAAATAAAACCCTTACCCCCAGGAGAGAGAGACAGACAGGCAACACCCTAGAAATAAGCAGACTTCTTTAGATCAGCCTACATCAGATTATTAGAGAGGGATCTGCAAAGTGAGAGTGGTCAGGAAGGACCGTTTTGTTGAGGCCGACTCATCCCACTTGAATACCTCCAGTCAAAATAGACTCGATTCTGTTTCTTTTGGGTCTTCAAAGGAGGGAATTTCTTGGTAGTCTTTATTGGAAATATTCCCATCTTCCTAGGATGCATCTCATAGATCAGTTCAGCTTTCTCACCCTCCCTCATCTCTGAGCTCTTGCATAAACTAACTGGTCTTACATTTCCCTCTTCCAACTGCTCATGGCCATTGTCTGTGAGAACCTAGTATTAATGGCCCCATTGGATGTCATCTATTTAAGAGTCAGCTACTGGTCAGCATCCAGACAGCTGCCAGATATACCAAGTGGCCACGACTGGGGGCGTTTTCCATTTGTGACAAGATGGCTTCTGTCTTTTGGGCATTTGATCCCCATGATGAACCATTGTGCATATAGGTAATGTCCTCTTTCAGACAGCGGCTGATCAAGGACCGTGTATGTTTCCCACCAGCACACGTGTTTTTGACCTCAGCTGTGAGGGCTGAAGATGAAAATGTTATCGATTTCAGGGTTACTTTCTAGAGAGTTGTGTTTGCACAACATTCAAGATTCGTGTAAATTAGTATGAATTGCACTGTGAGCGTCTTGTCTCCTACAATACTTGGAACTCCAGTTTTTGTAAAATGAGATGCGTTCTTTGTTTTGTTGTCAATATCGAGGGATTTTGTATTCTTTTAGAAATGAAATTTCATGGTCACCTGGGTGGCTCAGTCAGTTGAGTTTCTGCCTTAACCTTGGGTCATGCTCCCAGAGTCCTGGGATTGAGCCCTGCTTGGGCTCCATGCTCAGCCAGCAGTCTTCTCTATCTCCCTCTACCCCTTCCCCTGCGTCGTGTTTCATATAAATAAATAATATCTTTTAAGAAATTAAATTTTAGAGTTGCTCTTGACTGATTTAGTTACAATACAAAGAAATAGGAGCATGAATGCCTTTCATTGGCTGTTTAGAAATAGGTGTTCAAGTAACTGAAAATGTCACAGGTATCATCCAAATAAACAAGATCACCAGATTATGAGAATCTTTATGGACTCCTGAAATCTGACAGTTTGGGCTGTGATTCTGAAGCAAAGTGGGCATTGAAAGAAAACATCACTGTTTTCAGAAACTAAAGAGTAATTCTATTTGATTTTTGTTGGAATAATAATCCCATATTATTCTAATAGAAGCCTCCTGTCTCTCTCTCACTCATGTCCTTACCTATAAACATCTCCGTCCATAGAACATTCTCATTTATATGTCTAGGACATTTTTTATTCTTCCTTTCTCTCATCCTTCCATAAACTTGGGGCATGTTTTTGGAAACGTTCCAGAGCAGTTTATCCAGGTCCTTCGTGGATGTACAATAGAAGTCAGTGACTTCTTACCTACTGTACGTTTACCTTTACTTAACTTGTCTATTTTATGTTGGCTTATAAATTCTTCAGTTCTGTTAGCTATAGAAATGTATTTGCCACGTGTTTGTAGTCAAAATAAAACCTCTATAATGTGCCTATTAGATTTTTCCTACAGCTTCGGTGAGATATATTGTATATATGATCACAACATCTTTTTCAAGAATACAGTTTGTTGGAGGGCTCCTTGGTGGCTCAGTTGGTTAAGCGACTGCCTTAGGCTCAGGTCATGATCCCAGAGTCCTGGGATCGAGTCCCAAATCGGGGTCCCAGATCAGCAGGGAACCTGCTTCTCCCTCTGACCCTCTCCCTTCTCATGCTGTTTTTCTCTCTCTCTCTCAAATAAATAAAAAAAAAATCTTAAAAAAAAAGAATAGAATTTGTTGGTATTTGACATAGGTAAACACAGTGAAACCATCAGCACAGTAAGGTAGTAAACACACTCATCACTCCCAAAAGTTTGCCCTTGCTCCTTTGTAATCCCTCTGTGCTCCTTCTCCTCCATGGGGAGGCACTTAAGAGGTGTGCTTACCTGGGGGAGGCTGGTTGACGGTTTGTAAAGTTGATTGTTTGGGACCGAGACATTGTAAATCTTTGAGATTCCTCATCGTCTCACATGTTATTTCAGCTTGTCCGTGTTTTGCCTGACCATTTCCCTCTTGGCCCTGATGAGGTTGGAATTCTATGGAAACTTCCCGTTATCACTGCCTCCTTCGGAATTTGTGTGTTTCTCATTTATATCTGGAGAACCATCCTCGCTGTGAGTATACTAAAGTAGCTTATATATACTGTTCTTCATAAATAAGCAGAAAATAGTATAGTCACTGGTCCTTTTCTATCCATTCAGTAATATAAATTTCCCTCTAATTCATCAATTTTGATGATCACCTAGATTGAAATACATTTAAATTTGTGTTGCAGTGCCTTCTGTGATTCATACGTTCTTTTTTTTTAAAGTTCAAACATAATTGGCCAACAGTGTAATATGTATTTCAGGTGTACAGCATGACTCAGCAATTCTATACATTTCTCAGTGCTCATCACAGTAAGTGTAGTCTTCTTCCCCTTCATCTCTTTCATCTATCCATCCACCTGCAACCCATGTGCTCTTTAGAAGTGTATTGTGTACTCTCCATTTTTTGGTCATTCTCCAGCTATTTTTCAGCACTTAATGTTAATTTTGTCATTTGTGGTCTGAGAATGTACTTCCTGTTGATTTCTTAAAGATTAACTGATTGATTTGAGAGTGAGAGAAAAAATGAGTGATGGGGTCAGAGGGACAGAGAGAATCCCAAGCAGACTCCATGCTGAGTTTGTAGCCTGATGCAGGGGTCAATCCCATAACCCTAAGATCAGGCCTTGAGCCAAAACGAAAGAAGTCAGACACTCCACCGACGGTGCTACCCTGATGCCACCCATGTGCCCCAAAGAATGTATCATTATTACTCACTAAAAATGTTTTGTTGAAGGAGAACATCAAAAAGGTTGAGGCATTTTATGAAAAGTTAAATGACACCCTTGGTTGGGCACTGGCTCCCTTGCAAGCTGAGAGAGAGAAGAGGGTCAAGGATCCGGATGTGGTAGGAGTTGGTTGTTGAGTTTTACCTTTATGTGGCTCTGAGAGCCTTTTGGCTCACTGGGTGAGGGGAGTGCAGCATCCTCGCCTGCTGTTTACCACAGTAGAGTGTGCATCTGGGCACTGAAATTCCTATGGAGCAGTGAGCTGGGATTCCACTTAGAACCATCATGAAGAGGTTTGCTCTTTCAAGGACTAGGAAGTATGGTTGACTTCACAGCGAGGTAATGAACCCATCATTCAGCCCTGCCCTCCAAGATCTGTAGAAAATCCCCACAACACACTTGGGCGATGAAGGGCGATGGCTGGCCCAATTGTACAGTCCCTTCATCTTAATGCCAAACAGAGCATTTTCAATGTGAAGAGGGGAAGATGTGTATATATCTATGTATGTGCATATATATATGAATAAAAGCCACTAAGAAAGCCATTTCTGAGTTCTTTGACTTGAACTATTTTCCACTTTGCTTACTTTCTCCTGATTCTCTTATGCCTTAAGTTCTTTCTTTGTTGCACTGCATGATCCTCTCCTGTTAGGCATCCTCAAATTGTCCTGTGATCATGATTTCTTGAATGCCTTTTCTCATATCTTTCCTAAAGGGCCAAGGTGAATTGGAGGATAGAGAGCAGAGAGCCTTGAGGGCCAAAAAATGAGCACCGCACGGTATGTTATTTTGGGGCAAGAAATCCCCATATGGCGGCAATGAGTTTGCATTGGGAAGGGAAAGAATGCCTTCCTGCCTTCAAGGTCTTGCCCTTCTCGTTTCCCTGTCAAACCCAAGTTCTCAGGTCATGTGCACATACATAGACATCCCTTTCCAGAATGTGAGGAGTTATTGCAAGACCACTACAATGCCCTGAGTTCTTTGAAAATGACTCAAGAAGCCGAATTGAAAATGCTGAGGAGGAAAGTGGATATTGTGGTGGTTTTCTCTAAACAAAGACAAGTGGCGGCAGAAGAGTAAGCTATTCCTGTGTGAATTGTCACAAATACTGTTGTATGAAGTTATGTGATGGCCTGTCTAGGTACTTGTATTTCTTTTAGAATTAGATCTCGATTATTATGCCAAATGCATTTTGTAGAATTGTGCCTGCCCTTCCTGCCTTGATGTGTGCAACCTGCATTTCCCTTTCTGTTCTAACCGCTTGTCGTGCTTGTTTTTTGACTCCCTGGAGTAGAGGAGGGAAGGTACCATCATTACAAACTTTGATACCTGGATCCCCTCTGGGTCTGCCTGCATTGTCCTTTTGGTTTCAGTATCATCACATGTTCTTATCAGCCCTGAATTCAGTCACTTTTGGTTCAGTACGAGACTTGGGTCAATAATGTGGATAGAAAAATAGAATTGTCTTGCTGCAGAAACACTGGGAGTTTCTTTGTGGAAAGTGGGTTGGGGCTCCAGCATTCCCGGATCCCTTCATCCAGTGAACAACTGACATCCCTCACTGTAGCCCAGTCCCTAAGAAGGCCAGGGTATTTCCCATCCACCTGATTTTTCTAGGTGTAACGTTCTTGGGTCCCAGCCAAAGCCTGCGGGTTCACTAGGTCTCACCTTGGCTGTATGACCCTGAACTTCACTCGTTCCCTTCCAAGCCCATGCCCATAAATTTGTTCAGCTTCTTTATAGTTCACTTGCCTGTTCCAGAATGTATTGATGTGTCCTGGGGAGTTGGCTCCCACTACCAGGCTGCCTTTCTCCTAAGCTTCCTTCTTCTCCATGTGGGTCCCATATTTCTTCATGTGCTCTTTAGAAATTGGGTGCAATCACTCATACGAGTTGGCTCCTTTGTCCAGTGTTTCCTTTATTTTGTCAGGAGGAGATCAGGACCTTAGAGTCCCTCATTCACCTGGAAAAGTAAAGCTGTTTCTGGTTTTCCATAGAGACTCAGCTTTGTGTTATTCCATTCCACACCGGTGGTGGGGGTTGCTCTGTGTCATTGGCATCTTGGTTCTGTTCATTGGTAAGTTCTTTTGGGCATAGGTACAGTGTCCTGACCATCTTTCCGTCTTCTACACATTCCACCTGATCCACTCAATCACAGCCGCACCAGAAGGCATTTGCTGAAGGATTGCCTGAGAGACCAGAAGCAAATGCATGTGTCTTTCTCTGTCTAGAGCTTTTGATTCAGTTTCTAAGAGTCTTTTGGCATGTGTTCTTTAGTAAATCAGGTGTTCTGTTGAAAGTGGTTAAACCAACACCATGAACAAAAGAGTCTGAGGGCAGCACAGCAAACCAGCCTTTCTAAGCAACCTCCTTTGCTGCTTTCACTATCACTGAACTCAGGCTTGTAAAAGTCGGTTGACTCCATGCAGTTGATAGTTTTCCATCTGAAATCTGTTGCGTGAAGGTAACACCCTGACTATGTGACAGTTCACAGCGTTTTATATTTCAGGACATATTCCCGGCACTAAGATTGGACTTTTCCTCCCCCAGGAACTTCGAAGGAGTTGGCGAGGTTGTACTTCTAGATCCTAGAAATGTCTGGGAGTGAGTTGCAATGGCTATAAAGCCATATTCTGGAAGGCTTCCTTTGAGGTTGATTGTCTGTGTCAGGCACAGCCTTGGTCTGAGGATCAGGGCTCCCCATGGAGGTGTAAGTCTAATGATCGTCCCCTGCTTCATCCTAATGGGTATAGTTGGTCAAGCATGGTTTTTCGCTTTGACCTGAAAGGAGCCCTCACCATCTCAGACAAAAGACCAACTCTGAGATGGCACGAAGTGCAATATTATTTGGGGGCTTGATGATGAATGAATTGAAGTAGAGAAGTATGAAGACAATCTGATTGCCGGAGACTTGGCAGCCTCGAGTTTGATTTTTCGTTAGCCGTAAATGGGGCCTTCAGTTTGTTTCCCTCATTGTGTTGTCAATCTGTGCATTTATGGGGGTCATTTGACCCTAGGCCATCAGGTGTGTTGGGAGGAAAAACGGCAGAAATTCAGGACCTTGTCTACTCAACAGTGTATATACCTTTCCCATCTTAGGAAGCTGGAAAATACACACTGTGAACTGAAGGCACAGAAGAGTCAACTGGCAGCTGCTGAGGAAAATGTGAAACTGGTTACCAAAGAGATAGACAAGTATAAGTGAGTTCAGACACTAAATATTAGTGGCTTGTGAAATCCCTGTTAACTTCGTATTTTTAATCTTTGTATATGGTTTAGACTCGATTAACAGGTAATATAAACAAAAACTCAGATGACATATCCAGAGAGAATTAACAGACACAAAAAGACAAGTTTTAGAAAGAACAAAATTATGTTACTAAACATGTACTGATCCCCAGTGCTGGCCTGAATCTGTGGAATCTTCCACCATGCCATTCCACCCCCAAGGGTGGTGTCAGTGGTCCTAATATTGAGGAAAGTATTTTGTCGTAGGATGAATCCTGCCCATGAACCCGGTAGTGCCATCTGATGGCACGGTCTTTGCATCCCTTGGAACCATGGCGAGCATAGAAGTTAAAGGACAATAGAGCTTCATGGCAAAAGATACTTCTCATGTGATAAATCAGGGAAAGATTGATATCAGGTAAGGAAAATATGTCAACTCTGAACCCTGCAGGTGTGGAAAAACGAGTAAGGAGAGGATGTAATGATAGCTTTGATCCTACTGTACATTTATTATCATGTGAAAGTGTTTCCTGTGTCAGGATAAATCGTATGAGGGGACAGATCAGAGGAGGATGGCCACATGGGCAGGTGAATTAAAATCACACCCAAGGGGCGTCTGGGTGGCTGTCGTTAAGTGTCTGCCTTCGGCTCAGGTCATGGTCCCAGGGTCCTGGGATCAAGCCCCGCATCGGCCTCCTGCTCTTGCGGAAAGCCTGCTTCTCCCTCTCCCACTCCCTCTGCTTCCGTTCCTTCTCTCACTGTGTCTCTCTCTGTCAAATAAATAAATAAAGTCTTTAAAAAAAAAAACTAAAATCACACCCAATATTGGGCTTTATCTGACAAAAGCAATTATAACGCACAGACAAGATATTGGAGAAATGCAAGATCAGCTGCAGAAGGCAGAGCTCACCTTCAAACACAAGGTAAACTAGGTTCTGCCCCTACATACTGGCCCCTTCGTGCCTCCTGCAGGTGATGGAAGTGACCCTTAGGTCCCTGAACTTGGGGTCTTTGTGTATTGATTTTTCAGGTCGCAGCTCATGAGAGAAGTGCTCTAGATAATTGGGTAAGTGTTTTCTTTTTCCTCCTCTTCGTTTGGGGTACAGTCCGGCACAACTGAGCGTGGATGTGTTTTTCTCCCCCAGGTTAAGGCTTGGTTTTGGGAGAGGAAGATAGTGCAGCAGAGCTCGGAGAAGGCCTACATGAAACACAGGTGTGCGAGTTTGACGTGCCTTTTTATGGGTGTCCTGAAGGGTCAAAGCTAAGCTGTTTATTGTCTGGTAGAAGACATGGTGTTGTAATTCTTATAGACGTTCATTCATTTTCTGTATTCAAGACTGCACATGATGAGGAGAGAGACGACGCCTGAGGGATCCATGAGGCAGGAAACGATGCCGGGAAGACCCGAGATATGGAACCATGTGCAGAGAGGTAGGGAGCATGCTGTGAAATGCAGCAGCCTGATTTCTGCTGGGAAAGCACTTGATGTCCTCCCCGTTCTTTTGGGTGATCGTTGTGTGTCCTAGAGAGAATCACAAGCACTACCTAAGGACAGCAGGTTGTCTGAAGGCGTGTTGGGAGGGTGCTTTCCTCAGGTGCCTACCGGCAGCAGGGCACCTGTCCCTGTGAGAGGTGGAGCTCATGCCCCTCCTCTGACTGCAGACCAGCACGCCCACCCCCTCCACCATCCCCCTACTGAAGAGCTGACCCTGGAGCAGTTGTGTGCCTGAGCTCCCTTCCCACCTTGACACAATGGTAAAGGCTTTTTGAATAAAAAAAAAAAAAGGCTATTTGAGTAAAATGTCACTTACCACTTATGGAGATTCTTTTATTTTTGTTTTATTTTTTATGTAGAGTAATATATTCATCGATGAAATTCGTGCATTTTACTCCTCTAATGTTATCGGTATAATGCCACAGCTTTACTTCTCAATCCGCCTATTTTTTTCTTTGCTCCTGACTGTACGATTAGTCTACTCCAATTCTTCTCTTCAATATTTACGTAATAGCCAGTCACACATACTAGGCCTCATCTAGAGACTGAAAGATTGCACCATTAACTGGTGGCCTGAGGAAAGAATGCATGCCGTTCCTGTTGCGGGTTTCTTGATATCACCCACTCAAGGCTATTCTCACTTAGATTTTAATCTATGAAGAAAAAGTGATTTTTTTGGATATGTATTGAGCACCCCAATTTTGGTATTAATTTCCAGCCAGTTGTACCCCAATCTGTCCACTGTTGATTGATTACTTATGGAAACACTGGAACCTGGGTCCTGGAGTGTCTCCCGCAAGAGTCAGGTGACTGGTATCTCTCTTAGTGAAGAAGTCACTTGAGTCATGTGGAGAAACTCTCTCTTCAGATAAGGGACCCGAGTGTGGGAAAGAGTGTAAGATGGAGGAGGAAGGCACAGAGGGTATGCAAACCACAATAAACCTCCATCCTTTGTCCCATCCAGAATCTAGACCGGTTCCCAGGATGAACAGCAGCACCAGCCCGAAAAAGGTCCTGGAGATGGCTATGGTAAATGCTATGGGTGTTTTCAGTTGTGCCTGTTTCTGGAAGATACTCCTGTAGGGACAGCACCCTGTCCTGGCCTTGTGGCTATTGGGTGTGTTCTGTGATCTATCTGAGGTATCCTTCCCCTTTCAGAATGCAAGCAGTTTACCCAGGAGCCTCCAGTCTTCCCCATTAGAGATCCTCAGCTTACCTGCTTCCTCCCGAAGTTGTAGATGCTTAGAGGCAAATGATGGTAGGATGCTCAACTCAAGTATGTGTGTGTGTGTGTGTGTGTGTGTGTGTGTGTGTGTGTGTGTGTGTGTGTAAAACCCTGGAGGAGGGCAACATCTCACTCCACACTGAAGTCGGCCAGTCCCGCTGACTCCTTGCAGTTTGCTTTCCTGCGGGACCGGTAGTGGTGTTGGTTTTCGGGTCAGGAGACTGACCTGGGAGAATGTCTACGGTAATCCTCACAGCTGGCAGTGGGAAAAGCCATGCCCTGCCTCACATTCTGTACCATGTGCTTTGGGCAGCTGTGAATGTTGGTGGAGAAGGTGAGCTACAACCCCATGTGCGTTCCATCTGTGTGGGTAAAGACATGACCCAGAATCCCTCCAGTTGCACCCCGGGTGAGATGAAGGTGAACTGCTCCAGGTGCCAGATGTGTGGTGGAAAACGCCCCCCGGAGCACAGCTGTCAAGAGGGAATCCCAGTGACTCCTTGCAGGGCCCACACCTCACACATGTTTCAGCTGTGCTCCTGTGCGCGGGTTCTGATGCGGTTTGGTGGCGGTGCCAACTGATAGCGTCTCTCCTGATTCATCCTGGGAGGGTCACACCTGCTATCCAGACACATTGGTTTGCATCCGGTGATGCAGATTCGGCCCTTCAGTGGTTCTTGGCACCAAGGACGAATCATTTGCTCTCTGCCTGAGCTAAGGAGCATCGGAATATCGGTGACGCAGATCCACAGAGTTGGGTCTCACTAATTCATAGGGATCGTGCACCTCCCAGCACTTTGCCAGGTCCGCTGCAGAACTGCAGAAATTCCTGTCTCCTGAGCGGTGTCTGTGGCCATGGACACACTGGGAGAGTAGAAACTCCTTTGTCATGAGGGAATCGGAGCGGGGTCAGGCGGGGGCTGGTGGGCAGCAGTTGGACCCAAGATGGGCTGTTCTTCCATCTTGGACACTGGGCTTCCCATTGCCCCTCATTCTGTCTGTGCTCAGTATACAGAAGCTGATTCTGTAGTTGTCACGGCGGGTGAAGTGTAGTCCTGGACATTGATGCCAGCCCATCTCTAATAGACCCTTTTATTAGTTTGGTATTAACTTTGCCAAGACATTGGGCAGATTCCGTGCCTCTGTAGAGTTGCAGACATATATTAATATGTGCTGACAGTAGTTTATCCCCATGGCATCTGTTCACCCCAGGCCATAGGTGGGACGCAGGAGATAGGTAACCTCTGGCACAGATGCTCCTGTCCTGGAATGTGGTGATGGGGAAGTTTGTAGGTGCTGAGACCTGTTTCTTTTGGTGTCAGTTTTGTTGGTGGTGTTACTTTTCTATCTCATCTCAACCTATAATTTATCTTGTGTGTTTATGTCTGTATGGATGCACAGGGGCTTCGTCATTTCCTAGGACCACCCTGCAGGCCTTACCCCAGGGGTCCTACCTTATCAACGTTCCTGTATTATGGGCCAGGTTCACAGCCTGCACCCTGCTGGCCTCATGAACCTCACCAACCACCTCCACCTCCTGCATTTGTTAAAGTGATCTGAACAGTAGGTCTTGACTTGCAAAGCATATCCATCTTTCTCCACAAGGAGACTTTGGAGAAGATGTAGAAGTGCTGCCCTAGGGGTTTGTATTGAAGGGGTTCCCCTGGCTAAAGACATTCCAAGATTCATCAGTTTCTACACTATTATTACTTTGTGAGGCTGTGTCATTTTTCCATTTTGATCTGGGTAGCAGGTGTCTCTTGTAGAGAGATTAAGACATTTTACAGAACGTCAGACATAAACTTTATCAGCCAGGCTATTTCCAGGGACCACATTTTGGGCTTTTGAGGGATGAAGCACACTGCTCCTTTCATTTTTTTTTTTTTAAGATTTTGTTTATTTATTTGACAGAGAAATAGAGAGGGAGCACAGGTATGCAGAGCGGCAGGCAGAGGGAGAGGGAGAAGCAGGCTCTCTGAGGAGCAGGGTGCCTGAAGCAGGGCTCAATGCCAGGATCCCGGGACCATGACCTGAGTCAAAGGCAGACACTTAACGGAATGAGCCAACCAGTGCCCCAGCTCAGTTCATTTTTAGCTGGTTGAGCCCGGACTGTTTTATCCTTAGCTATGAAAACAGCTGAAGCAATATGGAGGGCTGTGGTCCCTTCTTTGAGGGGGAAGGACGGGGCTTCCCCTTGTATGCAGGCACCAGCAGGAACATGTGGCAAATGCTGTATGTCTGAGAAGGGACCCGAGAGTGGGAGAGAATGGAATGTGATGGCAGCAGGTTTGGAGCATTGGTTTGAATTCTGCACAGTCAATGCCGGTCTGAATCCACCTCCATCCCTTCTAGGGCTTCAGTCATATTCAGAAACCTGTGGCGCTCAAGGGGCAACAGCGACACCCCGCCCAAGAAGGTCCCACAGAAGGGCCAGGTAAATACTGTGGCTGTTTTTAGGTGTAATCACTTCTGGAATCCCGTTCCTGTCTGGGCAGCACCCTCTCCTGACCTTGTATCTGTTGGGTTTCTCCTGGGATCTGTGTGTGGTGTAATTTCCTTTCAAAATGCTAAGTCTTCATTCAGAGCCTACAGGCTTCTCTGTTTCCAGATCATCACCTTAGGGTTGTGTCGGTGGAAGAAACACAGAGTTTTGCTGAAGCCTTGACATTACAAGGGGAATCCTGGCTGGGCACGTTTTAACATCCTAAAGTTTCTCAGGACATACATGTGTTGTGCTTGGCTATTTCCATGCACTGAGCAGTGGGGGAGGTGCCGTTTTTGGGAAGGAAGTGTCTTTATTACACAATCAAGGCATATATTTCTTACCATCGTGCACGTCCAGAGTCCACATTTGTTGTCTGGGAGGGTTGATACACAACTCTCACTTTGTTTGCGGCGTGTTGAGTTTGAGCTGTCATTTCTTTAGTTATATAAACACCCAAAGCAAGGCTATTGTCCCTTGATTAATCATTCGGGTAGGGGTCTATCCCTTGTCCTCGGCAGTCAGTGAATACTTGTGGGGAACCCTCTTGTCCGGTAAGGGTGATGAGAATGACAAACAGTGGCAGATGCTCTAGGCAGGTGTAGACGGTGTGTTGGAATGTTGCTGAGTCACTTCCAATGGGATGGTCTTCTGTCTTTTCTCTGACGCGGGTCAGATACAGACGCTGGGGCATCCTCCATAAGGAATAGCAGTCCTGCATGCAGGCCTCTCATGTTATGGGAGAGTGAGCATGATAACATTCTTCAGGTTGCTCAGGAGATACATTTGATGCACTTTGTCTTTTACTGATACTGAGGTGGTTGGCAGGTCCCTTTGTTGTGAAGGAGAGCCACTCTTCTCCGAAAGCTGGGCAAAGCGGTATGCGCACGCACACTCTACAGACGATAGTCCGTGCTATGGGAGGGATGACGCCTACTCTTTTTTTTCTTAATTTTTATTGTTATGTTAATCACCAGAGATGACATCATTAGTTTTGGATGTAGTGTTTCATGGTTCATTGTTTGTGCATCATACCCAGTGCTCCACCCAAAACGTGCCCTCCTTAATACCCATAACCAGCTAACTCATCCCTCCACCACCCTCCCCTCTAGAACCCTCAGTTTGTTTTTCAGAGTCCATCGGGGATGACGCCTCCTCTGAACGTTAGAAATTTAATGTGTCTGAGAGCAGGGAGGGACATATTAGTTAAACGACATAGATGTTGTGTTTCATAAATGGGAAACACCAGCGATGGATCTGAAGGAAAAGAGAGGGAGCCATGAGTCTCTAGAAACAGGAGGCTGTGGATGAGAAGGATGGAGGTGCTCAGGGGAGTGGATGGACCTCTCTAGGGTAGAGCAGGGACGGTTCCTGGCAGGCCAGCAGCCTGAGCAGTGAGTTCGAGGACACCGTGAGATCCACACCGAGTTGCTGCCTGTGTCCGTCACACAGTATGGATAATGCAGTTATTTGTACCAGAATGTCACTATTGCCATAAAGCTGTTCCTTCATAATCTATAAAGATTGTTGTTTCCGCTGGATTTCTGAATGTTCTGAACTGGGTGACAGAATGTGGTGGAGATTTGAGAAATTTAACTTGGTTCCTTTGGGGATTCTTGTCTGCCTGAGTTTGTGGGCCCCAGTGAGAAAAAGTGAAGTTGGGACCGAGATCAGTAGAGTGGCTGCCTTGGCATTCGGCCTGAGCCAGACTCTTCGTGGGGAATTCAGTATTGACCAGGATCCAACCTAGCTGGATCCCAGTCACTACGCCTCTGCCTCTGAATCACCACACTGGCTGCACTTTTCATCTCCCTGAACGTCGTCACAGCATCCTGCGGATTTACCCGTGTTCCTGATTTCTCAGCCCAGATGCCAGCTCTCAGTGCGGCCAGCTCTCTAGAGCCTCAGCTTTGTTATCTGTGAAAGGGGAGCATATTGGTTTCTGAGGTGATTAGAAGAATAGGAGTTGAAGTACATAAAGAATCTGCAGGGGCCCCTGGATGGCTCAGTGGGTTAAGCATCGGACTCTTGATTTCTCCTCAGGACATGATCTCAAGGTTCTGAGATCGAGCCCCAAGTCATGCTCGGCGTTGAGTGTGGAGCCTACCTAGGAGATTCTCTGTCCCCCCACCCTCCCCGTTCTTGCACAATTTGCCCTTTCTCTGTCTCTGTCTCTCTGTCGGAAAAAAAGAAAAAGAATATGTAAAATATCTGGGCTGTGGGCCACTCCCCCTTCTCACTGTTTAAATGAAAATAGCTCCATGCAGATGATCATGAAAAGATGTTCATTTCAGTCCACACCATTACACTGAGAGTATAACGCATCAGCCCAGAGTTTGTCAATCCTGATTTCAAAAATAAGGCAAAGACCCCTTTTTATTTTCTAAAAAAATTTAGGTCCTAGCTAAGAATGAAGTGAAAGATCATTAAAAAGGCATGTACATTCAGAGTTCTATACCTGGGATGTGAAGACAATTGTTTTCTATTACATATAGACTCGTGAAGGCAGCCACACACTCAGGTGTCCATTCAAGGCCTCAGATATATAGGAAGCAAATGCATTTAGGAAATCAAAAGGTCACACTGTACTAACCCAAATGTATTTCCCTTACAGGACAGGACATTTGTAATTTGAAGACCTCCCTGAGCAATTACAACCAGGCTGTGTGTGTATATATTTAGAAAATTGTCAGATCAGCCTAATGTCCTGAATGTTGTCCCTGCCCATCCTGTCCCCTGTGCTCTGTCTCTCCTGGTATCCCCCAAATAAACCTTTCAGAGTTCTGTATCTGTGTCAGCGTCTGCCTTCAGGAGGCCCTACAGTCACTTGCCTTCGATTGCACAATGTGGATCCCGTACACAGAACAAACTGACAGCAATGGTGGTGATGGAGGATATAGCAGGATTCCCTGTTGTGGTATCTTTCCTGCAGGGGGCGTAAGAAATCCTTCTGGGGAGGCGGACACATCTTGTATTTAGGTCTATTGGTGGTTGTTGTTAACTCAGGTGATAGATACTCTTGAGCACATGGCACCTGCTAGGTTAGGGTGTGTGTGTCGATCGGCAGGACAGGGGTCTGTCCCCAGGCAGCGGTCTATTGTGATGGTGAGGAGTGAAAGAAGCCCTGAGAGCCAGGTGAGGAGGCCCTGCATTAATCCAGATTTTGTGCACTGGTTTCACGCTACCAGCTGCCCCCCAACAGCAGGTGGGTTCTGAGGGGGGGCTGATGGTGGCAGTTTTCTTGGTAGGACACATGATGCCCCTAATCCTCCCACAGTGTCCTTGTTGGGGGATGGGCAGGGCAGAGGCCAATGACAGGAGACCCATTCCTCACCCACCACACAGGAGGATTTGGGTGTATGCCTCTGTCACTTTTTAGGTCGTTTACTCCAATCCATTCTGCACCAGAGCTCCTGGATCTTGCAAAGCCCTCCTTCTTCCGAGGTTGTGGAAGCAGCCATCCTCCAGTAACTTTGGGGTCATGGCTGGGCCACTAAGGAGTCCAGGTTTTTCTGTCCAGGAGTGGCTGGTAACTGCACTGCTGCAGTCAAGATCAGCCTGAGCAGGCTTGGTAAATTATATTCTCATACCCTGTGAGCAGGGCCACGGCCAAATGATGTCAGCAGAGTGGGGCAGACAGGAGAGGTGGTTCCCTGTGGTCTTGGACAGGGCTGCAGAGAGCAGAAGGCCTGAGGGCCTGGGGAGAGATAGGGAAAGAGACTGTCAGGGAGAGAGACACTGAATGAGTGGTGGGGGGACTGAAGCAAGTCCTAGAAAGTGAGAGGAACAAAGAGAGAGATGGGGTAGAGAGAAGCAGAGACCAAGAGGAATTTCAAGGATGAAAAGAGGTTGCTGGTCCAGGTGTTGGAGCTGGACCATACTCCAGGGTGGAGGAAGTCGATGTAGGTGATCCGAATATTGGGACCAGAGAAGGTGGGAAAGCAGGCAGTCAGACTTCCCTGACACCAAAGCTCCAACCTCCCTAGGGCTGAGCTTTGTAGAAGCCATTTCACTTGGGAAGATGGGCACATCCTTTTGCTTGGGGTGGTGGGGCCAAGCCTCAGGATCTGTCATCGAGAGAGAGGGCTTGGCTAGACCTGAGCATGCTCTGCCCCTCCAGCTGAGGGGTCATGGCTTTGAGCATTCTAGGGATTCCCAGGGCGGCTAGCAGAGGGCACCTGTGCACCTAAAGCCGGAGGGGGAGGTGTCTCTGCCTGTGCTGACCCAGGGTATCTCAGAGCAAGAAGGACTTCTGTAGCAGCCCAAGGATCCAGCCCCACACTGGCTGCCCCAGGATAGAGAGCCAGAGCTGCGGTTCCAGGAGGTTCTGCTGCCGAACTGTGGGAGACCCTGGGGGCTTTGCAGCCACTTGGTGCCTCCTGAGGTGCGACTGAGAAAAGCTGCTTTGTTGGGTGAGTGCTGAGGAGGGGGCTCTGGGCGGCTTCCCCAGGACGTGCTGGTAGGTGAGCAGCACAGTCGCTTGCATTTGGGCGGCTGTTCCCCTGGTTCATTCCTCCTTTTCCCTGAGGTTATTTGAACAAGACCTGTTTTACTCAGGGATCTGTGGATTGAGGGATCCTGCAAAGTCACATCCATGATGCTGTGGTTGGTTTGTTACAGATGCAGGCTTGTTTCTGGGGAGAAATCCTGACTGCAATTCAGAGAAATGGGAGCTGCATTCAGTTGGGACACGAATACAGGAACTGCTCTCAGAACCTTCTAGAAGGAGGAGCTGAGATCCCACTTTCTGAGTTCTGCTGGAGCCAGAGCCCCAGGTAAAAGCGCAGAGTGTCCACCACTTAAACATATTTTTATTAATTTTCAATCATATTTTTTTCCGACAATGTTACAGTAGTTGGAAGTGACTTAAAACTTGACCGGTACTTGATGTCCTAAAACTTCCATTATTTTACTGTTAAATTTACACGTGAAACATGATTTGTTATAATTATCCTTCCCTGTCTTCCTTGGAAAGAAACTCACCCATAATACCCTTCAAATATACTCATTATCTCATCTCCTTTTCTTTCTTTCTTCTTTTCTTCCTTTTTTTTTTTTTTTAAGATTTTATGCCAGAACCACGGGTGTTGGGTGGGGGATGGCAGAGGGAGAAGGTGACTCAACACTGAGCAGGGGGCCCGGCATGGGACTCGATCTCGGGGACCCTGAGATCAAGACCTGAGACAGACGCTTAAGTGACTGAATCACCCAGGCGCCACAGCTTATCTCTTTTCAACTGAGATTTGCCATGTTTTCTAATTTCTCATGAACCCGTAACAATCTTCAATAGTTTTAAATTGGTTGCAGTTTACTAAAGCTCATTCACAGGATCCCACTGTGACGTCTTCTGTTCAAAGTGTCAGGACCACTTCTAAATATATGGAAGATTTTACTAACTAAGCAAAATTTGTGAATCACTGTTTGAAGAAAAAGCATGATGGCATTTTTTTTAAGATATTAAAATAGATGCTTACATCCACTGGTTCATACACTTCCAACTTTTTCTTTTATTTTCCTTTGTTGCTTATTTCTATTTCAGATATTATATTCCTGTATCTTCCTGAGATTTAAATTCCTCACGTGTACTTTCAAGGATCCTTTCCGCATTTGTCAGAAAGAAGACAGACCATTTGATGAGGATGCAGCTTTGTATAATTTCAAGATTTGTTGTTTAGGTTTTTAGAAACTTTTCCCGCCCATTTGAAAATATCATCCCACCTTGACAAATTACATAAAAAGTGTAATCTTCTTTTATCAGTATGATTTCATTTCATTATACTGTGTTTCTTCTTTTGATATTTTATATTTATGTCTAAAACTTGAGAATATCTCATAAGTTCACTGAATGTCCAAAAAGTATGAAATTTTGAAGATTTGCATATTTGAAATCATAAATGCAGAGATTTGCCTGTTAAATTAAGGCTATTTGCTGAGCAAGATGCAAGTGACATTATCATTTTGGGGGACGAAATAATGTCTTCTATTCTTTACAAACATGCTACAGTTGTTTCAATATCATATATCTGGATATGAGCAATTATTTTTTTCTTTTTAATTTTTTATTTAAATTCTACTTAGTTAACACTCAGGGTATGGATATAAGCAATCTTATGACAGTATCTTTTTATAATTTATTAATTTAAGAAACTAAACATATCAATTTTTTCTCCATGATAAGAAAAATCTACAGAAGTATCATCATTTCTTATGACACAATTCTTTTAAAATTCTATTTAATAATTTGTGAGAGGAAGAGAGATCATAAATGGAAGGGGTGAGGGAGAGTGTGAAGATGAGTCCCTGCTGAGCAGGGAGCCCGATGCCGGGCTCGATCCCAGGACCCTGAGAAATGACCTGAGCCGAAGGAAGCTGCTTAACCCACTGAGACACCCGGGTGCCCCTTTATGACGTTATTCTTAATATGACATCTCTTATAATCGAACGTTTTCCTCATTGAGGGGCTACATCTGTTTTACCATCAATAACCAAGAAGAAGCATTTTCTCTGAATATTCTTTTTTATAAATTATTTTTAATTATTTTTTTATTTTAATTCAATTAGCCAAAGGAATAGCCATCAATTAAAATAAGGATTAGCCATCATTAGTTCCTGAGGTAGAGTTCAGTGATTTTTCAGTTGCATATAACACCCAGTGTTCATCCCATCATGTGCCCTCCTTCATACCCATCACCCAGTTACTCCCTGCCCCTCACCCACCTCCCCTCCAGCAAGCTTCAGTTTGTTTCCTATGGTTAAGAATCTCTTACGGTTTGTCTCCCTCTTTGTTTTCATCTTTTTTTTATTAAATTTTGTATTGTTATGTTAATCACCATATATTACATCGTTAGTTTTACGTGTAGTTTTCCATGATTCATTGTTTGTGCATAACACCCAGTGCGCCATGCAGAATGTGCCCTCTTTAATACCCATCACCAGGCTAACCCATCCCCCCACCCGCTCCCCTCTAGAACCCTCAGTTTGTTTTTCAGAGTCCATCGTCTCTCATGGTTCGTCTCCCCCTCCGACTTACTCCCCTTTATTCTTCCCCTACTGCTATCTTCTTCTTTTTCTTTTCTCTTAACATATGGTGCATTATTTGTTTCAGAAGTACAGATATGTGATTCAACAGTCTTGAACAAATCACAGTGATCACCATAGCACATACCCTCCCCAATGCCTATCACCCAGCCACCCCTTCCCTCCCAGCCCCACCACTCCAGCAACACTCAGTTTCTTTCCTGAGATTAAGAATTTCTCATACCAGTGAGGTCATATGCTACATCTTTCTCTGATTGAATTGTGTCACTCAGCATAACACCCCCTGTTGCATCCACGTCGTTGCAAATCGCAAGATCTCATTCCTTTGGATGGCTGCATAATATTCCGTTGGGTATATATACCACCTCTTCTTTAACCATTCATCTGTCGGTGGACATCTTGGCTCTTTCCACAGTTTGGCTATTGTGGACATTGCTGCTATAAACATCGGGGTGCACGTACCCCTTCAGATCCCTACATTTGTATTTTGTGGTAAATACCCAGTAGTGCAATTGCTGGATCGTATGGTAGCTCTATTTTCAACTGTTTGAGGAACCTCCATACTGTTTTCCAGAGGGTTTGCACCAGCTTCCATTCCCACCAACAGTGTAGGAGGGTTCCCCTTTCTCCGCAATCCCGCCAACATCTGTCATTTCCTGACTAGGTAATTTTAGCCATTCTGACAGGTGTGAGGTGGTATCTCATCGAGGGTTTGATTTGGATTTCCCTGATGCCAAGCGATGTTGAGAACTTTCTAATGTGTCTGTTGGCCATTTGGATGTCTCCTTTGGACAAATGTCTGTTCATGATTTACACTACACATTTGATTGCCACTGCCGCTGAGCCTACACTCTGGTTCTGCGCTGCAGGTGTTGAAGGCATTTATTGTCCTGACAGTGGAATTCGTTTCCCATGTCAGGGACCAGCTCATGGAGGAGCTGCAGCAGCATGTGAAGTCAGTGACAGCCCCACATAAGTACCCCAGGAACGTGAGAGAGGGCAGAGGGATGGCATTTGGTCCCCTCCAGTGGGCCGTGGGCTCTCCTGCCCCAAATCTCGTAGGGTGGCTGGGGTGGAGCTTATGTAGCCCATGGAGTGAGCATTTTTCTCTACTGAAGAAGCATTCAACTAAGGGATTTAGGGCGCTCCAATTCAATCAGCTGGAACCTCTATCCTGTGTCAGAAAACAAAAAGGGATCCGTGGCTCACAAGTCAACCTACAGAAAAAAATCAGATAAGTGTCTAGAAATATCCAGAAAGTCTATTTGTAATCTTTCTTTCCTTTTTTAAAAGATACATTTATTTATTTTTCAGAGGGAGAGAGTGAGAGGAGAAGGATAAACTGGGAGGGAGAGAGCGAATCTTAGGTAAGACTCTCTATGGAGCATGGACCCTAACGCAGGACTTGATCTCATGACCCTGAGATCAACTTGAACCAAAATCAAGAGTCGGACGCTTAAGTCAGCCAGGCGCCCCTGAAGGCTATTTGTCATCTTTCAAAATTTGAAAAAGAAAAGCCATCAGGGAAATTCAAATCAAAACCCCATTAAGATACCACCTTACAGTTAGAAGGGCATAAATTAAGAAGGCAGAAACAACAGATGTTGAAGAAGTTGTGGAGAAATGGGAACCCTCTTACACTGGTGGTGGGAATGAAATTGGTGCAGCCACTATGGAAAACAGTATGCAGGTTCCTCAAAAAATTACAAATAGAGCTACCCTATGACCCACCAATTGCACTACTGGGTATTTACTGCAAAGACACAGATGTAGTGAAAAGAAGGGGCACATGCATCCCAATTTTCATAGCAGAATGTACACACTAGGCAAACTGAGGAAGGAGCCGAGATGCTCTTCAACAGACAAAGGGATAAAGAAGATGTGGTCCATAAATACAGTGGAATATTACTCAGCCATCAGAAAGGATGAATACATTTGTATCGACGTGGATGGAACTGGAGAGGATTATGCTAAGTGAAACAAGTCAAACAGAGAAAGACAGTTATCGTATGGGTTCACTTATTTGTGGAACATAAGGAATAGCATGGAGGATATTAGGAAAAGGAAGGAAAAAATGAATGGGGAGAATCAGAGAGGAAGATGAATCACGAGAGTCTATGGGCAAAGAAACACAGCAAAACAAAAAAAAAACAAATCAACAACTGCCACACATTTTTCAAACCATTATTCATAGTAAGGAATACATATTCTTTTTTTCTTTTTTCTTTTTTAGGTTTGGATTAATGTAAATTCTGTTATTCAACATATAATGTAGTATTGGTTTCAGAGGTAGAGGTCAGTGATGTCAGTCTTATAGAACACCCAGTGCTCCATACATCATGTGCCCTCCTTAACGCCCGGCACCCAGACACCACATCATCCACCCTCCTCCCCTTCAGCAGCCCTCAGTCTCCTTTCTATGACTGAAGAGTCCTTATATTTGTCTACCTCTCTGATTTCGCCTTGGTTTATTTTTCCCTCTTTTTCCCTATGATCCTGTGTTTTGTTTATTAAATTCCGTATACTAGTGAGATCATATAATCATTGTCTTTTTCTTTTTTTTAAAGATTTTATTTATTTTATTTGAGAGAGAGAATGAGAGAGAGAGAGAGCATGAGAGGGGAGAGGGTCAGTGGGAGAAGCAGACTCCCCGCTGAGCAGGGATCCCGATGCGGGACTTGATCCCGGGACTCCAGAATCATGACCTGAGCTGAAGGCAGTCGCTTAACCAACTGAGCCACCCGGGCGCCCTATCTTTTTCTGATTAACTTATTTTGCTCAGCATAATACCCTCTAAACATCCACATTATTGCAAGTGATAGGATTTCATCTGTTTGATGGCTGTGGAATATTCCATTGTGTATATATAGCACATCTTATCCATTCATCTCTCCATGGGTCTCTGGGCTCTTTCCATAGTTTGGCTATTGTGGACATTGCTGCTATGAACATTGGGGTGCAGGGGCCCCTTCAGATCACTATATTTGCATCTTTTGGGTAAATACTCAGTATTGCAATTTCTGGGTAGTAGGGTAGCTCTCTTTGCAACTTCATGGGGAACCTCGATACTGTTTTCCAGTGTGGCTGCAGTAGCCTGCATTCCCACCAACAGTGTAAGCGGTCCCCCTTTCTTCACATCCTCGCCAAAACCTGTCACGTCCTGACTTCGTAATTTTAGCCATTCTGACTGGTTTGAGGTGGTATCTCACTGTCCTTTTGATTTTTATTTCCCTGATGCCAAGTGATGTGGAGCATCTTTAAATGTGTCCGTTGGCCATTTGGATATCTTCTTTGGAGAGATGTCTATTCATATCTTCTGCCTATTTCTTGACTGGATTATTTGTTCTTTGGGTGTTGAGTTTGATAAGATCTTTACAGATCTTGGATACTAGCCCTTTATTTTTAATGTCATTTACCATATCTTCACCCATTCTCTCAGTTGTCTTTCAGTTTTGTCGACTGTTTCCTTTGTTGTGCAAGGGCTTCTTGTCTTGATGAATCCCAATAGTTCATTTTTGCCTTTGGGGACGTATCAAGAAGAAGTTGCTCTGGCCGAAGTCATAGATGTCATGGCCTGTGTCCTCCTCTAGGATTTTGTTGGTTTCCGCTCTTACATTTAGGTCTTTCATCCATTTTGAGTATGGTGTAAGGAAATGGTCCACTTTTATTCTTCTGCATGTGGCTGTCCAATTTTCCCAACACCATTTGTTGCAGAGACTATTTTTTACCCATTGGATATGCTTTCCTGCTTTGTCAAAAATTAGTTGACCATAGACTTGAGGGTCCATTTCTGGGCTCCCGTTCTGTCCCATTGAACAGTGGGTCAGTTTTTGTGCCATACCACACTGTCTTAATGACTACAGCTTTGTAATAGAGCTTGAAGTCTGGAATTGTGATGCCACCAGCTTTGGTTTTCTTTTTCAACATTCCTTTGGCTCTTTGGGGTCTTTTCTTGTTCAGTACAAATTTTAGGATTATTTCTCCCAGCTCTCTGAAAAAAGAAGATCGTATTTGATAGGGATTGGATTGAAGGTAGAATTTGCTCTAGGTAGCATAGATATTTTACTAATATTAGTTCTTCCAGTCTATGATCATGGAACGTTTTTCCATTTCTTTGTGGCTTTCTCAATTTCTTTCATGAGTGTTCTGTAGTTTTCAGTGGACCGGTCCTTTGTTTCTTTGGTCAGTTTTATTCCTTGGTGTCTTCTGATTGTAAGTTCAGTTGTATACGGGATCGACACCTTAATTACTCTTTCTTCTTTGGAATTGTTTGTGTATAGAAATGCAATTGATTTCTGTGCATTGATTTTATAGCCTGCCACATTGCTGAATTCCCGTATATGTCTAGCAGTTTTGGGGTGTGGTCTTTTGGGTTTTCCATACAGAGTATCGTGTCATCTGCAGAGAGTGAGAGTTTGCTTTCTTCTTTGCTGATTCAGATGCCTTTTATTTCTTTTTGTTATCTGACTGCTGATGCTAGGACTATGTTGAACAGCTGTGGTGATAGTGGACATCCCTGTCATGTTCCTGTTCTTAAGGGAAAAGCTGTCAGTGTTTCTCGATTGAGAATGAATGGGCTTTTCATAGATGGCTTTTATGATATGGAGGCATGTGCCATCTATCCCTATACTGTGAAGAGTTTTAATCAAGAAAGGATGCTCTACTTGTCCAGTGCTTTTTCTGCATCTATTGACAGGATCCTATGTTTCTTGTCCTTTCTTTTATTAATGTTGTGTATCCCACTGATTGATTTGCACAGGTTGAACCATCCTTGCAGTGCAGGAATAAGGTCCACTTTGTCGTGGTGAATAATCCTTTTAATGGACTGTTGGATCCTATTGGCTAGTATTTTGGTGAGAATTTTTGCATCCATGTTCATCAGGTGTATTGGTCTATAATTCTCCTTTTTGGTGGGGCTCTTTCTCTGGTTTTAGGATTGAGGTAATGCTGTCCTCATAGAAAGAGTTTGGAAGTGTTCCTTCCATTTCTGTGTTTTGACACCACTTTAGAAGAATGGGTATTAATTCTGCTTTAAATGTTTGGTAGCACTCCCGTGGGAAGGCGTCTGGCCTTGGGCTCTTGTTTGTTGGGAGATCTTTGATTACTGACTGCTTCAGTTTCCTTGCTGGTTATGGGTCTCTTCAGGTTCTTTATGTCTTCCTAGTTCAGTTTTGGTAGTTTAGACGTCTCTCGGAATGCATCCATTTCTTCCAGATTGCCTAATTTTTTGGCATTTAGTTTCTCTTAATATGTTCTTATAATTGTTTGTATCTTTTGGTGTTAGTTTTGATCTCTCCTCTTTCATTCAGGATTTTAGTTATTTGGGTCCTTTCTCTTTTCTTTTTGATAAGTCTGGGCAGGGTTTCCTCCATCTTATTAATTCTTCCAAAGAACCAGCTCCTAGCTTCGTTGATCTGTTCTACTGTTCCTTTGGTTTCTATTACCTTGATTTCTGCCCTAATCTTATGTCTCTTCTCCTGCTGGTTTCAGGCTTTAATTGAGGTTCTTTCTCCAGCTTCTTTAGGCGTAATGTTAGGTTTGTGTTTTGAGACCTTCCTTGTTCATTGAGAAAGGCTTGTAGTGGTATCTCTTTCCCTGTTAGTACTGCCTTTGCTGCATCCCAAAGGTCTTCAGTAGTTGTGTTTTCATTTTCATTTGTTTCCATGAGTTTTTAAGTTCTTCCTTAATTTCCTGGTTGTCCCATTCATTCTTTAGGAAAATGCTCTTTAGTCTCCATGTATTTGAGTTCTTTCCAAATTCCCTCTGCTGATAGATTTCCAGTTTCAAAGGATTGTGGTCCAAAAATAGGCAGGCACTTATCCCCTCTTTTGTTACGGATTTGTGAGCCAGTATGTGATCAATTCTGGAGAATGTTCCATGTGCACTTGCGAAGAAGGTGTATTCTGTTGCCTTAGGGTGGAATGTTTTGAATATAACTTTGAAGTCCATCTGGTCCAGTGTGTCATTCAAAACCCTTGTTTCCTTGTTGAATTTCTGCTTAGGTTATTGTCAACGTCTAGTGCGTTGGGGTCCCTGGGTAAGGGTCGCGAAATCACCGGTACACAGGGGATGCAGAGCAAAGGCATCACTTGCAACTGCATGCTGTCGTTTATTTTCCACATAGCTATATACTTGTAGCAATCAGGTAAGCATAACAATACGTACTTTCACACATAATGGGATTAAACTAACATCCTTGAAGAAAGATACATTAAAGAATTCTCTCAGCCACCCTTCCTCTGGAGACAGCATGTTGTTGTCCTAAGGAGGGACGCCTCTAATCTAGGCAAGAGCCACTTCTTGCAGATCCAGGCATTCAGAACTTGCAACATGAGATAAGGGGAAGAGAACATTTTCTCCTCCTTGCTCAGGTTTGCCTGGCTTTCCTAACTCTCACTGCAGTCCTTGAATGACCCTGGCTCGCAAGGGGCCTGCAAGCCTATGCCATCTCATTTCCCCCTTTTTTCTTTTGTTTTAATAAAATTGCCTTCCAGAGGGTGGCCATAGAATTCTGGGACGGTTTTATATAGCAGAAATGTAGCAGCGTAAAGCATAAGATAACAACTAGCAACACAATGCCCATTCCTCCAGCAGTATGCCCTAAACTCTGAATGATACCTTTTGGGTCTAATCCCTCAAGTTGTTTAAGGAACAAGTCTGCCAAAGTGGCAGCATCTTTTTGAAAAACTCCGAAACTAAGGCGTCCACGGGATTTTGGGCCCACGGCCGTTCTAGATTCACCGGAAGCCAAATGTGAGAACATTGTTGCAAAATCATAAGAGAATATCCCGGTTCAAATTCTATAGAATTATTAATACAAGAGTACAGTCGACATCTGGTACAGTTAATTCCATTATAGAAACTAAAGTTCCCAACCAGAAATAGATATGGCAGAGCTACACAAGCAGTTACATTCATTTCTTTAAAAATAGTGAAGTTATAAGTTGACGCAGAGTTCGCTGTGCCAGAAAAAGTTCCATTGTAAATTCTAACAGTCTTAAGCGCGGCTGCAATTTTCCATAAGTGTGTTTGAATATGATCAGGGAATTTCTGATGTGCTACACGAGGATCTGCAATGCTGCCATCTCCCCAGGCCATCAATTGATGATTTACCATTGGCTCACTCCAGTTGTTCTGCGGTGGTATCCTATAAGTTAAAGATAAATCACAATGTGTTTTATTCCATTCTGAGCAATTCCGAAGAAATTGACCATATGGCCCCCACATAAGCAAATTCTTGTAAAATTTTGCAAACTTTCCAACACATTCCTGCCATACAAACGGCTTATAGGCCAGTCTTATGTATGTGAAGTCAGGACAGACAGGAAATGAGGGGAACTTATCAAATGTAACATTTCCCCATGTCATGTTAAGAGACCATGCCTCAAATCTTTGTAAATGAGTTCGGGATCCATTAGACATATCGCCGGGTAGGATCCAGTTTTGCCAGTTCATTTCGGCACAGGGAGAGGGGCCAAGACAAATGTAAGGACCATCCCCTTTATGTAGAAAATCAAATAGGGAGCCATCATCTTGATTAAGGTAAGTAAGATTTTTCCAAGGGGGTGAAAGTATCACTGGGGAAGTATAAATAGGAATATCCGCACTTCCCCAGGGTGCAGGTTCCATCATAGGTGGGTTGGGTATATAGGCCCAATAGCTTACATCTGTCGCTTCAGCGGAGGATGATACAGTAAGTAAAGCGCACATGGCCAAAAACAAATTTTCGGGTGTGCAAGCCTTCCCTGTCCGCTGCAAGATTTTTTGCCCTTCCCCACCAAGCCTTTTAATTTGTCCCCAGGTAGGCAAAACAGTAGCAAATGTTTGCCGACGGCGACGTCGTCCCCCCAAATTTAGGTGTGCCATGGCCTGTATTGGAAGTTCATCGTGGTCTGGATTCCTTGTTCGTCGCCTGACAGGATACGGTGCCGTTCGAATTGGTCCTTGGCTGGATCCACCTCGCGGGGAGCCAGGAACAGGTCCGTCCATCCTCTGTGGAGACATAAGCATAACCCTTCCCTCTAAAAAGTAATAGCCCTGGTTGCCATTCTGCATCTGCAGCCGGTTTAAACCATATATATTCATTTAACGGAGGAGGAGCAGCCTCTCCCTCTATGAAATGCTTTTCTGCTCGGGAAAGAATATCTCCTTGCAGAAGATTCAAGAAATTGAGTGTAAATAGTGCCTGTATCAAAATAGAACGCGCATTAGATTGAGTAAATGATAATATATGATCCTTTTTCTTCCTTTTTAATTTTTAATTTGTAACTTTTTTTTTCTTTTTTCTTTTTTTTAAATTTTTTTATTGTTATGTTAATCACCATATATTACATCATTAGTTTTTGGTGCAGTGTTCCATGATTCATTGTTTGTTCATAACACCCAGTGCTCCATGCAGAACGTGCCCTCCTCAATACCCATCACCAGGCTAACCCATCCCCCTACCCCCCTCCCCTCTAGAACCCTCTGTTTGTTTTTCAGAGTCCATCATCTCTCATGGTTCGTCTCCCCCTCTGACATACTCCCCTTTTCTTCCTCTCCTGTTATCTTCTTCTTTTTCTTTTTTCTTAAAATATGTTGCGTTATTTGTTTCAGAAGTACAGAACTGTGATTCAACAGTCTTGCAAAATTCACAGCGCTCACCGTAGCACATACCCTCCCCAATGTCTATCACCTAGCCACCCCATCCCTCCCACCCCCAACCACTCCAGTAACACTCAGTTTCTTTCCTGAGATTAAGAATTCCTCATATCAGTGAGGTCATGTGATACATGTCTTTCTCTGATTGACTTATTTCACTCAGCATAACACCCTCCAGTTCCATCCACGTCGTTGCAAATGGCAAGATCTCATTCCTTTTGATGGCTGCATAATATTCCATTGTGTATATATACCACCTCTTCTTTATCCATTCATCTGTCGATGGGCATCTTGGCTCTTTCCACAGTTTGGCTATGGTGGACATTGCCGCTATAAACATTGGGGTACACGTACCCCTTCGGGTCCCTACATTTGTGTCTTTGTGGTAAATACCCAGTAGTGCAATTGCTGGATCGAACGGTAGCTCTAATTTCAACTGTTTGAGGAACCTCCATACTGTTTTCCAGAGGGGTTGCACCAGCTTGCATTCCCACCAACAGTGTAGGAGGGTTCCCCTTTCTCCACATCCCCGCCAACATCTGTCGTTCCCTGACTTGTTAATTTTAGCCATTCTGACGGGTGTGAGGTGGTATCTCATTGAGGTTTTGATTTGGATTTCCCTGATGCCGAGCGATGTTGAGCACTTTTTCATGTGCCTGTTGGCCATTTGGATGTCTTCTTTGGAGAAATGTCTGTTCATGTCTTCTGCCCATTTCTTGATTGGATTATTTGTTCTTTGGGTGTTGAGTTTGATAAGTTCTTTATAGATTTTGGATACTAGCCCTTTATCTGATATGTCATTTGCAAATATTTTCTCCCATTCTGTTGGTTGTCTTTTGGTTTTGTGGACTGTTTCTTTTGCTGTGCAAAAGCTTTTTATCTTGATGAAATCCCAATAGTTCATTTTTGCCCTGGCTTCCCGTGCTTTTGGCGATGTTTCTAGGAAGAAGTTGTTGCGGCTAAGGTCGAAAAGGTTGCTACCTGTGTTCTCCTTTAGGATTTCGATGGACTCCTGTCTCACGTTTAGGTCTTTCAACCATTTGGAGTCTATTTTTGTGTGTGGTGTAAGGAAATGGTCCAGTTTCATTCTTCTGCATGTGGCTGTCCAATTTTCCCAACACCATTTGTTGAAGAGACTGTCTTTTTGCCATTGGACATTCTTTCCTGCTTTGTCAAAGATAAGTTGACCATAGAGTTGAGGGTCCATTTCTGGGCTCTCGATTCTGTTCCATTGATCTATGTGTCTGTTTTTGTGCCAGTACCATACTGTCTTGATGATGACAGCTTTGTAATAGAGCTGGAAGTCCGGAATTGTGATGCCGCCAGCTTTGCTTTTCTTTTTCAGTATTCCTCTGGCTATTCTGGGTCTCTTCTGGTTCCATACACATTTTAGGATTATTTGTTCCATTTCTTTGAAAAAAGTGGATGGTATTTTGATGGGGATTGCATTGAATGTGTAGATGGCTCTAGGTAGTATTGACATCTTCACAATGTTGATTCTCCCAATCCATGAGCATGGAACGTTTTTCCATTTCTTTGTGTCTTCTTCGATTTCTTTCATGAGTATTTTATAGTTTTCGGAGTACAGATCCTTTGCCTCTTTGGTTAGATTTATTCCTAGGTATCTAATGGTTTTGGGTGCAATTGTAAATGGGATCGACTCCTTGATTTGTCTCTCTTCTGTCTTGTTGTTGGTGTATAGGAATGCCACTGATTTCTGTGCATTGATTTTATATCCTGCTACTTTACTGAATTCCTGTATGAGTTCTAGCAGTTTTGGGGTGGAGTCTTTTGGGTTTTCCACATACAGTATCATATCATCTGCAAAGAGTGAGAGTTTGACTTCCTCTTTGCCGATTTGGATGCCTTTGATTTCTTTTTGTTGTCTGATTGCTGTGGCTAGGACTTCTAATACTATGTTGAATAGCAGTGGTGATAGTGGACATCCCTGCCGCGTTCCTGACCTTAGGGGAAAAGCTCTCAGCCTTTCCCCATTGAGAATGATATTCTCTGTAGGTTTTTCATAGATGGCTTTTATGATATTGAGGTATGTACCCTCTATCCCTATACTCTGAAGAGTTTTGATCAAGAAAGGATGTTGTACTTTGTCAAATGCTTTTTCTGCATCTATTGAGAGGATCATATGATTCTTGCTCTTTCTTTTGTTAATGTATTGTATCACATTGATTGATTTGCGGATGTTGAACCAGCCTTGCAGCCCAGGAATAAATCCCACTTGGTCCTGGTGAATAATCCTTTTAATGTACTGTTGGATCCTATTGGCTAGTATTTTGGTGAGAATTTTTGCATCCATGTTCATCAAGGATATTGGTCTGTAATTCTCTTTTTTGATGGGGTCTTTGTCTGGTTTTGGGATCAAGGTAATGCTGGCCTCATAAAATGAGTTTGGAAGTTTCCCTTCCATTTCTATTTTTTGGAACAGTTTCAGGAGAATAGGTATTAATTCTTCTTGAAATGTCTGATAGAATTCCCCTGGGAAGCCATCTGGCCCTGGGCTTTTGTTTCTTGGGAGATTTTTGATGACTGTTTCAATTTCCTTAGTGGTTATAGGTCTGTTCAGGTTTTCTATTTCTTCCTGGTTCAATTTTGGTAGTTGATACATCTCTAGGAATGCACCCATTTCTTCCAGGTTATCTAATTTGTTGGCATAGAGTTGCTCATAATATGTTCTTATAATTGTTTGTATTTCTTTGGTGTTGGTTGTGATCTCTCCTCTTTCATTCATGATTTTGTTGATTTGGGTCATTTCTCTTTTCTTTTTGATCAGTCTGGCTAGGGGTTTATAAATCTTGTGAATTCTTTCAAAGAACCAACTCCTAGTTTCGTTGATCTGTTCTACTGTTCTTTTGGTTTCTAGTTCATTGATTTCTGCTCTGATCTTTATGATTTCTCTTCTCCTGCTGGGTTTAGGCTTTCTTTGCTGTTCTTTCTCCAGCTCCTTTAGGTGTAGGGTTAGGTTGTGTATTTGAGACCTCTCTTGTTTCTTGAGAAAGGCTTGTATTGCTATATACTTTCCTCTCAGGACTGCCTTTGCTGTATCCCAAAGATTTTGAACAGTTGTGTTTTCATTTTCATTGGTTTCCAGGAATTTTTTTAATTCTTCTTTGATTTCTTGGTTGACCCATTCATTCTTTAGTAGGATGCTCTTTAGCCTCCATGTATTTGAGTTCTTTCCGACTTTCCTCTTGTGGTTGAATTCTAGTTTCAAAGCATTGTGGTCTGAAAATATGCAGGGAATGATCCCAATCTTTTGGTACCGATTGAGACCTGATTTGTGACCTAGGATGTGATCAATTCTGGAGAATGTTCCATGGGCACTAGAGAAGAATGTGTATTCCTTTGCTTTGGGATGGAATGTTCTGAATATGTCTGTGAAGTCCATTTGGTCCAGTGTGTCATTTAAAGTCTTTATTTCCTTGTTGATCTTTTGCTTAGATGATCTGTCCATTTCAGTCGGGGGGTGTTAAAGTCCCCCACTATGTTTGTATTGTTATCAATGTGTTTCTTTGCTTTTGTTATTAATTGCCTTATATAATTGGCTGCTCCCATGTTCGAGGCATAGATATTTACAATTGTTAGATCTTCTTGTTGGATAGACCCTTTAAGTAGGATATAGTGTCCTTCCTCATCTCTTATTACAGTCTTTGTTTTAAAATCTAGTTTGTCTGATATAAGGATTGCCACCCCAGCTTTCTTTTGGTGTCCATTAGCATGGTAAATTGTTTTCCACCCCCTCACTTTCAATCTGGGGGTGTCTTTGGGTCTAAAATGAGTCTCTTGCAGACAGCATATTGATGGGTCTTGTTTTTTAATCCAATCTGATAGCCTGTGTCTTTTGATTGGGGCATTTAGCCCATTTACATTCAGGGTAACTATTGAAAGGTATGAATTTAGTGTCATTGTATTACCTGTAAGGTGACTGTTAACTGTCTGTTGTCTGTGTTCGTTTCTGCTCTTTGCTGCTTTTAGGTTCTTTCTTTGCTTAGAGGACCCCTCTCAATATTTCTTGGAGGGCTGGTTTCGTGTTTGCAAATTCCTTTAGTTTTTGTTTGTTCTGGAAGCTTTTTATCTCTCCTTCTATTTTCAATGATAGCCTAGCTGGATATAGTATTCTTGGCTGCATATTTTTCTCGTTTAGTGCTCTGAAGATATCTTGCCAGTCCTTTCTGGCCTGCCAGGACTCTGTGGATAGGTCTGTTGCCAATCTAATGTTTCTACCATTGTAGGTTACATATCTCTTCTCCCGAGCTGCTTTCAGGATCTTCTCTTTGTCTCTGAGACTCGTAAGTTTTACTATTAGATGTCGGGGTGTTGACCTATTATTATTGATTTTGAGAGGGGTTCTCTGTGCCTCCTGGATTTTAATGCCTGTTTCCTTCCTCACATTAGGGAAGTTCTCTGCTATAATTTGCTCCAATATACCTTCTGCCCCTCTCTCTCTCTCTTCTTCTTCTGGGATCCCAATTATTCTAATGTTGTTTCGTCTTATCATATCACTTATCTCTCGAATTCTGCCCTCGTGATCCTGTAGTTGTTTCTCTCTCTTTTTCTCAGCCTCTTTATTTTCCATCATTTGGTCTTCTATATCGCTGATTCTCTCTTCTGCCTCATTTATCCTAGCATTTAGTGCCCCCATTTTTGATTGCACCTCATCAATAGCCTTTTTGATTTCGATTTGGTTAGATTTTAGTTCTTTTATTTCTCCAGAAAGGGTTTCTCTAATAACTTCCACGCTTTTTTCAAGCCCAGCTAGTATCTTTAAAATCATGATTCTGAACTCTAGGTCCGACATCGTACTAATATCGGTATTGAGTAGGTCCCTGGCTGACGGTACTACCTCTTGTTCTTTTTGCTGAGGTGATTTCTTTCGTCTTGTCATTTTGTCCAGAGGAGAATAGATGAATGTGAGAACAAAATGCTAACAGGTTAACAACGTCCCCAGCAAATATACTGTATACAAATCAGAAAAGACCTGAAACCAGGGGAAAAGAAAGGGAAAGAAAGAAAAAAGAAAGAGAAAAAGAAAAAAAAAGAAAAAAAAGATAAAAACTAAAACAAAACAATACAAAAAAGGCAGAATATGATCAAATATGATCAGGCTAGTGCATAGATCAGTGCCACACACTAGATTTTGGGCGTATTTTGGTCTGTTAGAAAAAAGTGCCTCCTAAAATTTTAAAGGAAGAAAGACATATATGTACAAAATAAGGGTTGATACAATGAAGGGATGGAAGATGACTGTAAAGATGAAAATTATAAAAGATTTTATAAAAGGACTTGGTAAGATAAGTTGTTTGAAAAAAGAAAGAAGATATAAGAAAAAAAAAAAGGAAAAAGGGAGAGAATGTGATCAGGCAGGAGACTAGAACAAAGCCATACACTAGTGATTTAGGGTATATTTTGATCTGTTAGAAGAAACTGTACCTCAAAATTTTAAAGAAAGAACAACTTATATATATATGCCAAAAATAAGGGTAACTACTATGAAGGGATAAAATATGACTCTAAAAATGAAAAATAAAAAAAAATTTTTTTTTAAAAGGGATTTATAAGATGTTGGTTGAAAAAGGGAAAAAGAAAAATAAAAAAAAACAGTCAACAAAAATTAACTTTGATGAAATAATGAATCATGGTAAAAAAAAAAAAAAGAAAAGAAAAAAGCCATGAATCTATGTGCAGTATTCCCCTAGCGCTGGAGTTCTCCTATTCTCCTTGATCGATCAACTTGGTCTTGGCTTGCTGGCTGTTTGTGCTGATCTTCTGGGGGAGGGGCCTGTTGCCGTGGTTCCCAAATGTCTTTGCCGGAGGCGGAATTGCCCCGCCCTTGTCGGTCCGGGCTAAGGAAGCTGCTCCGGTTTGCTCTCAGGAGCTTTTGTTCCCTGCAAGCTCTCGGTACAGCTTTGGAGGCCCAGGGCAGAAATGGTGGCCTCCCAATCTCCACTTGAAGGAGCTGAGAACTCGGGGCCCCGCTCCTCAGTGTGCCCCCGGAGAAAAGCAGTCACTTCCGTGTCCCCGGTCTCCGGCCGCACTCCGTGCTCACCCGGCCTGTGACCGAGCGTT
Source organism: Eumetopias jubatus (assembly GCF_037043125.1). NCBI lineage: Eukaryota > Metazoa > Chordata > Mammalia > Carnivora > Otariidae > Eumetopias > Eumetopias jubatus. The sequence goes on from NW_028274871.1 coordinate 134,507, forward strand.
GCTCTCTCTGGCACCCGACCCCGCGCGGAGTCTCCAAACCCAGCAGATCCCTGCAGTGCGTTCCCGCACCGCTCCTCCCCGGGAAGGAAGGGGAGTCTCCCCGGATCTGCTGCTTGTTGGGTCCCTGCTGGGGGAGCCGTGCCCCGACTGGGCCGCAGATCACAGTTTATGGCAACCCCAAGCTGAGAACCCGCGACTCTGCTCCGTATCTGCAGCCGGTTTCCCTGCTCTGATACCTGGGAGCTCTGCTGCACTCAGGCACCCCGGTATCTCTGTGACCCCAAGGGTCCTGAGACCACACTGTCCCGGGAGGATTCCACCCCCCGCTTAGCCACTGCAGCGACTTCCCTCCGCCGAGCCGACTTCTAAAAGGTCCGATTTTGTGCTCCGCCGCTCTATCACTTGCCAGAAGCGGCCGACGGAGGCCCCCTCCCCCGCCGTCTCTCCTCCCGAATATCGCCTCGGATTCACTTCTCCGCAAGCCCTACCTTCCAGTAAGTGGTCGCTTCTCTGTTCAGAGAGTTGTTGCTACTCTCCTGTTCGATCTCCTGTTGAGTTCGTAGGTGTTCAGAATGGTTTGATCCCTATTCAGCTGAATTCCTGAGACCAGACGAAATCTAGGTCTCCTACTCCTCCGCCATCTTGCTCCGCCAAAAATTTTAATTTGTAACTTTAAAGTACTATGCGCACGTTCCACAATAGCCTGTCCTTGGGGGTTGTACTCAATGCCTGTTTTATGCATTATACTATATTGTTTACAAAAGGCTTGAAATTTTTTGCTGCTATATGCAGGGCCATTGTCTGTCTTAATGATAGATGGTAGGCCCATCACAGCGAAAGTTTCTAATAGATGGGTGGTGACATGTTGTGCAGTTTCACCAACTTGTGCCGTAGCCCACATGAAATGAGAATAAGTATCTATTACTACGTGCACATAAGAGAATCGGCCAAACTGCGCCACATGAGTAACATCCATTTGCCAAAGTTCATTGGCATATGTGCCTCGGGGGTTTACCCCAGCTTTTGTAGTGCGCAGATGTAAAGGTCTACAGATTGGACATTGCTTCGCGATAGATTTTGCTTGACGGTATGGAATTTTATATTGAACATGTAACCTTCCGGCATTGGTATGCAATAAATTATGTTCTTCCTTCGCAGATACAAAAGACACCAAAGCGTCCACTTGAGCATTACCATGTGTCAATGAACCAGGAAGATTAGTATGGGAACGAATATGAGTCACATAAATACGAGCATTCCGGCTTCTAAGCAAAGTTTGTAAAAGTAAAAATAGGTTAAGTAAATTGGACTTATGTGAATGTACAACAGCAGTGTATATATTTTTAAGGACTCCTACAGCGTAAGCAGAATCAGCGATAATATTTACAGCGGAGGGAAAATCCTTTAACACCTGAGTAATGGCGAACAATTCATTTTGCTGGACTGAATTAAAGTCTGTATACTGAACCCAATATTTAGTAGGGGTCCAGTAAGCACTTTTAGTCTTGGAGCCATCGGTAAAGACCGTGGGTGCATCAATTAGGGGCTGATCACTGATGATATCCTGAATAACAAACTCTTGTTTATGAAAACAGTCCCATAATTTTCCTTTGGGAAAATGATAATTAATTTGACCAACATACCCTGCAAGAGCAATTTGTAGTTCTTCCATATTTCGTAACAAAAATGAAAATTGATTCTTGGACAGGGGGATAATAATGTCCATAATATCACAACGAGTTATGGTTATAGCCCTGTCTTGAGCTTGTTCTATCAGATATGCTATTTGAATACCATAGGGCATAATATTTTTTGAAAAATGATGTTTAGTATAGATCCATTCAATGGGAAACTCATTTTGACCTAGTATAGCCGTGGGATATTGCCATGTATGAAGAATATACAATTTTAGAGGCAAGGAGGGATCAATTCGGGTTAAGAAAGCAGATTTAATTTTTTCCTCTACAAACTGTAGTTCAATTTCGGCTTCAGTAGTAAGTTGTCTGGGGCTATTGATATCAGGGTTTCCCTGTAGGGTTTCAAATAAGTTATGCAATCGGTAAGTAGGGATACCTAGAGAGGGTCGCAACCAATTAATATCCCCTAATAGTTTTTGGAAATCATTTAAAGTTCTCAAGTTATCCCTACGAATAGCCATCTTCTGTGGCCTAATTGCATTTCTTTCTATCACATATCCCAGATAATTGATGATATCTCCTTTTTGAATTTTCTCTGGGGCAATTATTAAGCCAAAAGGAGCAAAGCACTCAGGTAATAATTTTAAAATTTCATCCAATTCATTTTGATGAGGGCTAGCGAACAGGATGTCATCCATATAATGAGATATGTATACATGGGACCACCTTTGCCGTACAGGGCGCAAAGCAGCATCAACATAAAGCTGGCACATAGTAGGAGAGTTCATCATGCCTTGAGGTAAAACTTTCCATTGGAACCTTTGATGAGGTCCCTGTCTATTTATAGGGGGAAGGGAAAAGGCAAAGCGTTTTCTATCATCTTTATGTACAGGGATAGTGAAGAAACAGTCTTGCAGATCAATAACTACAGTATGCCAACCTTTTGGTAAGACAGCTGGCGAAGGTATACCAGGCTGAAGGGCCCCCATAGGGAACATGGAGTTGTTAACCCCACGTAGATCAGTAAGTAGACGCCATTTACCTGAGGTCTTCTTTATAACAAAAATTGGAGAATTCCACAGGGAAGTGGAATGCTCAATATGTTGCTTTTGCAATTGTTCTTGAACCAATTGATGGGCAGCAGTAAGTTTTTCCTTAGTTAAAGGCCATTGTTCAATCCACAAAGGATCTTCAGATTTCCATAAAATTTTGATGGGTTCCATGTACAATTAGAATTCGAGATGAGCTCCCCACTGCTCTAGGACATCGCGGCCCAAAATATTTAAAGGAACATCTAAAATATATGGTTTTAGGACAGCCATCTGACCATCCTGGGAAGTAAATGTCACGAACTGAGTAGCTAGGCCGATACTGTGAACGGGAGTATTGCCAACTCCTTTTATGTGACAAGGCACGATAGTATAGGGGAGCTTCTCAGGCCAATCAGCAGTCTTAATAATAGTGATGTCTGATCCAGTATCTAGTAAAACAGTAATATCTGTAGTATTCAATTTAACTTTCATCAAGGGCTGCATATGAGTTATCTGTGTAGTCCAAAAAACATTTTTTGTGTCTGTACTACCGAATCCCCCATGTCTAATAACAGTAGACTGACCGACAGAAAGGTAAGGTAATAACAATAATTGGGCAATGCGTTCTCCTGCTTCAAAAGATATATCAACTAGGGAAGACATAAGAATTTGGATTTCTCCCATATAATCAGCATCAATTATGCCTAAATGAACTGTTACTCCCTTTGATGTCAGGCTTGAGCGTCCAGTTAATAAAGCAAAAGTGCCAGTTGGCAAAGGTCCATAAATGCCAGTGGGCACTCTCTGCGGTTTGTCCCCTCCTTTTAAAGTAAATGATTTTATGGCTGGTATATCCACTGCGGCGCTGTGTTGGGTGGCTGGGCTAAGGGAGAATATAGTTGGTTTCCCCTGTTCGTTTGTCCTGGGCCCGGGGTAGGGCCCGAAATGGAGTTTCCCTGGTGCTTCTCTGCAAAACTGGTATTTAGTTTAGCACGACATTCTCGAGCCCAATGCTTTCCCCTTTTACATCGTGGACAAATTCCAGGCCCACGCCCTTTATCAAGTTTCTTCCCTTTACAATTCTTTCTCAAATGTCCTGGTTGCCCGCAGCCAAAACATTTCATCTTATCTAGTTGTTTGGACTGCAAGGAATGCCAAGTAGTGGCCATAGTTTCAGCAAACAGCTGCATCTTTCGACTTTCTGATGTTACATCCTTACAGGCCTTCATAAAAGTGTTAATGTCTCCTGTATCCTTAATAGGTAATATAACTCTCTTACAATCCTCATTAGCATTCTCATATGCTAGCAACTTCAACAATTGTTGTCTAGCTTCCTCTCCAATAATAGTTCTTTCTAAAGTTAATTTTAATCGTGATAAGAATTCAACATAAGGTTCATTAGTCTTTTGAATAACTTTAGTCCATGATCCATAGTGCTCCCCTGTTGGCCGAATACGTTCCCAAGCCTCTAAACCTATCTCCCGCAATTGCTCATGAATTTCTTCAGGGGTATTAACCTGAGCAGCAATATCAGAATATTGACCTATCCCTGCCAACATTTGATAATCTATAACCCGTATACGAGGGTTAGGACTTAATGCATTCTGGCGAGCCCGATCCATACATAGTTCAGAAAACCACATCTGCCATTGCAGATACTCAGGCTCTTTCAGAAGGGCTGTACAAAGGACCCTCCAATCTTCAGGAGAGAAATTATTATAATGTCGAGCTAATCCATTAAGTAGCTCCTTCACATAATGTGACTGTGGTCCATATAGAGACACTGCCTTTTTCAAGCGACCGATATCCTCTATTCCGATACCTTCATAATATGGTGCTTGTGCTACTCCCTGGACCGGGGGAGGCCTGATAACAGGAAAAGCAAAGACAGAATTATCAGCCTCGCTCTCATCATCGCTATCTTCTAGCGCATCAAGCTCAGCCAAGGCAGCAGAAAGGAAAGGATTCTTAAGAGAAAGACCTGGTGCGGGTGGCAGAGGTGGAGCGGAGGGTTTTTTAGGGGGCTTCTTAGATCCCTCTGCTATAGCTAGAACCCGCTGGAGAATCTTTTGTAAGTGCTCCGTCCCGGAATCCGATTTTACTTTTGGTTTTGTTTCAATGTGGCCACACTCACTCGGTTCCTGAGACGGTGCAAGCTCAAAAGTATCTCTTATTACCGCCCTTTTTTCATCTGTATCAAGAGGAAGATCTTGTATAGAAGGAGCCATCTCCTCATGAAAATTCCCAACCGTGCGGTCATCCTCCATTGCCTTAAGTACTGTAAATATAATTGACCAGATGGACCAAAATCGCACGGGAATTTTCTCTCCTTGTCTCATCGCCTTTTCGACATTATGTCGAACCCGCCACCAGCTATCCATATCTAAAGTACCCTCCTCCGGAAACCAAGGATTCCACTCTCGAATTACTTTCAAACACATCTCAATATCAGTAGAAGCAACAGTAATGCCATAGACAGCAAGTGAATGCTTCAGCATTCGAACATAAGGAGTAGAAGTTTCTTGTCCCATAACCCTGTTATTTTAAGTTACTCACCCTTCCTGTACGTCCTTCAGGGTCCCTGTTCGGGCGCCAATTGTCAACGTCTAGTGCGTTGGGGTCCCTGGGTAAGGGTCGCGAAATCACCGGTACACAGGGGATGCAGAGCAAAGGCAGCACTTGCAACTGCATGCTGTCGTTTATTTTCCACATAGCTATATACTTGTAGCAATCAGGTAAGCATAACAATACGTACTTTCACACATAATGGGATTAAACTAACATCCTTGAAGAAAGATACATTAAAGAATTCTCTCAGCCACCCTTCCTCTGGAGACAGCATGTTGTTGTCCTAAGGAGGGACGCCTCTAATCTAGGCAAGAGCCACTTCTTGCAGATCCAGGCATTCAGAACTTGCAACATGAGATAAGGGGAAGAGAACATTTTCTCCTCCTTGCTCAGGTTTGCCTGGCTTTCCTAACTCTCACTGCAGTCCTTGAATGACCCTGGCTCGCAAGGGGCCTGCAAGCCTATGCCATCTCAGATTATCTGTCCATTGCAGTGAGTGGGGTGTTAACATCCCCTAATATCCTTGTATTATTACCGATGTGATTTTTTAATTTTGTTACTAACTGGCAGCCCCCAGGTTCAGGGCATACATATTTACAATTGTTAGATCTTCTTTTCGGATGGACACTTTAATGATGATGCAGTGTTCTTCCTCATCTCTTCTTACAGTCTGTGATTTTAAATCTAATATAGGGATTGCCACCCCAGCTTTCTTTGGATGTCCATTAGCATGATAAATGATTTTCCACCCCCTCACTTTCAATCTGGAGGTGTCTTTGTGTCTGAAATGAGTCTCTTTCAGATGGCATACGGATGGGTCTTGTTTTTTCGTTCAATCTGATCCTCTGTGTCTTTTGATTGGGGCATTTAGCCCATTTACATTCAGAGTAACTATTGGAAGATACAAATTTAGTGCCATTGGATTACCTGTAAAGTCACTGTTTCTGTATACTGTCTCTGTTCCTTTCTGGTCTGTGTTACTTTGGGGCTCTCTTTTTGCTTCATGGGTCCCTTTTAGTATTTCTTGTAGGGCTGGTTTGGTAATCAGAAGTTCTTTTCATTTCTGTTTGTCCTGGAAGCTGTTTATCTCTCCTTGTATTTTGATGGACATCCTAGCTAGCTAAAGTAATCGTGGCTGCCACTCTTAGGTGTCTCCCATTGTAGGTTGAGGACCTCTTGGCCTGAGCTTGCTGTCAAGAGTATCTCTTTGCCTCTGAGATTTGCAAGTTTCACTATTATACGTTAGGGTGTTGACCTATTTTCATTGATTTTCAGGGGGATTATCTGTGCCTCTTGGAATGGGATGCCTCTTTTGTCTTCCAGATTAGGGAACTTCTCTGCTACAATTTGCCCCAACCTGCCTTCTGCCCCTGTGTCTCTCCTCTTCTTCTGGGATCCCAATTATTCTATTATTGTCTCACTTGATGGTGTCAGTTTTCTCCCGAATTCTCCCCACATGATCCAGTAGTTGTTTATCTCTCTTTTCCTCAGCTTCTTTATTCTCCATCATTTTGTCTTCTTTATCCCTAATTCTCTGTTCTGCCTCATTTATCCTAGGGGTTAGAGCCTCCATTTTTGATTGCATCTCATTAATAGCCTTTTTGATTTTGACTTGATTAGATTTTAGTTCTTTTGTTTCTCTAGGAAGGGATTCTCTAATGTCGCCTATGCTTTTTTCGAGCCCAGCTAGTTATCTCTCTAATCATTATTCTGAACTCAAGTTCCAACATCTTACTTCTGTCCATACCGATGAGGTCCCTGGCAATCAGTTCTGTGTCTTGTTCCCCCTTTTTTTTATAGATTTTATTTATTTATTTATTTGAGAGAGAGAGAATGAGAGATAGAGAGCACGAGAGGGAAGAGGGTCACAGGGAGAAGCAGACTCCCTGCTGAGCAGGGAGCCCGATGTGGGACTTGATCCCAGGACTCCAGGATCATGACCTGAGCCTTAGGCAGTCACTTAACCAACCGAGCCACCCAGGCGCCTTTCTTCCCTTTTTTTTGAGGTGAGTTTTTCCATGTTATTCTGTCCGGTGAAGGATTGATGAATGAGAGAACAAAATACAAAATGCCAACAATGACCCTAGAGATATATATAGTAAACAGTGTACTGGATCCTGTGTGGATTTTGGTCTGTTTGTTAGAAAACGAGATCACAAAGTTGTAAACAAAAAAAACTTATATATGTACAAAAATTAAGTTGAAGACAATGTAAAAACTAAAATTGAACGTAACTATAAAAATGAAAATTAAATGACAGAAAACAAAGAGAATAAAAGAATACACAGACAGGTGAACGGAACAGAGTCATAAACTCTATCCTGAGTGTATTTTGTTTAGTTTGTTAGAGGAAACTACATCTCAAAATTGTAAAGAAAGAAAAACTTATATATACAGAAATATATTTTTTTATTATGTTCCGTTAGCCACTGTATAGTACATAATTAGTCCTTGATGCAGTGTTCAGTGATTCATTAGTTAAGTATAATACCCAGTGCTCATCACACCACATGCCCTCCTCAATACCCATTACCCTGTTACCCCCTCCTCCCACCGTCCTCCCGTCTCAAACCTCCGGATTATTTCTTGGGGTCCATAGTTTCTTATGGTTCATCTCCCTCACTGATTTCACTCCCTTTGGATTTCCTTCCTTTCCCCTATGTCGTCTGTGCTACCGCTTATGTTCCACATATGAGAGAAACCGTATGAGAATTGTCTTTCCCTGTTTGACTTACTTCACTTAACGTAATCCCCTCCAGTTCCATCCATGTCGATGCAAATGGTGTGTATTCATCGTTTCTGATGGCTGAATAATAATTTAAATACATTGAAAAGATTGAATGTATCTGTAAAGATTAAAATTTTCCAATTTAAGAAAACAAAACAAAACAAAAAACCCAAAGAAACAAACCGAAAGAAGAGGGGGCAATAAAAGAGAATATGATCAGACAATGAAGAGAACGTTAGCCATACATTAGGTTCTGGGTATATTTGGTCTGTTAGAGGAAACTGCATCCCAACACTGTGAGGAAAGAAATATGCAAATATTTCCAAAAACAAAATTAAATGCAGTGGAAGGATAGAAGGTAACCGTACACATGAAAATTTACAAAGATTTTAAGAAAAGAGTGGATATGGGGCACCTGGGTGGCTCAGTTGGTTAAGCGACTGCCTTCGGCTCAGGTCATGATCCCAGAGTCCTGTGATCTAGCCCCACATCGGGCTCCCTGCTCGTCAGGAGGCCTGCTTCTCCCTCTCCCACTCCCCCTGCTTGTGTTCCCTCTCTGACTGTCGCTTTCTCTCTCGGTCAATTAAATAAATAAATAAAATCTTCAAAAAAATAGAAAAGAGTTGATAAAATAAGAAATTGGTGGAAAAATGAAAGAGCAAAGAAATTAAAATAGAAAGACTCAAGAATCCTGGGGAAAAAAACGTAAATCCTACATGTTCCCTAGCCCTGGAGTCTTGCAGTTCTCAATGATTGGTATAATTGTTCTTGGATGGATGTTCTTGCTGATCTTGGGGAGGGGCTTGTTGCTTTGATTTTCAACTGTCTTTGCCAGCGCAGAATTGTACCGCCCTTGCCAGAGGGCCAGGCTAAGTAACCTGGTCTGGTTTTCTCTGTGTGGCTTTTGTTCCCTGAAGGCTTTCCCCGCTACTTTAGAGGATGAGAATGAAAATGGCAGCCTCCCAAACTCCAACCCCGGAGCCAAGAGCTCGAGGCCCCACTCCTCAGTGCTCCCTCAGTTAAAAGCAGTCAGTCACTTTTGTCTCCCTGGTCTCTGTCCGCTGTCTCTGTTCACCCAGCCTGTGACTGAGCATTTGTATCTCAGGCAGGGATCCCGTTCGAGTCTCCAAACACTGCAGACTCCTGTGGTGAACACCCTGAGCCTTTGCTCCCCAGAGGAGGAAGCAGGGGGACCTCCCTGCTTCTGCTGCTTACTGGGCCCCTGCTTGGAGAGCAGTCACCTGAGCATGCTGTGGTTCATGGTATATGGAATCTCTAAGCCGAGAGCCCACTCTTGGAGTGGCTGGCTTCTCCTGCTTCCACACCTGGGAGCTCTGCCCCACTCAGGCACCTATGTTATGTCTGTGATCCTGGGGATTCTGAGGCCATGTGGTCCCACCTAGGATTCTGCCCTCTCTTGTCACCTGGGTACTTGTCAGGCAGGGTCATCCCTCACTGGAGCTGACTTCTCAAAGATCTGACTTGGCATTCTGCTACTATGTCACTTTCTGGTAGCCAGCTTACGGAGGTTCCCTCCCCCTGCAGTCTATCTGCCCACATATGGCCTCACAATCACTTTTTTCCCACCTCCTACCTTGCAGAAAGTAGTCACTTTTGTATTTGTAGAGTTGCAGCTTCTCTTCCACTCCATTCTGGATGAGTTCACAGGTATTCACAATGGTTTGATAGGCATCTAGCTGAATTCCTGGGAGCAGACGAAATGAAGGTCTCCTAATCCTCCACCACCTTAGACTCTCTCCAGGAACGCATTTTAAATTGCATCCAAATGCCTATAGAGATACATCACAAACAAAGGTTAACAAAATAATATTTACTCAGGCGTGTAATACATCATGATAGACTTTATTATATTTCATTTGTGTTTGATTCTGTGCAACGTATGAAATTGTCCAACATTAGAGAAATGATTGACTTATTCATGGTATTTAATATTATATATCTTAAAACATGATGCAGATATTTATTTGTAACCTAAAAAGAGTACAGTATCTTGCTGAGAGGAAAAAGGCTGTGAAAGAATGTAAATATCATGCTGATTGTTGAAAAATAAAGTTTGAGGGGCTACACAGGCCCCAAGGTTAACATGTCTTTGTTTTGTACTATTACATTGCTGTGCTTTCTGAGTGTTTACCTTTGAGACATAAAGGTAGAGAGCTAATAATTATTGAACATTTAGTATGTGTGCCTGGCGTGGGACTCAAAGCTTTCCATGAATTATGATTTCATTTAATCCCTCCCCAAACCTGAGATGGTATAACCATCCATATGATGGAATGGAAACAGGGGAAGCTCAGAGACTCACAGTATCTTGCCTGAGGTTGGAGTGAAGAAAAGGGCAGAGCTGAACACAAACCCACGTGTATCTGACAACAGAGTCCATGGTTCGCATGTAAGGCTCTGCTGCCTGCTAGAGAGTAGACTGGAGGATGCATGCCAGTTAGGATGGGCTGATGTTACTGTGAGTAACTAGACGCCCCTCGTCTTAGTGGCTCCTACTAGGGAAGTATATTTTTTGCTCCTGCCACATGTCCGCATGGTCTTTCTGGGAACAGGATAAAAGAGTACCCACCATAGGTAACAGCCAGGTGCTAGAGGAGATGGACAGAGAGGGTGCCAGACCCAGTTGTCCCAAGTGTTCTGTTCGAGGTGGCACGCTTCACTCCCACTCACACCTCACTGGTCAGAGCACGTCAGAGGGCTGTATCAAACCTCCCGTTTCAGGGGACATTCTGACATGCCTTCGTGGAGCCTACTGGGGCCACCACATGGTGCCAGCCCGTCTGAGGGACTCTGCAGGAGCAGAGGAGGAGTCTGGGGCATGGGTAAGAAATGACAGCAGGACTAAGTCGGGATGGGTTTGCTTTATCCTCAACCAGGTAAGATTTGTACGTCTCCGTCTATTAGGTTTGATTTTCAGACCATACAATATTCTCACACCAAGATTCCAGGATATTCCCAGCCAAAGATATTTTTGATGACAATTTTATCATGCTCATATCATTCAGTTCCAATATAGCGCATTTTCTTTTGGATTTCTTTACTCCTATTTCATTTTAGAGGTACTTCAAAAATAAATTGTTTTTAAGATATATTTATTTGACAGAGAAACACAGCGAGAACGGGAACACAAGCAGGGGTAGTGGAAGAGGGAAAAGCAGGCTTTCTCCAGAGCAGGTAGCCCGATGTGGGGCTCGATCCCACCACCCTGGAATCATGACCCGAGCCAAAGCCAGACGCTTAAGGACTGAACCACCCAGGTGCCCCGAGGTACTTCTCAATTTCTAAACATATGGGAATTTCTAGTTAGCTTTTTATCCATGATTTCTAGCACATTATATTACCACAACATGCTCTGTGTGATTTCATGCCTCTGAAACATGCTGAAATTTCCCTTTTGGCCAAAATAGATGGGGTGAATTTTTGTAAGTGTATCCTATATGCCTAAAGTTAATGTGTCCTGCACCGTTGCATATGGATGTGGACAGACATACATAGATAGCTGTGGGATTCAGATGATTTGCTATCAAGGTCTACATGTTATGGATATTCCGTCTGCTTTGAGTCACTGAGAGAGGGTTGAAACCTCCCACTCTGCTTGTGTATTTGCTCGTTGTTGCAGTTCTGTCCTGCTTTGCTTTCTATGTTGTTCAGCCAATGGCTCTAGGACAGGAGTTCTGGAAGCAAGGAGAGCGTGCCCAGAAGAGGGGAACAGGCACATGGGTTGGGAGAGAGCAGAAACAAGAAGGACGGCCACAGTTCCAGAGAGGACCTGTTATTGGGATGGCGTGGTGGTGGGGCACCAGGTGGGAAGAGGCTATTTAAATATGAGGTCACGCGGGGTGTCCATTATGATCTACCAGGGGCAAAGGCAGCTGCTTGGTTGAGAGAGTATGAAGCCTCTGGGTTGCTAAGGAATGGTTCAACCAGGGGAAGGCTTGGAGATCGGTGGATCCTCTTCCAATCCCTTAACCTGCTATTGTTCCGTCCTGACCTAGTGATTTCCTGTCCTAGTGATTTACTCACCTGCTGACCTACTCCCCTTCCTGAACCACCCCTCGAGTACTTAATCTGACCCTGACACTGTCCTTGACCCCTTCTTCTCCTGACAAACGCCTTCCCCAATCTCACCCTCTATTTCTACACTGCTCCCATCCCTCCTTAAAAGCCTGTCTCCTTCTCACCCCTCCCTACCCACTCACCCCTCCTTCCACTCCACCCCCCATCTCCACCTCCTCCCCGGCACCCCAGTGCCCCTTGAAAGGACCAAGACATGAAGGTGCAGAGGCTGTTGTTCTGGCTGCTCTTGGTCCGGTGTCCTAGTTCCCCAAACCCAAATGTGAGTAAACGTGGCACTTCACTGCTGTCTCCCTTTGAAAGAGAGAGGGCACAGGTATGGAGGGAAGGGCAGAGGGGGAGGGAGCGAGAGAAAACCCCAAGGCAGCTGCGCAGTGAGTCCAGAGCCTGAAGGGGCTCAGCCTCAGGACCATGGATCATCACTTGATACAAACCAAGAAGTCGTTACTTAACTGACTGAGCCACCCGGTGACTCAAAGCTGCTGGTGATGTCTTCCTTCCTAATGGGTTCTTTCACACGCTGGTTAAGTAATAGCTTTTTCAGGGGGTTCTTGGTGGGCACTGCAGAAGAACTGCAGTTCATCCTGAAGAGCGAGCAACAAAGGGCAGGGTTCTTGGTCAGCCTGAAGGGTTTGTGGCCACAGCCATCCACATCAAGTTCTGGGTCCTGTGTGTGCTGCTTGGTCCAAAAAGAGCAGCTTTGGCAGGATGGAAACCTGAGCATACTAGGTTTATGGTGTCAAGAAGGAAGGATTTGAGAAGATACAAAAAGCCTTTGGGTACTTTGTCTTCAATAAGGGGCTTGCATGATAGGTCTTTAAGAATGTCAGGAACTCCATAGGACCTGTGGGTATTAGACTGGCATCTGGAAGCCCAGTGAAGATCCTGCCTCAAGCCTTGCAGGTTTAGGGTCCATCTTCCATGTAGTTTGTTTTCCTATCAGCACATTGTTCATATTTATGAAGTTTGGCAGCCCTGGGAACAGTGGCATCTTACACCTTGGTGTTGGGACTCGAGTGTTAACAAGTGAAATGTCGTTTGTGCTCTGTGCTTCCTGGTTGGTTGACTTTGAACAACTTCTGAGTCAGCTCTTTCCTTCTGGCCTTGGAGGCTGTCCCCAGGGACTCTGTGTCCCACCAGGTCCGTGGGAGCCCCGAGAAGCCCAGCGGACACTAAGTGACCGCATCTTGCTGGGACTTTTGTCCCAGGAGAATCTGATGGAGTGATGTGATCAGGAAGTGAATGAGTTGTTATCCTTTCCTTAGCCCAGTATGTACAGGGTATTGATGTCCCAAAGTAAAAAGCTCCTGAATGTCCTTAGGAATGTCCAAAGATAAAAGAAATACCCGGTTCCTAGTGTGAATATTTCACTCCTTAAAAAATAAAACCCTTACCCCCAGGAGAGAGAGACAGACAGGCAACACCCTAGAAATAAGCAGACTTCTTTAGATCAGCCTACACCAGATTCTTAGAGAGGGATCTGCAAAGTGGGAGTAGTCAGGAAGGACCCTTGTGTTGAGGCCGACTCATCCCACATGAATACCTCCAGTCAAAATAGACTCCATTCTGTTTCTTTTCAGTCTTCAAAGGAAGGAATTTCTTGGTAGTCTTTATTGGAAATATTCCCATCTTCCTAGGCTGCATCTCATAGATCAGTTCAGCTTTCTCACCCTCCCTCATCTCTGAGCTCTTGCATAAACTAACTGGCCTTGCATTTCCCTCCTCCCCCTGCTCATGGCCATTGTCTGTGAGAACCTAGTGTTATTGGCCCCATTGGATGTCATCTAGTTAAGAGTCAGCTACTGGTCAGCAACCAGACAGCTGCCAGATGTACCAAGTGGCCACGACTGGGGGCATTTTCCATTTGTGACAAGATGGCTTCTTTCTTTTGGGCATTTGATCCCCATGATCAACCATTGTGCAGATAGGTAATGTCCTCTTTCAGACAGCGGCTGATCAAGGACTTTGTATGTTTCCCACCAGCACACGTGTTTTTGACCTCAGCTGTGAGGGCTGAAGATGAAAATGTTATCGATTTCAGGGTTACTTTCTAGAGAGTTGTGTTTGCACAACAGTCAAGATTCGTGTGAATTAGTATGAATTGGACTGTGAGTGTCTTGTCTCCTACAATACTTGGACCTCCAGTTTTTGTAAAATGAGATGCATTCTTTGTTTTGGTGTCCATATGCAGGGATTTTGTATTCTTTTAGAAATGAAAATTCATGGTCTCCTGGGTGGCTCAGTCAGTTGAGCTTCTGCCTTAGCCTTGCGTCATGATCCCAGAGCCCTGGGATTGAGCCCTGCTTTGGCTCCGTGCTCAGCCGGCAGTCTTCTCTGTCTCCCTCTATCCCTTCCCCTGAATCGTGTTTCACATAAATAAATAAAATCTTTTAAGAAATTAAATTTTAGAGTTGCTATTGACTGATTTAGTTACAATACTAAGAAATAGGAGCATGAATGCCGTTCACTGGCTGTTTGGAAATAGGTGTTCAAGGAACTGAAAATGTCACAGGTATCATCCAAATAAACAAGATCACCAGATTATGAAAATCTTTATGGACCCCTGAAATCTGACAGTTTGGGCTGTGCTTCTGAAGCAAAGTGGGCATTGAAAGAAAACATCACTGTTTTCAGAAACTAAACAATAATTCTATTGGATTTTTGTTGTAATAATAATCCCATATTATTCTAATAGAAGGCTCCTGTCTCTCTCACTCATGTCCTTATCTATAAACATCTCCGTCCATAGAACATTCTCATTTATATGTCTAGGACATGTTTTATTCTTCCTTTCTCTCATCCTTCCATAATCTTGGGGCATGTTTTTGGAAACGTTCCAGAGCAGTTTATCCAGGTCCTTCATGGATGTACAATAGAAGTCAGTGACTTCTTACCTACTGTACGTTTACATTTACTTACTTGTCTATTTTATGTTGGCTTATAAATTCTTCAGTTCTGTTAGCTATAGATGATGTATTTACCACGTATTTGTAGTCAAAATAAAAGCTCTTAAGATGTGCCTATTAGATTTTTCCTACAGCTTCGGTGTGATATAATGTATATAAGATCACAACATCTTTTCCAAGAATACAGTTTGTTGGGGGGCGCCTGGGTGGCTCAGTTGGTTAAGTGACTGCCTTAGGCTCAGGTCATGATCCCGGAATCCTGGGATCGAGTCCCTCTTCGGGCTCCCAGATCGGCAGGGAGCCTGCTTCTCCCTCTGACCCTCTCCCTTCTCATGCTGTTTTTCTCTCTCTCTCTCAAATAAATAAAAAAAAATCTTAAAAAAAAAACAAATACAGTTTGTTGGTATTTGACATAGGTAAACACAGTGAAACCATCAGCACAGTAAGGTAGTAAACACACTCATCAGTCCCAAAAGTTTGCCCTTGCTCCTTTATAATCCCTCTGTGCTCCTTCTCCTCCATGGGGAGGCACTTAAGAGGTGTGCTTACCTGGGGGAGGCTGGTTGAGGGTTTGTAAAGTTGATTGTTTGGGACAGAGACATTTTAAATCTTTGAGATTCCTCATCGTCTCACATGTTATTTCAGCTTGTCCGTGTTGTGCCTGACCAATTCCCTCTTGGCCTTCATGGGGTTGGAGTTCTATGGAAACTTCCCGTTATCACTGCCTCCTTGGGAATTTGTCTGTTTCTCCTTTATATCTGGAGAACCATCCTCGCTGTGAGTATACTAAAGTAGCTTGTATATACTGTTCCTCATAAATGAGCAGAAAATTGTATAGTCACTGGACCTTTTCTATCCATTCATTAATATAAATTTCCCTCTAATACATCAATTTTTATGATCACCTAGATTGAAATACATTTAAATTTGTGTTGCAGTGCCTTCTGTGATCCATATGTTCTTTTTTTTAAAGTGCAAACATAATTGGCCAACAGTGTAATATGAGTTTCAGGTGTACAACATGATTCAGAAATTCTATACATTTCTCAATGCTCATCACAGTATGTGAACTCTTAATCCCCTTCACCTCTTTCATCCATCCATCCACCCGCAACCCATGTGTTCTTTAGAAGTGTGTTGTGTACTCTCCATTTTTTGGTCATTCTCCAGCTATCTTTCAGTACTTGATGTTTAGTTTTGTCATTTGTGGTCTGAGAACATACTTCCTGTTGATTTCTTAAAGATTAACAGATTGATTTGAGAGAGAGAGAGAGTGAGTGAGTGATGGGGTCAGAGGGAGAGAGAGAATCCCAAGCAGACTCCATGCTGAGTTTGTAGCCTGATGCAGGGGTCAATCCCATAACCCTAAGATCAGGCCTTGAGCCAAAACGAAAGCAATCAGACACTCCACCGACGGTGCTACCCAGATGCCACCCATGTGCCCCAAGGAATGCATTATTATTAATCACTCAAAATATTTTCTTGAAGGAGAACATCAAAAAGGCTGAGGCATTTTATGAAAAGTTAAATGACACCCTTTGCTGGGCACTGGCTCACTTGCAAGCTGAGAGAGAGGAGAAGGTCAAGGATCAGGACGTGGTAGGATTTGGCTGTTGAGTTTTACCTTTATGTGGCTCCGGGAGGCTTTTGTTTCACTGGGTGAGGTGAGTGCAGCATCCTCGCCTGCTGTTTAACACAGTAGAGAGTGGGGATCAGGGCACTGAATTTCTACAGAGCAGTGAGCTGGGATTTCACTTAGAACCACCATGATGAGGTTTGCTCTTTCAAAGACTAGGAAGTATGGTTGACTTCACGGTGAGTTAATGAACCCCTCATTCAGCCCTGCCCTCGAAGATCTGTAGAAAATCCCCACAAGATACTTGGGCAATGAAGGGCGATGACTGGCCCAATTGTACAGTGCCTTCCTCTTAATGCCAAACAGACCATTTTCAATGTGAGGAGAGGAAGATGCGTATATATGTATGGATGTGGATATATATGTGAATGAAAGCCCCTAAGAAAGCCAGTTGTGAGTTCTTTGACTTGAACTATTTTTCACTTTGCTTACTTTCTCCTTATTCTCTTATGCCTTAAGGGCTTTCTTTGTTGCACTGCATGACCCTGTCCTGTTAGGCACCCTCACATTGTTCTGTGATCATGATTTCTTGAATGGCTTTTCTCATATCTGTCTTAAAGGGCCAAGATGAATTGGAGGATGGAGAGCAGAGAGCCTTGAGGGCCAAAAAATGAGCACTGCAGGGTATGTTATTTTGGGGAAGAAATCCCCATACGGTGGCAATGAGTTTGCATTGGGAAGGGAAAGAATGCCTTCCTGCCTTCAAGGTCTTGCCCTTTTCCTTTCCCCATCAAACCCAAGTTCTCAGGTCTTGTGCACATACATACACATTCCTTTCCAGAATGTGAGGAGTTATTGGAAGGCCACTACAATGCCCTGAGTACTTTGAAAAGAACTCAAGAAGCCGAATTGAAAATGCTGAGGAGGAAAGTGGATATTGTGGTGGATTTCTCTAAACAAAGACAAGTGTCTGCAGAAGGGTAAGCTATTCCTGTGTGAATTGTCACAAATACTGTTGTATGAAGTTATGTGACGGCCTGTCTAGATACTTGTATTTCTTTTAGAATTAGATCTCGAGTATTTTCGCCAAATGCATTCTGTAGAATTGTGCCTGCCCTTCCTGCCTTGATGTGTGTAACCAGCATTTCCCTTTCTGTTCTAACTGCTTCATGCCCTTGGTTTGTGACTCCTTGGAGTAGAAGAGGGAAGGTACCATCATTACAAACTTTGATACCTGGATCCCCTCTGGGTCTGTCTTCATTGTCCTTTAGGTTTCACTGTCATCACGTGTTCTTATCAGCCCTGAATTCAGTCACTTTGTGTTCAGTACCAGACTTGGGTCAATAATGTGGATAGAAAAATGGAATTGTCTTGCTGCAGAAACACTGGAAGTTTCTTTGTGGAAAGTGGGTTGTGGCTTCAGCAGTCCGGGATCCCTTCATCCAGTGTACAACTGACATCCCTCACTGTAGCCCAGTCCCTAAGAAGGCCAGGGTATTTCCCATCCACCTGATTTTTTTAAGTGTAACTCTCTTGGGTCCCAGCCAAAGCCCATGGTTTCACTAGGGCTCACCTTTGCTGGCTGACCCTGAAATTCATTCTTTTCCTTCTAAGCCCATGCCCATAAAGTAGTTCAGCTTCTTTATAGTTCACTTGCTTCTTCCAGAATGTGTAGATGTGTCCTGGAGAGGCGGCTCCCACTGCCAGGCTGCCTTTCTCCTAAGCTTCCTTCTTCTCCATGTGGTTCTCATGTTTCTTCATGTGCTCTTTAGAAATTGGGTGCATTCACTCATATGAGTTGGCTCTTTTGTCCAGTTTTCCTTTATTTTCTCAGGAGGAGATCAGGACCTTAGAGTCCCTCATTTACGTGGAAAAGCAAAACTGTTCCTGGTCTTCCCTAGAGACTCAGCTTTGTGTTATTCCATCCCACACCGGGGGTGGGGGCTGCTCTGTGTCATTGGCATCTTGGTTCTCTTCATTGGTAAGTTCTTTTGGGCAGAGGTACAGTGTCCTGACTATCTTTCTGTCTTCTACACCTTCCCCCTGAGCCACTCCATCACAGCCGCTCCAGAAGGCATTTGCTGAAGTATTGCCTGAGAGACCAGAAGCAAATACATGTGTCTTGCTCTGTCTAGAGCTTTTGACTCAGTTTCTAAGTGTCTTTTTGCATTTGTTCTTGAGTAAATCCGGTGTCCCATTGAAAGTGGTAAACCAACACCATGAACAAAAGAGTCTGAGGGCAGCACAGCAAACCACCCTTTCTAAGCATCCTCCTATGCTGCTTGCACGATCAGTGAACTCAGTCTTGTAAAAGTCGGTTGACTCCATGCAGTTGATAGTTTTACCTCTAAAATCTGTTTCGTGGAGATAACACCCTGACTATGTGACAGTTCACAGCGTTTTATACATCAGGACATATTCCCGGCACTACGATTGGCCTTTTCCTCCTCCAGGATCTTCGAAGGAGGCGGCGGGGTTCTACTTCTAGATCCTAGAAATGTCTGGGAGTGAGTTGCCATGCCAATGAAGCAATATTCTGGAAGCCTTCTTTTCAGGTTGATTGTCAGCCTTGGTCTGAGGATCACGGTTCCCCATGGAGGTATAAGACTAAGGATCGTCCCCTGCTTCATCCTAATGGGTATAGTTGGTCAAGCATGGTTTTTCACTTTGACCTGAAAGGAACTCTCACCGTCTCAGACAAAAGACCAACTCTGAGATTGCACAAAGTGCAATGTTATTTGGGGGTTTGATGATGAATGAATTGAAGTAGAGATGTATAAAGACAATCTGATTGCCGGAGCCTTGGCAGCTTCCAGAGTTTGATTTTTCTTTAACCCTAAATGGGGCCTTCCATTTGTTACCCTCACTGTGTTGTCAGTCTGTGCATTTATGGGGGTCATTTGAATCTAGGCCATCAGGTGTGTTGGGAGGAAAAGCGGCAGAAATTCAGGACCTTGGCTACCGGACTTTGTATATACCTTTCCCATCTTAGGAAGCTGGAAAATACACACTGTGAACTGAAGGCACAGAAGAGTCAACTGGCAGCTGCTGAGGAAAATTTGAAACTGGTTCTCGAAGAGTTACACTAGTATAAGTGAGTTCAGACACTAAATATTAGCGGCTCCTGAAATCCCTGTTCACTTCCTATTTTTAATCTTTGTACATGGTTTAGACTCAACTAACAAGTAACATAAACAAAAATTCAGAGGCCATATCCAGAGAGAATTAACAGACCCAAAGAGACAAGTTTTAGGAAGAACAAAACAATTATGTTACTAAACATGTCCTGATCCCCAGCGCTGGCCTGACTCTGTGGAATCTTCCGCCATGCCATTCCACCCCCCAGGGGTGGTGTCAGTGGTCCTAATCTTGAGGAAAGCAGTTTGTTGTAGGATGAATCCTGCCCATGAACCCAGTAGTGCCATCTGATGGCGCGGTCTTTGCAACCTTCGGAACCATGGCGAGGATAGAAGTTAAAGGACAATAGAACTTCATGGTAAATGCTCCTTGTCATGTGATAAATCAGGGAAAGATTGATATCAGGTTAGGAAATTAGGTCAACTCTGAACCCTACAGGTGTGGAAAAACGAGTAAGTAGAGGATTTAACGATAGCTTTGATCCTACTGTACATTTATTATCATGGGTAAGTGTTTCCTGTGTCAGGATAAATCGTATCAGTGGACAGATCAGAGGAGGATGGCCACATGGGCAGGTGACTTAAAATCACACCCAAGGGTCGCCTGGGTGGCTGTCGTTAAGCGTCTGCCTTCGGCTCAGGTCATGGTCCCTGGGTCCTGGGATCAAGCCCCGCATCGGGCTCCTGCTCTGCGGGAATCCTGCTTCTCCCTCTCCCACTCCCTCTGCTTGCGTTCCTTCTCTCACTGTGTCTCTCTCTGTCAAATAAATAAATAAAATCTTTAAAAAAAACTAAAATCACATCCAATATTTGGCTTTATCTGACAAAAGCAATTATATCTCACATACAAGAAATTGGAGAAATGCAAGATCAGCTGCAGAAGGCAGAGCTCAACTTCAAACTCAAGGTAACCTAGGTTCTATCCCTACATACTGGCCTCTTCGTGCCTCCTGCAGGTGATGGAAGTGGCCCTTAGATCCCTGAACATGGGCTTTTGGTGAATTGACTTTTTCAGGTCGCAGCTCATGAGAGAATTGCTCTAGATAATTGGGTAAGTGTTTTCTTTTTCCCCCTCTTCGTTTGGGGCACAGTCTGGCACAACTGAGGGTGGATGTGTTTTCTTCCCCCAGGTTAAGGCTCGGTTTTGGGAGAGGAAGATAGTGCAGCAGAGCAGGGAGAACACCTACATAAAACACAGGTGTGCGAGTTTGACATGCCTTTTTATGGGTGTCTTGAGGGGTCAAGTCTAAGCTGTTTAGTGTCTGGTAGAAGACATGGTGTTGTAATTCTTATAGATGTCCGTTCTTTTTCTGTATTCAAGACTGCACATGATGAGGAGAGACACGCCTCCTGAGGGATCCATGAGGCAGGAACCGATGCCGGGAATATCCGAGATATGGAACCGTGTGCAGAGAGGTAGGGAGCACGCTGTGAAATGCAGCAGCCTGATTTCTGCTGGGAAAGCACTTGATGTTCTCCCCGTTCTTGTGGGTGATCGTTGTGTGTCCTAGAGAGAATCACAGGCACTGCCTAAGTACAGCAGGTTGTCTGAAGGCGTGTTGGGAGGGTGCTTTCCTCAGGTGCCTACCGGCAGCAGGGCACCTGTCCCTGTGACAGGTGGAGCTCACACGCCTCCCCTGACTGCAGAACCCCCCCCACCCCCTCCACCATCCCCCTACTGAAGAGCTGAGCCTGGAGGAGTTGTGAGCCTGAGCTCCCGTCCCACCTTGATGCAATGGTGAAGACATTTGAAAAAAAAATTTAAGACTGTTTGAGAAAAATGACACTTACCCCTTATGGAGATTCTTTTATTTTTGTTTTATTTGTACTCTACAGTACTATATTCATCACTGAAATTCGTGCATTTTACTCCTCTAATATTATCGCTATAATGCCACAGCTTTACTTCTCAATCCGCCTGTTTTTTTCTTTGCTCCTGACTGTACGATTAGTCTACTCCAATTCTTCTCTTCAATATTTATGTAATAGCCAGTCACAGATGCTAGGCCTCATCTACAGACTGAAAGATTGCACCATTAACTGGCGGCCTGAGGAAAGAATGCATGCCATTCGTGTTGCGGGTTTGTTGATATCACCCACTCAAGGCTATTCTCACTTAGATTTTTAATCTATGAAAAAAGTGATTTTTTTGGATTTGTATTGAGCACCCCAATTTCAGTATTAATTTCCAGCCAGTTGTACCCCAATCTGTCCCTTGTTGATTGATTACTTATGGAAACACTGGAACCAGGGTCCTCGAGTGTCTCCCGCAAAAGTCAGGTGACTGCTATCTCTCTTAGCAAAGAAGTCGCTTGAGTCATGTGGGGAAACCCTCTCCTCAGATCAGGGACCCGAGTGTGGGAAAGAGTGTAAGATGGAGGAGGAAGGTACGGAGTGTAGGCAAACCACAATAAACCTCCATCCTGTGTCCCATCCAGAATCTAGACCTGTTCCCAGGATGAACAGCAGCACCAGCCCGAAAAAGGACCCAGAGATGGCTACGGTAAATGCTACGGGCGTTTTCAGTTGTGCCTGTTTCTGGAAGTTACTCCTGTAGGGACAGCACCCTGTCCTGGCCTTGTGGCTGTTGGATGTGTTCTGTGATCTATCTGAGGCATCCTTCCCCTTTCAGAATGCAAGCTGTTTACCCAGGAGCCTCCAGTCTTCCCCATTAGAGATCCTCAGCTTACGTGCTTCCACCCGATGTTGTAGATGCTTAGAGGCAAATGATGGCAGGATGCTCACCCCAAATTTGTGTGTGTGTGTGTGTGTGTGTGTGTGTGTGTGTGTGTGTGTGTAAACCCCTGGAGGAGGGCAGCATCTCACTCCACACTGAAGTCGGCCAGTCCCGCTGACACCTTGCAGTTTGCTTTCTCACGGGAGCAGTAGTGGTGTTGGTTTTTGGGTCAGGAGAATGACCTGGGAGAATGTCTGTGGTAATCCTCACAGCTGGCAGCGGGAAAAGCCATGCCCTGCCTCACACTCTGTACCATGTGCTTTGGGCAGCTGTGAGTGTTGTTGGAGTAGGTGAGCTGCGACCTCATGTGCGTTCCATCTGTTTGGGTAAAGACATGACCCAGAATCCCTCCAGTTGCACCCTGGGTGAGATGAAGGTGAACTTTGCCAGGTGCCAGGTGCCAGGTGTGTGGTGGAAAATACCCCCCAGACCACAGCTGTCAAGAGGGAATCCCAGTGACTCCTTGCAGGGCCCACACCTCACACATGTTTCAGCTGTGCTCCTGTGAGCGGGTTCTGATTCGGTTTGGTGGCTGTGCCAACTGATAGCGTCTCTCCTAATCCATCCTGGGAGGGTCACACGTGCTATCCAGAAACATTGGTTTGCATCCGGGGATGCAGAATCGGCCCTTCAGTGGTTCTTGGCACCAAGGACGATGCATTTGCTCTCTGCCTGAGCTAAGGAGCATCGGAATGTCGGTGACGCAGATCCACAGAGCTGGGTCTCACTAATTCATAGGGATCGTGCACCTCTCAGCACTTTTCCAGGTCTGATGCTGAACTGTAGAAATTCCTGTCTCCTGAGCAGTGTCTGTGGCCACGGACACACTTGGGATAGTAGAAATCTCCTTTGTCATGAGGGAATCAGAGCGGGATCAGGCGGGGGCTACTGGGCAGCAGTTGGACCCACGATGCGCTGATCGTCCATCTTGGACACTGGGCTTCCCATTGCCACTCATTCTGTCTGTGCTCAGTATACAGAAGGAGATTCTGTAGTTGTCATGGCAGGTAAAGTGTGGTCCTGGACGTTGATGCCAGCCCATCTCTAATAGACCCTTTTATTAGTTTGGTATTAACTCTGCCAAGGCTTTGGGGCAGATTCCGTGCCTCTGTAGAGTTACAGACATATATTAACTTTTGGTGACAGTAGTTTATCCGCATGGCATCTGTTCACCCCAGGCCATAGGTGGGACGCAGGAGATAGGTAACCTCTTGCACAGATGTTCCTGTCCTTGAATGTGGTGTTGGGGAAGGTTTCAGTTGCTGAGACCTGTTTCTTTGGGTTTCAGCTTTTGTTGGTGGTGTTACTTTTGTGTCTCATCTCAGCCTATAGTTTATTTTGTGTGTGTATGTCTGTATGGATGCACAGGGCCTGTGTAATTTCCTAGGACCACGCTGCGGGCCTTGTCCCGGGGATCCTGCCTCGTCACCATTCCTGTACTAGGGGCCACGTTCACAGCCTGCACCGTGCTGACCTCAGGAACCTCACCGACCACCTCCACCTCCTGCATTTGGTAAAGTGATCTGAACAGCAGGTCTTGACTTGCAAAGCATATCCATCTTTCTCCACGAGGAAACTTTGGAGAAGATGTAGAACTGCTGCCCTAGGGATTTGTATTGCAGGGGCTCCCCTGGCTAAAGACATTCCAAGATTCATCAGTTTCTACACTATTATTACATTCTGGGGGTTTGTAATTTTTCCATTTTGATCTGGGTAGCAGGTGTCTCTTGTAGAGAGAGAAAGACATTTTACAGAATGTCAGACATAACCTTTTTCAGCCAGGCTATTTCCAGGGACCACATTTTGGGCTGTTGAGGGATGGAGCATACTGCTCAGTTCATTTTTTTTTTTAAAGATTTTGTTTATTTCTTTGACAGAGACATAGAGAGGGAACACAGGTAGGCAGAGCAGCAGGCAGAGGGAGAGGGAGAAGAAGGCTCTCTGAGGAGAAGGGTGCCCAACGCAGGGCTCCATCCCAGGATCCCGGGATCATGACCTGCGTCAAAGGCAGACACTTAACGGACTGAGCCAACCAGTACACCAGCCCAGTTCATTTTTAGCTGGTTGAGCCCGGGCTATTTTTTCCTTAGCTATGAAAACAGCTGAAGCAATATGGAGGGCTGTGATCCCTTCTTTGAGGGGGAAGGACGGGGCTTCCCCTTGTATGCAGGCACCAGCAGAAACATGTGGGAAATGCTCTATGTCTGAGAAGGGACCCGAGAGTGGGAGAGAACGGAATGTGATGGCAGCAGGTTTGGAGCATTGGTTTGAATTCTGGACAGTCAATGCCGGCCTGCATCCACCTCCATCGGTTCTAGGCCTTGGTCAGACGCTGAAGCTGCTGGGGCTCCCATGATGAACAGGGGCACTGAGCCTCACAGAGGTCCAGGGCTGGGCAAGGTACCTCTTTTGGCCTTTTCCAGGTTTTCTGCAAACTTCCCTTACTGAACTGCACCCAGTCCTGGCCTTGTGTCCATTGGGTGGGTCCTGCAGTTGGTCTGTGGTGTCGTTAACCTTTCAAAATGTAAACAGTTCACTCAGGGGCTGACAGGCTTCTCCATTACAGATCATCACCTTCCATGGCAACCTCCAAAGCCACAGGTGCTTAGAGGTGCAGGATGGCAGGTTGCTCAGTGTGTGTGTGTGTGTGTGTGTCTGTGTCCATCCACCCCTGCCCGCCCACAATGCCCGTGGGGGGAGTTAACTCGAGGAGGATGACACCTCACTCCAAGGTGAAGTCTCTGGCCGGCCTGACTCCGAGTCACTAGGTTACGATCATGTGCGATTGGGGTAGTGTTCATGTTGGGGTTAGACGATTAACCTGTGACAAGGTCTCTGATCATCCTCACAAGTGGAAGCTTCTCCATTCTATAATGTCTGGCAGGTTCGAATGTTCTTAGATAGGGCAAGTTTCATAAGTCATCCATGTTTTACTTCTGCTGGTAAAAATGCTGTGCAGAATCCCTCTACTTGTTACCCTTTCTACATCTGTTTTTGATTTTTCAAAGCTATTGGGTGGACTGGCACACACGTTCTGAAGGGGGTATGTCAGTGATTAGCTGCGTGAACAGTGCCTCACAAGCCCTTCCGTTGGGCTTCTAGGAGCAGGTCGTTTTGGTCCTATGTTACTGTGAGAGCTGGTTTCTTCTGTCATCACACAATCTGGAGTTGTCCATCAAAAGGCATATACATTTTTGTGGGCGCCTGGGTGGCTCAGATGGTTAAGCGTCTGCCTTCAGCTCAGGTCATGATCCCAGGGTCCTGGGATCGAGTCCCACATCAGGCTCCCTGCTCCTTGGGAGCCTGCTTCTCCCTCTGCTTCTCTCTCTCTCTCTCTCTCTGTCCCTCATGAATAAATAAATAAAATCTTTAAAAAAAATAAAAAAAGAAGGCATATACATTTTTGTGAATTCTCTTATTGAGCCTTCCCATCTTATTTGCCACTGGACAAAATTGCTCTGGAACTCAGTGTGCGGAAATTTCCGAAGAGTGTGTTTTAAGATAAACACAGCTGCTGCACATAAATAAGGGCTATTGGTATCATGTTCCTCTCAGAAAACCCTTTTCCAGGCCCCCTGTCAGACCACAGGCCCCTCATTCCTCCAGGGTCTTTGTGGCCTTGGACAGAAACTGCAGAGAGTAGAAGACTGCTTTGTCGGGAAGTGAGGCAGGTGGGGACAGTCAGGGGTTTGGCAGGCAAAGGATTCAGCTCGAGTGCCTCGGATTCCTTGTGGAGAAAGGGCATTCAGTTTCATCACATTCTGTCTCTTCTTAACAAACCCAAATCTACAGTGGCTGAAGAGGAAAGATGAAGTGTTGCCCAGGATGTCGATGCCTCCGTGTCTGGAGTATGCTGTTTACTCATATCCAATGATCCCTTTTCACCTTTTAAGACACAACTTCTTGGTAGTGAACGTTGGCAGACAGGGGTAGTGATGTTTTGTGACAGTAGGTTATTCCTGTAACATCTAATACTCTGCTCCCTGCCTTATTATAGTTGGTAACAACTGAGAGGGATAAAGTTTTCTAGCACGATGCTGCTCTTCTGGAACATGGTATTGGTGAAGGAGCCAGATGTTGAGAGCTTGCTCTTTGGGTTTCATCTCTTGGTGTTGCAACTTTTGGCTGTCTTAGCCGAATATTTTGTCCTCTGTTCTGCAGGTCGGTACGGATGTGAGAGGGTTTCCTCGTGGTCCAAAGCCCCCCCATATGCCCTACCACACGGGGTGGTGTTTACCAGGTTTCACTGGCTATGGACTACTTCAGCCTCCTCCACATGGTCGTACTGTGGGGCCTCACCCACAGCTCGTTCCTCCACCACATGGTAAGATGATCTGAATTGGATGACATGGGTTGCAAAGTATATTCTTAGTTTAATACTTCTGTCAGTGGAGAAGATATAGAGGAGGTACCACAATGCTTTGCGATGCAAGGATAGACCTGAGTGAGGACAAAATAACATTCCTCATCTTTCTGTGGACGTCCATTTCATGGACTGTCTTGTTTCATCCTACAGAAGTGGGCAGCAGCTGTCTGCCATGGAGACGAAAAGTGACATTTTGCAAAAGACAAACATGAAAGCATTCCCCAGGTGCAAAGCACAGACACAATGTTTTGGGTTCTGGGATGGATGTAGTGCAACCTTCCCATCACTCTTTCTTGTGGAGGCCTCAGTTCTCCAGGGTTATTGAATAGTTATGAAAACATCTGTCCCTGGGTGGAGTTGTCACATTCTCCGGGGTGAGGGATTGGACTTCTCCTTTGTCCACAGGGGTAAGAGGAGACCTATGAGAAACTTTCTGCATCTGGATGAGACGTGGGAGTGGGAGAGAGTGGAATAGGGTGGGGCAGGTGTAGAGGGTTGGCTTACATCCTTCATGATCCAGGCCAGGCTGAATCCACCTCCATCCCTTCTAGGGCTTCAGTCATATTCAGAAACCTGTGGCGCTCAAGGGGACAACAGCCGCACCCCACCCATGAAGGTCCCGAAGAAAGACCAGGTAAATACTGTGGCTGTTTTTAGTTGTAATCATGTCTGGAATCCTGTTCCTGTCTGGGCAGCACCCTGTCCTGACCATGTATCTGTTGGGTTTGTCCTGGGATCTGTGTGTGGTGTCATTTACGTTTCAAAATGTTAAGTCTTCATTCAGAGCCTACAGGCTTCTCTGATTCCAGATCATCACCTTAGGGTTGTGTAGGTGGAAGAAACACAGAGTTTTGCTGAATCCTTGACATTACAAGGGGAATCCTGGCTGGGCACGTTTTAACATCCTGATGTTTCTCAGGACATACATGTGTTATGCTTGGTTATTTCCACGCACTGAGCAGTGGAGGAGGTTCCGTTGTTGGGAAGGAAGTGTCTTTATTACACAATGGAGACATATATTTCTTACCATCGTGCACGTCCAGAGTCCACATTTGTTGTCTGGAAGGGATGATACGCAACTCTCACTTTGTTTGCAGCGTGTTGAGTTTGAGCTGTCATTTCTTTAGTTATATAAACACCCGAAGCAAGGCTATTTTCCCTTGATTAATCATTCGGGTAGGGGTCTGTCCCTTGTCCTCGGCAGTCAGTGGATACTTGTGGGAAACCCTCTTGTCCGGTAAGGGTGATGAGAATGACAAACAGTGGCAGATGCTCTAGGCAGGTGTAGACTGTGTGTTGGAATGTTGCTGAGTCACTTCCAATGGGAGGTTCTTCTGTCTTTTCTCTGACGTGGGTCAGATACAGACGCTGGGGCATCCTCCATAAGGAATAGCAGTCCTGCATGCAGGCCTCTCATGTTATGGGAGAGTGAACATTGTAACGTTCTTCAGGTTGCTCAGGAGATACATTTGATGCACTTTGTCTTTTACTCATAACTGAGGTGGGTGGCAGCTCCTTTTGTGGTGAAGGAGAGCGACTCTTCTCCGAAAGCTGGGCACAGCGGGTATGCGCACGCATACTCTACAGAGACGATAGTCCGTGCTCTCGGAGGGATGACGCCTACTCTTTTTTTTCTTAATTTTTTATTGTTATGTTAATCACCATACATGACATCATTAGTTTTGGATGTAGTGTTCCATGGTTCATTGTTTGTGCATCATACCCAGTGCTCCATGCAGAACGTGCCCTCCTTAATACCCATCACCAGGCTAACCCATCCCTCCACCACCCTCCCATCTAGAACACTCAGTTTGTTTTTCAGAGTCCATCAGGAATGACGCCTACTCTGAACGTTAGAAATTTAATGTGTCTGAGAGCAGGGAGGGACACATTCTTTAAACAACATAGATCTTGTGTTCCATAAAAGGGAAGCCCCAGCAAAGAATCTTAAGGACAAGACAGGGAGCCACGGGTCTCTAGAAACAGGAGGTTGTGGATGAGAAGAATGGAGGTGCTCAGGGGAGTGGATGGGACTCTCTAGGGGAGTGGGGGCGGTTCCTGGCAGGCCAGCAGCCTGACTAGTGAGTGTGAGGACACCGTGAGATCCACACCGAGTTGCTGCCTGTGTCTGTCACACAGTGTGGATAATGCAGTTATTTGTACCAGAACGCCACTGTTGCCATAAAGCTGTTCCTTCATACTCTATAAAGATTGTTGTTTCCGCTGGATTTCTGAAGGTTCTGAACTGGGTGACAGAATATGGTGGAGATTTGAGAAATTTAACTTGGTTCCTTTGGGGATACTGGCCTGCCTGAGTTTGTGGGCCCCAGTGAGAAAAAGTGAAGACGGGACCGAAATCAGCAGAGTGGCTGCCTTGGCCTTCGGGCTGAGCCAGACTCTTCGTGGGGAATTCAGTATTGACCAGGATCCACCCTAGCTGGATTCATATCACGATGCCTCTGCCTCTGAGTCACCACTCTGCCTGCACTTTGCATCTCCCTGAACTTCGTCACAGCATCCTGCGGATTTACCCGTGTTCCTGATTTCTCAGCCCAGATGCCAGCTCTCAGTGCGAACAGCTCTCTAGAGCCTCAGCTTTGTTATCTGTGAAAGGGGAGCATATTGGTTTCTGAAGTGATTAGAAGAATAGGAGTTGAAGTACATAAAGTATCTGCAAGGGCCCCTGGATGGCTCAGTGGGTTAAGCATCGGACTCTTGGTTTCTGCTCAGGACATGATCTCAAGGTTGTGAGATCGAGCCCCAAGTCATGCTCGGCGTTGAGTGTGGAGCCTACCTAGGAGTTTCTCTCTCCCCCCACCCTCCCCATTCTTGCACAATTTGCCCTTTCTCTGTCTCTGTCTCTCTGTCGGAAAAAAAGAAAAAGAATATGTAAAATATCTGGGCTGTGGGCCACTCCCCCTTCTCACTGTTTAAATGAAAATAGCTCCATGCAGATGATCATGAAAAGATGTTCTTTTCAGTCCACACCATTACACTGAGAGTATAACGCATCAGCCCAGAGTTTGTCAATCCTGATTTCAAAAATAAGGCAAAGACCCCTTTTTATTTTCTAAAAAATTTTAGGTCCTAGCTAAGAATGAAGTGAAAGATCATTACAAGAACATGTACATTCAGAGATCTATACCTGGGATGTGAAGACAATTGTTTTCTATTACATATAGACTCATGAAGGCAGCCACACACTCAGGTGTCCATTCAAGGCCTCAGATAGAGTATAGGGAGCAAATGCATTTAGGAAAACAGAAGATCACACTGTACTAACCCAAATGTATTTGCCTTACAGGACAGGAAATTTGAAATTTGAAGACCTCCCTGAGCAGTTACAACCAGGCGGTGTGTGTATATATTTAGAAAATTGTCAGATCAGCCTAATGTCCTGAATGCTGTCCCTGCCCATCCTGTCCCCTGTGCTCTGTCTCTCCTGGTATCCCCCAAATAAACCTTTCACAGTTCTGTCTCTGTGTCAGCGTCTGCCTTCAGGAGGCACTACACTCACTCCCCTTCGAGTGCACAGTTTGAATCTTGTACACAGAACAAACTGGCAGCAATGGTGGTGATGGAGGATATAGCAGGATTCCCCGTTGTGGTAATTTTCCTGCAGGGGGCGTAAGAAATCCTTCTGGGGAGGCGGACACATCTTGTATTTAGGTCTATTGGTGGTTGTATTAACTCAGGTGATAGATATTCTTGAGCACATGGCACCTGCTAGTTTAGGGTGTGTGTGCCGATCGGCAGGACAAGGGTCTGTCCACAGGCAGCGGTTCGTTGTGACGGTGAGGAGTGAATGAAGCATCCCTAGTGGCCCTGAGAGACTGGTGAGGAGGCCCTGCATTAATCCAGATTTTGTGCACTGGTTTCACGCGACCAGTTGCCCCCCAACAGCAGGTGGGCTCTGAGGGGAGGCTGATGGTGGCAGTTTTCTTGGTAAGCCCCATGATGCCCCTAATCCTCCCACAGTGTCCTTGTTGGGGGATGGGCAGGGCAGAGGCCAATGACAGGAGACCCATTCCTCCCTCATCACACAGGAGGAGTTGGGTGTATGCCTCTGTCACTTTGTAGGTCCTTTACTCCAATCCATTCTGCACCAGAGCTCCTGGATCTTGCAAAGCCCTCCTTCTTCCGAGGTTGTGGAAGCAGCCATCATCCAGTAGCTTTGGGGTCATGGCTGGGCCACTAAGTTGTCCTGGTTTTTCTGCCAGGAGTGGCTGGTAACTGCACTGCTGCAGTCAAGATCAGCCTGAGCAGGTTTGGTAAATGAGATTGTCATGCCCTGTGAGCAGGGCTGGGGCCAAATGATGGCAGCAGAGTGGGGCAGACAGGAGAGGTGGTTCCCTGTGGTCTTGGACAGGGCTGCACAGAGCAGAAGGCCTGAGGGCCTGGGGAGAGATTGGGAAAGAGAATGTCAGGGAGAGACACACTGAAGGAGTGGTGAGGGGATTCAGCAAGTCCTAGAAAGTGAGAGGAACAAAGAGAGAGATGGGGTAGAGAGAAGCAGACACCAAGAGGAATTTCAAGGATGAAAAGAGGTTGCTGGTCTAGGTGATGGAGGTGGACCATACTCCAGGGTGGAGGAAGTCAATGTAGGTGATCCCAATGTTGGGACCAGAGAAGGTGGGAAAGCAGGCGATCAGATTTCCCTGAGACAAAAGCTCCAACCGCCCTAGGGCTGAGCTTTGTAGAAGCCATTTCACTTGGGAAGATGGGCACATCCTTTTGCTTAGGGTGGTGGGGCCAAGCCTCAGGATCTGTCATGGAGAGAGAGGGCTTGGCTGGACCTGAGCATGCTCTGTCCCTCCAGCTGAGGGTCCATGGCTTTGAGCATTGTAGGGATTCCCAGGGCGGCTAGCAGAGGGCACCTGCGCACCTCCAACCCGGATGGGTGATGTCTCAGCCTGTGCTGACCCAGGGCATCTCAGAGCAAGAAGGACTTCTGTAGCAGCCCAAGGATCCAGCCCCACACTGGCTGCCCCAGGATAGAGAGCCAGAGCTGCGGTTCCAGGAGGTTCTGCTGCCGAACTGTGGGAGTCCCTGGGGTCTTTGCAGCCACTTGGTGCCTCCTGAGGTGCGACTGAGAAAAGCTGCTTTGTTGGATGAGTGCTGAGGATCGGGCTCTGGGCGGCTTCCCCATGACGTGCTGGTAGGTGATCAACACAGTCGCTTGCATTTGGGGGGCTGTTCCCCTTGTTCATTCCTCCTTTTCCCTGAGGGTATTTGAACAAGACCTGTTTTACTTAGGGATCCCTGGATTGAGGGGTCCTGCGACGTCACATCTGAGATGCTGTGGTTGGTTTGTTACAGATGCAGGCTTGTTTCTGGGGAGAAATCCTGACTGCAATTCAGAGAAATGGGAGCTGCATTCAGTTGGGACACGAATACAGGAACTGCTCTCAGAACCTTCTAGAAGGAGGAGCTGAGATCCCACTTTCTGTGTTCTCCTGAAGACAGATCCCTAGGTAAAAGCACAGAGTGTCCTCCACTTAAACATACTTTTATTAATTTTCAATCGTATTTTTTGCCGACAATGTTACAGTAGTTGGAAATGACTGAAAACTTGACCGGTACTTGATGTCCTAAAACTTCCATTATTTTACTGTTAAATTTAGACCTGAAACATGATTTGTTATAATTATCCTTTCCTTTCTTACTTGGAAGGAAACTCATCCATAATACCTTTCAAATATACTCATTATCTCATCTCCTTTTCTTTCTTTCTTCTTCTTCTTCTTCCTTTTTTTTTTTTTTAAGATTTTATGTCAGAACCACGGGGGTGGGTTGGGGGATGGCAGAGGGAGACGGTGACTCAACACTGAGCAGGGGGCCCGGCATGGGACTCGATCTCTGGGACCCTGAGATCAAGACCTGAGACAGACGCTTAAGTGACTGAATCACCCAGGCGCCACAGCTTATCTCTTTTCAACTGAGATTTGCCATGTTTTCTAATTTCTCATGAACCCGTAACAATCTTCAATAGTTTTAAATTGGTTGCAGTTTACTAAAGCTCATTCACAGGATCCCACTGTGACGTCTTCTGTTCAAAGTGTCAGGACCACTTCTAAATATATGGAAGATTATTCTAACTAAGCAAAATTTGTGAATTACTGTTTGAAGAAAAAGCATGATGATATTTTTTTTAAGATATTAAAATAGATGCTTACATCCACTGGTTCATGCACTTCCAACTTTTTCTTTTATTTTCCTTTGTTGCTTATTTCTATTTCAGATATTATATTCCTGTATCTTCCTGAGATTTAAATTCCTCACGTGTACTTTCAAGGATCCTTTCCGCATTTGTAAGAAAGAAGACAGACCATTTGATGAGGATGCAACTTTGTATAATTTCAAGATTTGTTGTTTAGGTTTTTAGAAACTTTTCCCGCCCATTTGAAAATATCATCCCACCTTGACAAGTTACATAAAAAGTGTAATCTTCTTGTATCAGTATGATTTCATTTCATTATACTGTGTTTCTTCATTTGATATTTTATATTTATGTCTAAATTTAGAGAATATCTCATAAGTTCACTGCATGTGGAAAAAGCATGAAATTTTGAAGGTTTGCGTATTTGAACTCATAAATGCAGAGATTTGCCTGTTAAATTAAGGCCATTTGCTGAGCAAGTTGCAAGTGACATAATCATTTTGGGGGACGAAATTATGTCTTCTATTCTTTTACAAACATGCTACAGTTGTTTCATTATCATATATGAGCAATTATTTTTTCTTTTCAATTTTTTATTTAAATTCTACTTAGTTAACACTCAGGGTATGGATATGAGCAATCTTATGACAGTATCTTTTTATAATTTATTAATTTAAGAAACTAAACATATCATTTTTTTCTCCATGATAAGAAAAATCTACAGAAGTATCATCATTTCTTATGACACAATTCTTTGTTTTTAAGATTCTATTTACGGGGGCGGAGCAAGAAGGCGGAGGAGTAGGAGACCTAGATTTCGTCTGGTCTCAGGAATTCAGCTGAATAGGGATCAAACCATTCTGAACACCTACGAACTCAACAGGAGATCGAACAGGAGAGTAGCAACAACTCTCTGAACAGAGAAGCGACCACTTACTGGAAGGTAGGGCGTGCAGAGAAGTGAATCCGAGGCGATATTCGGGAGGATAGATGGCGGGGGAGGGGCCTCCGCCGGCCGCTTCGGGCAAGTGATAGAGCCGCAGAGCACAAAATCGGACCTTTTAGAAGTTGGTTTGGCGGAGGGACGTCGCTGCAGTGGCTAAGCGGGGGGTGGAATCCTCCCGGGACAGTGTGGTCTCAGGACCCTTGGGGTCACAGAGAGACCGGGGGTGCCTGAGTGCGCCAGAGCTCCCAGGTATCAGAGCGGGGAAGCCGGCTGCAGAGACGGAGCAGAGTCGTGGGCTCTCAGCTCGGGGTTGCCATAAACTGTGATCTGCGGCCCAGTCGGGGCACGGCTCCTCCAGCAGGGGCCCAACAAACAGCAGATCCGGGGAGACTCCCCTTCCTTCCCGGGGAGGAGTGGTGCGGGAACGCACTGCAGGGATCTGCTGGGTTTGGAGACTCCGCGCGGGGTCGGGTGCCAGAGATAGCAACCCTCGATCACAGGCCGGGTGAGCACGGAGTGCGGCCGGAGACCGGGGACACGGAAGTGACTGCTTTTCTCTGGGGGGACGCTGAGGAGCGGGGCCCCGAGTTCTCAGCTCCTCCGGGTGGAGATTGGGAGGCCACCATTTCTGCCCTGGTCCTCCAAAGCTGTACCGAGCGCTTGCAGGGAACAAAAGCTCCTGAGAGCAAACCGGAGCAGCTTCCTTAGCCCGGACCAACAAGGGCGGGGCAATTCCGCCTCCGGCAAAGACATTTGGAAACCACAGCAACAGGCCCCTCCCCCAGAAGATCAGCACAAACAGCCAGCAAGCCAATACCAAGTTGATCGATCAAGGAGAATGGGAGAACGCCAGTGCTAGGGGAATACTGCACATAGATTCATGGCTTTTTTTTTTTTTTTAACATGATTCATTATTTCATCAAAGTTAATTTTTGTTGACTGTTTTTTTTTATTTTTCTTTTTCCCTTTTTCAACCAACATCTTATCAATCACTTTAAAAAAAAAAACTTTTATTTTTCATTTTTAGAGTCATATTTTATCCCTTCATAGTAGTTACCCTTATTTTTGGCATATATATATAAGTTGTTCTCTCTTTAAAATTTTGAGGTACAGTTTCTTCTAACAGATCAAAATATACCCTAAATCACTAGTGTATGGCTCTCTTCTAGTCTCCTGCCTGATCACATTCTCTCCATTTTTCTTTTTTTTTTCTTAAATATTCTTTCCTTTTTCAAACAACTTATCTTACCAAGTCCTTTTATAAAATCTTTTATAATTTTCATCTTTACAGTCATCTTCCATCCCTTCATTGTATCAACCCTTATTTTGTACATATATGTCTTTCTTCCTTTAAAATTTTAGGAGGCAATTTTTTCTAAAAGACCAAAATACGCCCAAAATCTAGTGTGTGGCACTGATCTATGCACTAGCCTGATCATATTTGATCATATTCTGCCTTTTTTGTATTGTTTTGTTTTTGTTTTTATCTTTTTATCTTTTTTTTTCTCTTTCTTTTTTCTTTCTTTCCTTTTCTTTTCCCCTGGTTTCAGGTCTTTTCTGACTTGTATACAGTATATTTGCTGGGGACGTTGTAAACCTGTTAACATTTTGTTCTCTCATTCATCTATTCTCCTCTGGACAAAAAGACAAGAGGAAAGAAATCACCTCAGCAAAAAGAACAAGAAGTAGTACCGTCAGCCAGGGACCTACTCAATACGGACATTAGTACAATGTCGGACCTAGAGTTCAGAATCAGGACTTTAAAGATACTAGCTGGGCTTGAAAAAAGCGTGGAAGTTATTAGAGAAACACTTTCTGGAGAATAAAAGAACTAAAATCTAACCAAATCGAAATCAAAAAGGCTATTGATGAGGTACAATCAAAAATGGGGGCACTAACTGCTAGGATAAATGAGGCAGAAGAGAGAATCAGTGATATAGAAGAACAAATGATGGAAAATAAAGAGGCTGAGAAAAAGAGAGAGAAACAACTACAGGATCATGAGGGCAGAATTCGAGAGATAAGTGATACGATAAGACGAAACAACATTAGAATTATTGGGATCCCAAAAGAAGAAGAGAGAGATAGAGGGGCAGAAGTTATACTGGAGCAAATTATAGCAGAGAACTTCCCTAATGTGAGGAAGGAAACAGGCATTAAAATCCAGGAGGCACAGAGAACCCCTCTCAAAATCAATAATAATAGGTCAACACCCCGACATCTAATAGTAAAACTTACGAGTCTCAGAGACAAAGAGAAAATCCTGAAAGCAGCTCGGGAGAAGAGATATGTAACCTACAATGGTAGAAACATTAGATTGGCAACAGACCTATCCACAGAGACCTGGCAGGCCAGAAAGGACTGGCAAGATATCTTCAGAGCACTAAACGAGAAAAATATGCAGCCAAGAATACTATATCCAGCTAGGCTATCATTGAAAATAGAAGGAGAGATAAAAAGCTTCCAGAACAAACAAAAACTAAAGGAATTTGCAAACACAAAATCAGCCCTCCAAGAAATATTGAAAGGGGTCCTCTAAGCAAAGAGAGAACCTAAAAGCAGCAAAGAGCAGAAACGAACACAGACAACAGACAGTTAACAGTCACATTCCCGGTAATACAATGGCACTAAATTCATACCTTTCAATAGTTACCCTGAATGTAAATGGGCTAAATGCCCCAATCAAAAGACACAGGCTATCAGATTGGATTAAAAAACAAGACCCATCAATATGCTGTCTGCAAGAGACTCATTTTAGACCCAAAGACACCCCCAGATTGAAAGTGAGGGGGTGGAAAACCATTTACCATGCTAATGGACACCAAAAGAAAGATGCGGTGGCAATCCTTATATCAGACAAACTAGATTTTAAAACAAAGACTGTAATAAGAGATGAGGAAGGACACTATATCCTACTTAAGGGGTCTATCCAACAAGAAGATCTAACAAGTGTAAATATCTATGCCTGAACATGGGAGCAGCCAATTATATAAGCAATTAATAACAAAAGCAAAGAAACACATTGACAACAATACAATAATAGTGGGGGACTTTAACACCCCCCTGACTGAAATGGACAGATCATCTCAGCAAAAGATCAACAAGGAAATATAAACTTTAAATGACACATTTGACCAACTGGACTTCACAGACATATTCAGAACATTCCATCCCAAAGCAACGGAATACACATTCTTCTCTAGTGCCCATGGAACATTCTCCAGAATTGATCACATCCTAGGTCACAAATCAGGTCTCAACCGGTACCAAAAGATTGGGATCATTCCCTGCATATTTTCAGACCACAATGCTTTGAAACTAGAACTCAACCACAAGAGGAAAGTCGGAAAGAACTTAAATACTTGGAGGCTAAAGAGCATCCTACTAAAGAATGAATGGGTCAACCAGGAAATTAAAGAAGAATTAAAAAAATTCATGGAAACCAATGAAAATGAAAACACAACTGTTCAAAAATCTTTGGGATACAGCAAAGGCAGTCCTGAGAGGAAAGTATATAGCAATACAAGCCTTTCTCAAGAAACAAGAAAGGTCTCAAATACACAACCTAACCCTACATCTAAAGGAGCTGGAGAAAGAACAGCAAATAAATCCTAAACCCAGCAGGAGAAGAGAAATCATAAAGATCAGAGCAGAAATCTATGAAATAGAAACCAAAAGAACAGTATAACAGGTCAACGAAATTAGGAGCTGGTTCTTTGAAAGAATTAACAAGATTGATAAACCCCTGGCCAGACTGATCACAAAGAAAAGAGAAATGACCCAAATCAACAAAATCATGAATGAAAGAGGAGAGATCACAACCAACACCAAAGAAATACAAACAAGTATAAGAACATATTATGAGCAACTCTACACCAGCAAATTAGATAACTTGGAAGAAATGGGTGCATTCCTAGAGATGTATCAACTACCAAAATTGAACCAGGAAGAAATAGAAAACCTGAACAGACCTATAACCACAAAGGAAATTGAAACAGTCATCAAAGATCTCCCAAGAAACAAAAACCCAGGGCCAGATGGCTTCCCAGGGGAATTCTATCAGACATTTCAAGAAGAATTAATACCTATTCTCCTGAAACTGTTCCAAAAAATAGAAATGGAAGGGAAACTTCCAAACTCATTTTATGAGGCCAGCATTACCTTGATCCCAAAACCAGACAAAGACCCCATCAAAAAAGAGAATTACAGACCAATATCCTTGATGAACATGGATGCAAAAATTCTCACCAAAATACTAGCCAATAGGATCCAACAGTACATTAAAAGGATTATTCACCAGGACCAAGTGGGATTTATTCCTGGGCTGCAAGGCTGGTTCAACATCCGCAAATCAATCAATGTGATACAATACATTAACAAAAGAAAGAGCAAGAATCATATGATCCTCTCAATAGATGCAGAAAAAGCATTTGACAAAGTACAACATCCTTTCTTGATCAAAACTCTTCAGAGTGTAGGGATAGAGGGTACATACCTCAATATCATAAAAGCCATCTATGAAAAAACCTACAGCGAATATCATTCTCAATGGGGAAAGGCTGAGAGCTTTTCCCCTAAGGTCAGGAACGCGGCAGGGATGTCCACTCTCACCACTGCTATTCAACATAGTATTAGAAGTCCTAGCCACAGCAATCAGACAACAAAAAGAAATCAAAGGCATCCAAATCGGCAAAGAGGAAGTCAAACTCTCACTCTTTGTAGATGATATGATACTGTATGTGGAAAACCCAAAAGACTCCACCCCAAAACTGCTAGAACTCATACAGGAATTCAGTAAAGTAGCAGGATAGAAAATCAATGCACAGAAATCAGTGGCATTCCTATACACCAATAACAAGACAGAAGAGAGACAAATCAAGGAGTCGATCCCATTTACAATTGCACCCAAAACCATAAAATACCTAGGAATATATCGAACCAAAGAGGCAAAGGATCTGTACTCAGAAAACTATAAAATACTCATGAAAGGAATTGAAGAAGACACAAAGAAATGGAAAAACGTTCCATGCTCATGGATTGGGAGAATCAACATTGTGAAGATGTCACTGCTACCTAGAGCTATCTACACATTCAATGCAATCCCCATCAAAATACCATCCACTTTTTTCAAAGAAATGGAACAAATAATCTTAAAATTTGTATAGAACCAGAAGAGACCCAGAATAGCCAGAGGAATACTGAAAAAGAAAAGCAAAGCTGGCGGCATCACAGTTCCGGACTTCCAGCTCTATTACAAAGCTGTCATCATCAAGACAGTAGGGTACTGGCAAAAAACAGACACATAGATCAATGGAACAGAATCGAGAGCCCAGAAATGGACCCTCAACTCTATGGTCAACTTATTTTTGACAAAGCAGGAAAGGATGTCCAATGGCAAAAAGACAGCCTCTTCAACAAATGGTGTTGTGGAAATTGGACAGTCACATGCAGAAGAATGAAACTGGACCATTTCCTTACACCACACACAAAAATAGACTCCAAATGGTTGAAAGACCTAAACGTGAGACAGGAGTCCATCCAAATCCTAAAGGAGATCACAGGTAGCAACCTTTTCGACCTTAGCCTCAGCAGCTTCTTCCTAGAAACATCGCCAAAGGCACGGGAAGCCAGGGCAAAAATGAACTATTGGGATTTCATCAAGATAAAAAGCTTTTGCACAGCAAAAGAAACAGTCCACAAAACCAAAAGACAACCGACAGAATGGGAGAAAATATTTACAAATGGCATATCAGATAAAGGGCTAGGATCCAAAATCTATAAAGAACTTATCAAACTCAACACCCAAAGAACAAATAATCCAATCAAGAAATGGGCAGAAGACATGAACAGACATTTCTCCAAAGAAGACATCCAAATGGCCAACAGGCACATGAAAAAGTGCTCAACATCACTTGGCATCAGGGAATTCCAAATCAAAACCTCAATGAGATACCACCTCACACCCGTCAGAATGGCTAAAATTAACAAGTCAGGGAACGACAGATGTTGGCGGGGATGTGGAGAAAGGGGAACCCTCCTACACTGTTGGTGGGAATGCAACCTGGTGCAACCCCTCTGGAAAACAGTATGGAGGTTCCTCAAACAGTTGAAATTAGAGCTACCGTTCGATCCAGCAATTGCACTACCGGGTATTTACCACAAAGATACAAATGTAGGGATCCGAAGGGGTACGTGTACCCCAATATTTATAGCAGCAATGTCCACCATAGCCAAACTGTGGAAAGAGCCAAGATGCCCATCGACAGATGAATGGGTAAAGAAGAGGTGGTATATATACACAATGGAATATTGTGCAGCCATCAAAAGAAATGAGATCTTGCCATTTGCAACGACGTGGATGGAACTGGAGGGTGTTATGCTGACTGAAATAAGTCAATCAGAGAAAGACATGTATCACATGACCTCACTGATATGAGGAATTCTTAATCTCAGGAAACAAACTGAGTGTTACTGGAGTGGTTGGGGGTGGGAGGGATGGGGTGGTTGGGTGATAGACATTGGGGAGGGTATGTGCTACGGTGAGCGCTGTGAATTGTGCAAGACTGTTGAATCACAGATCTGTACTTCTGAAAAAATAACGCAACATATTTTAAGAAAAAAGAAAAAGAAGAAGATAACAGGAGAGGAAGATAAGGGAAGTATGTCAGAAGGGGAGACGAACCATGAAAGGTGATGGACTCTGAAAAACAAACTGAGGGTTCTAGAGGGGAGGGGGGTAGGGGGATGGGGTAGCCTGGTGATGGGTATTGAGGAGGGCACGTCCTGCATGGAGCACTGGGTGTTATGAACAAACAATGAATCATGGAACACTGCATCAAAGACTAATGATGCAATATGTGGTGATTAACATAACAATAAAAAAATAAAAAAAAGGTTCTATTTAATAATTTGTGAGAGGAAGAGAGATCATGAATGGAAGGGGCGAGGCAGAGTGTGAAGATCAGTCCCTGCTGAGCAGGAGCCCGATGCCGTGCTCGATCCCAAGACCCTGAGAAATGACCTGAGCCGAAGGCAGCTGCTTAATCCACTGAGACACCCGGGTGCCCCTTTATGATGTTATTCTTAATATAACATCTCTTATAATTGAAGCTTTTCCTCATTGATGGGCTACATCTGTTTTACCATCAATAACCAAGAAGAAGCATTTTCTCTGAATATACTTTTTAAAATTATTTTAAATTATTTTTTTATTTTAATTCAATTAGCCAATGGAATAGCCATCAATTAAACTAAGGATTAGCCATCATTAGTTTCAGAGGTAGAGTTCAGTGATTTTTCAGTTGCATATATCACCCCATCCCATCATGTGCCCTCCTTAATACCCATCACCCAGTTACCCAATCCCACTCACCCACCTCCCATCCAGCAACCTTCAGTTTGTTTCCTATAGTTAAGAGTCTCTTACGGTTTGTGTCCCTCTTTGTTTTCATGTCTTTAAATAAATTTGTATTGTTATGTTAATCACCATACATTACATCATTAGTTTTACATGTAGTGTTCCATGATTCATTGTTTGTGCATAACACCCAGTGCTCCACGCAGAATGTACTCTCTTTAATACCGATCACGAGGCTAACCCATCCCCCGACCCCCTCCCCTCTAGAACCCTCAGTTTGTTTTTCAGAGTCCATCGTGTCTCATGGTTCGTCTCCCCCTCCAACATACTCCCCTTCATTCTTCCCCTCCTGCTATTTTCTTTTTCATTTTTCTTAACATATGTTGCATTAATTGTTTCAGAAGTACAGATCTGTGATTAAACAGTCTTGCAAAATTCACAGTGCTCACCATAGCACATACCCTCCCCAATGCCTATCACCCAGCCACCCCATCCCTCCCACCCCCCACCACTCCAGCAACACTCAGTTTCTTTCCCGAGATTAAGAATTCCTCATATCAGTGAGGTCATATGATACATGTCTTTCTCTGATTGACTGATGTCACTCAGCATAACACCCTCCAGTTCCATCCACATCATTGCAAAATGGCAAGATCTCATTCCTTTGGATGGCTGCATAATATTCCATTGTGTATATAGACCACCTCTTCTTTATCCATTCATCTGTCGATGGACATCTTGGCTCTTTCCACAGTTTGGCTATTGTGGACATCCTGCTATAAACATCGGGGTGCACGTACCGCTTTGGATCCCTACATTTGTATCTTCGTGGTAAATACCCAGTAGTGAAATTGCTGGATCGTATGGTAGCTCTATTTTCAACTGTTTGAGGAAGCTCCATACTGTTTTCCAGAGGGTTTGCACCAGCTTGCATTCCCACCAACAGTGTAGGGGGGTTCCCCTTTCTCCGCATTCCCGCCAACATCTGTCATTTCCTGACTTGTTAATTTTAGCCATTCTTACTGGTGTGAGGTGGTATCTCATTGAGGTTTTGAGTTGGATTTCCCTGATGCCGAGCGATGTTGAGCACTTTCTTATGTGTCTGTTGGCCATTTAGATCTCTTCTTTGGAAAAAATATCTGATCATGTCTTCTGCCCATTTCTCGATTGGATTATTTGTTCTTTGCCTGTTGAGTTTGATAAGTTCTTTATAGATTTTGGATCCTAGCCCTTTATCTAATATGTCAGTTGCCAATACTTTATCCCATTCTGTTGGTTGTCTTTTGGTTTTGTGGATGGTTTCTTTTCCTGTGCAAAAGCTTTTTATCTTGATCAAATCCCAATAGCTCATTTTTGCCCTTGCTTCTCTTGCCTTTGGCGATGGTTCCAGGAAGAATTTGCTGTGGCCGAGGACGAAGAGGTTTCTACCTTTGTTTTCCTTTAGGATTTTGATGGACTCCTGTCTGATGTTTAGTTCTTTCAACCATTTGGAGTCTATTTTTGTGTGTAGTGTATGGAAATGGTCCAGTTTCATTCTTCTGCATGTGGCTGTCCAATATTCCCAACACAGTTTGTTGAAGAGACTGTCTTTTTTCCATTGGACATTCTTTCCTGCTTTATCAAAGTTGAATTGACCATAGAGTTGAGGGTCCATTTCTGGGCTCTCGATTCTGTTCCATTGATCTATGTGTCTGTTTTTGTGCCAGTACGATATTGCCTTGATGATGACAGCTTTGTAATATAGCTGGATGTCCGGAATTGTGATGCCCCCAGCTTTGCTTTTCTTTTTCAAGATTCCTCTGGCTATTCAGGGTCTCTTCAGGTTCCATACAAATTTTAGGATTATTTGTTCCATTTCTTTGAAAAAAGTGGATGGTAGTTTGATGGGGATTGCATTGAATGTGTAGGTGGCTGTAGGTAGCGTTCACATCTTCACAATGTTTGTTCTTCCAATCCATGAACATGGAAATTTTTTCCATTTTTTGTGTCTTCTTCAATTTCTTTCATGAGTATTTTATAGTTTTCTGAGTACAGATGCTTTGCCTCTTTGGTTAGATATATTGCTAGGTATCTTATGGTTTTGGGTGCAATTGTAAATGGGATCGACTCCTTGATTTGTCTCTCTTCTGTCTTGTTGTTGGTGTATAGGAATGCCACTGATTTCTGTGCATTGATTTTCTATCCTGCTACTTTACTGAATTCCTGTATGAGTTCTAGCAGTTTTGGGGTGGAGTCTTTTGGGTTTTCCACATACAGTATCATATCATCTGCAAAGAGTGAGAGTTTGACTTCCTCTTTGCCGATTTGGATGCCTTTGATTTCTTTTTGTTGTCTGATTGCTGTGGCTAGGACTTCTAATACTATGTTGAATAGCAGTGGTGAGAGTGGACATCCCTGCCGCGTTCCTGACCTTAGGGGAAAAGCTCTCAGCCTTTCCCCATTGAGAATGATATTCGCTGTAGGTTTTTTCATAGATGGCTTTTATGACATTGAGGTATGTACCCTCTATCCCTACACTCTGAAGAGTTTTGATCAAGAAAGGATGTTGTACTTTGTCAAATGCTTTTTCTGCATCTATTGAGAGGATCATATGATTCTTGTTCTTTCTTCTGTTACTGTATTGTATCACGTTGAATGATTTGCGAATGTTGAACCAACCTTGCAGCCCAGGGATAAATCCCACTTGGTGATGTTGAATAATCCTTTTAATGTACTTTTGGATCTTGTTGGCTAGTATTTTGGTGAGAATTTTGGCATCCATGTTCATCAAGGATATTGGTTTGTAATTCTCCTTTTTGATGTGTCTTTGTCTGGTTTTGGGGTCAAGTTAATGGTGGCCTCATACAATGAGTTTGGATGTTTTCCTTCCATTTCTATTTTTTGGAACAGTTTCAGGAGAATAGGTATTAATTCTTCTTTAAATGTCTGATAGAATTCCCCTGGGAAGCCATCTGGCCCTGGGCTTTTGTTTGCTGGGAGATTTTTGATGACTGCTTCAATTTCCTTAGTGGTTATAGGTCTGTTCAGGTTTTCTATTTCTTCCTGATTCAATTTTGTAGTTGATACGTCCTTCTCTAAGAATGCACCCATTTCTTCCAGGTTATCTAATTTGCTGGCATAGATTTGCTCATAATATGTTCTTAAAATTGTTTGTATTTCTT
Organism: Eumetopias jubatus; assembly: GCF_037043125.1. NCBI lineage: Eukaryota > Metazoa > Chordata > Mammalia > Carnivora > Otariidae > Eumetopias > Eumetopias jubatus. The sequence continues at coordinate 178,912 of NW_028274871.1, forward strand.
GGGTGTTGGTTGTGATCTCTCCTCTTTCATTCATGATTTTGTTGATTTGGGTCATTTCTCTTTTCTTCTTGATAAGTCTGCCCAGGGGTTTATCAATCTTGTGAATTCTTTCAAAGAACCATCTCCTAGATTCGTTGATCTTTTCTACTGATCTTTTCGTTTCTAGTTCATTGATTTCTGCTCTGATCTTTATGATTTCTCTTCTCCTGCTGGGTTTAGGCTTTCTTTGCTGTTCTTTCTCCAGCTCCTTTAGGTGTAGGGTTAGGTTGTGTATTTGAGACATGTCTTGTTCTTGAGAAAGGCTTCTTTTTCTATATACTTTCCTGTTAGGACTGCCTTTGCTGCATCCCAAAGATTTTGAACAGTTGTGTTTTCATTTTCATTGGTTTCCATGAATTTGTTTAATTCTTCTTTAATTTCCTGGTTGACCCATTCATTCTTTAGTAGGATACTGTTTAGCCTCCAAGTATTTGAGTTCTTTCTGACTTTCTTCTTGTGATTGAGTTCTAGTTTCAAAGCATTGTGGTCTGAAAATATGGAGGGAATGATCCCAAACTTTTGGTGCCAGTTGAGACCTGATTTGTGACCTAGGATGTGATCAATTCTGGAGAATGTTCCATGGGCACTAGAGAAGAATGTGTATTCCGTTGCTTTGGGATGGAATGTTCTGAATATGTCTGTGAAGTCCATTTGGTCCAGTGTGTCATTTAAAGTCTTTATTTCCTTGGTGATCTTTTCTGAGATGATCTGTCCATTTCAGTCAGGGGGGTGTTAATGTCCCCCACTATTATTGTATTGTTGTCAATGTGTTTCTTTGCTTTTGTTATTAATTGCCTCATATAATTGGCTGCTCCCATGTTAGGGGCATAGATATTTACAATCTTTAGATCTTCTTGTTGGACAGACCCCTTAAGTAGGATATAGTGTCCTTCGTCTCTTATTACAGTCTTTGTTTTAAAATCTAATTTGTCTGATATAAGGATTGCCATCCCAGCTATCTTTTGGTGTCTATTAGCATGGTAAACTGTTTTCCACCCCCTCACTTTCAATCTGGGGGTGTCTTTGGGTCTAAAATGAGACTCTTGCAGACAGCATATGGATGGGTCTTGTTTTTTAATCCAATCTGATATCCTGTGTCTTTTGATTGGGGCATTTAGCCCATTTACTTTCAGGGTAACTATTGAAAGATAGGAATTTAGTGCCATTGTATTGCCTGTAAGGTGACTGTTACTGTATATTGTCTGTGTTCCTTTCTGATCTATGCTGCTTTCAGGCTCTCTCTTTGCTTAGAGGACCCCTTTCAATATTTCTTGTAGGGCTGGTATTGTGTTCGCAAATTCCTTTAGTTTTTGTTTGTCCTGGAAGCTTTTTATCTCTCCTTCTATTTTCAATGACAGCCTAGCTGGATATAGTATTCTTGGCTGCATATTTTTCTCGTTTAGTGCTCTGAAGATATCATGCCAGTCCTTTCTGGCCTGCCAGGTCTCTGTGGATAGGTCTGTTCCCAATCTAATATTTCTACCATTCTAGGTTACATATCTCTTCTCTAGAGCTGCTTTCAGGATTTTCTCTTTATCTCTGAGACTCCTAAGTTTGACTATTAAATGTCGGGTGTTGACCTATTTTTATGGATTTTGAGAGGGTTTCTCTGTGCCTCCTGGATTTTGACACCTGTTTCCTTCCTCTCGTTAGGGAAGTTCTCTGCTATTATTTGCTCCAATATACCTTCTGCCCCCCTCTCTCTCTCTTCTTCTTCTGGGATGCCAATTATTCTAATGTTGTTTCATCTTATCGTATCGCTTAGCTCTCGAATTCTGCCCTCGTGATCCTGTAGTTGTATCTCTCTCTTTTTCTCAGCCTGTTTATTTTCCATCATTTGGTCTTCTATATCACTGATTCTCTCTTCTGCCTCATTTATCCTAGCAGTTAGTGCCCCCAGTTTTGATTGCACCTCATCAATAGCCTTTTTGATTTCGACGTGGTTAGATTTTAGTTCTTTTATTTCACCAGAAAGGGTTTCTCTAAAATCTTCCACGCGTTTTTCAAGCCCACCTAGTATCTTTAAAGTCCTGATTCTGAACTCTAGGTCTGACATCGTACTAATGTCCGTATTGAATAGGTCCCTGCCTGACGGTACTACCTCTTGTTCTTTTTGCTGAGGCGATTTTTTCGTCTTGTCATTTTGTCCAGAGGAGAATAGATGAATGAAAAGAACAAAATGCTAACAGGTTAACAACGTCCCCAGGAAATATACTGTGTACAAATCAGAAAAGACCTGAAACCAGGGGAAAAGAATCAGAAAGAAAGAAGAGAGAAAAAAACAAAACAAAACAAAAAGATAAAAACAAAAACAGAACAATACAAAAAATGCAGAATTTGATCAAATATGATCAGGCTAGTGCACAGATCAGCACTAGCTGATTTTGGGTGTATTTTGGTCTGTTAGAAGAAAGTGCCTCCTAAAATTTTGAAGGAAGGGAGATATATATGTACAAAATAAGGGTTGATACAATGAAGGGATGGAAGATGACTGTAAAGATGAAAATTATAAAAGATTTTATAACAGTAATTGATAAGATAAGAAGTTGTTTGAAAAAAGAAAGAAGATTAAAAAAAAAGAGAGAGAGAAAAAGGGGAGAGATTGTGATCAGGTAGGAGAGTAGAACAAAGCCAAACACTAGTGATTTATGGTATATTTTGATCTGTTAGAAGAAACTGTATCTCAAAATTTTAAAGAGAGAACAACTTTTATGCCAAAAATAAGGGTAACTACTATGAAGGGATAAAATATGACTCTAAAAATGAAAAATAAAATTTTTTAAAAAAGGATTTAAAAGATGTTGGTTGAAAAACGGAAAACGAAAAATTAAAAAAAAAAAACAGTTAAAAAATTAACTTTGAAAAACTAATGAATCATGGTAAAAAAAAGCCGTGAATTCTATGTGCAGTATTCCCCTAGCGCTGGAGTTCTCCCGTTCTCCTTGATCGGCAAACTTGGTCTTGGCTTGCTGGCTGTTCATGCTGATCTTCTGGGGGAGAGGCCTGTTGCCATGGTTCCCAAATGTCTTTGTAGGAGGCAGAATTGCCCCGCCCTTGTCGGTCCAGCCTAAGAAAGCTGCTCGGGTTTGCTCTCAGGAGTTTTTGATCCCTGCAAGCTCTCGGGACAGCTTTGGAGGACCAGGGTGAAATTGGTGGCCTCCCAATGTCCACCTGGAGGAGCTGAGATCTCGGGGCCCTGCCCCTCAGTGCGCCCCCAGAGAAAAGCAGTCACTCCCCTCTCCCTGGTCTCCGACCGCACTCCGTGCTCACCCGGCCTGTGACCGAGCGTTTCTATCTCTGGCACCCGACCCCGTGTGGAGTCTCCAAACCCAGCAGATCCCTGCGTTGCGCTCCCACGCGGCTCTCCCCGTGAAGGAAGGAGAGTCTCCCCAGCTCTGCCGCTTGTTGCGTCCCTGCTGGAGGAACAGTGGCCCGACTGTGCCGCGGATCACAGTTTATGGCAACCCCGAGCTGAGAGCCCGCGCCCTGGCTCCGTCTCTGCAGCCGGCTTCCCCACTCTAATACCTGGGAGGTCTGCTGCAATCAGGCACCCCCGGTTTTTCTGTGACCCCGAGGGTCCTGAGCCACACTGTCCCGCGAGGGTTCAACCCTCCACTTAGCCACTGGAGCGACGGTCCCTCAGCGGAGCCGATTTTAAAAGTTCCGATTGTGCTATGTGGCTCTATCACTTACCAGAAGCGGCGGAACCCCCTTCGCCCACCGTCTGTCCCCCCGAATATCGCCTCGGATTAACTTCTCCGCACGTCCTACCTTCCAGTAAGTAGTCCCTTCTCTGTTCAGAGAGTTGTTGCTACTCTCTTCAATCTCCTGTTGAGTTCGTAGGTGTTCAGAATGGTTTGATCCCTATTCAGCTGAATTCCTGAGACCAGATGAAATCCAGGTCTCCTACTCCTCCGCCATCTTGCTCCGCTCCCCCTCTCTGAATATTCTTAATAGTGTTTTAGGTCTAACATAATTTTGTAGAAGCATTACAAATTCTTTTTGAATTTTATTACACAAATAAGACCAGATCTTATCTATCAATACCTTTATAGTTAGGCTTATAGAAATTATAATAATCTATAGTACTCAAAATTCAGAATCTTATTTTTTTAAGATTTTATTTATTTGCCAGAGAGAGAACACAAGCAGGAGACAGCGACAGGCAGAGGGAGAAGCAGGCTCCCTGCTGAGCAAGGAACCTCGTGTGGACTTGATCCCAGGCCCCTGGGATCATGACCTGAGCTGAAGGCAGACTCTTAACTGACAGAGCCACCCAGGCGTCCCTAAATTCAGAAGCTTTCTAGTGTTTGGGCTTTCAGTATTTTCCAGTGATCCCCTAAGATGTAAATTGTTTATTGCACAAAACGTGACATCAAAATCACTCCCAAAATATTCTTTCAATTTTAAATACTTTTTTACTTGCTGCAGAGCACAACAGAATAAATTATTAGTTTGTATAATTTTTGAACCCTTTGTTAATAAAAACCCATCACGATGAAACATGATATGTTCATTGTAACTGATTCTTTTTTCCTCCTGTAATATCAGTGAGCCAGAGGTGGCCCACTGTTTATTGGCAGGCTGGTACCCATTAGCTCAAACACCCGCTGCTGGTGCCAAACTCAGAATTGGTTTTTACACATCAGTCTTTTAAAAACATAACCCTGAAGAGCAGATTTTTAGGCACTGACTGCCTGCGTGATTTCCATATCCCGTGAAACTGTGTCCAACGGTTCCTAATCATAAATAAGATCAGTGAGTCAATCAATGAAGATCAACCCTGCAGCTCTAAAAGGCCCTGAACTGCTGTTGGCCTTTTAAGTCTCTGATCCAGAACCGTCCCCCCCCCCAAGCCAGGCTGCAGAAAGGCATCACTTAGGCACATAAGCACCTTCTTCAATGTCCCCAGTATTGGAAGGGTTAATACTGTGATGGATCTCCCCTCTTGCAAACTTATCATTCCCCCAAGAAATGTTGTTTCATGTTACTGCCACCTCATGGTCACATCTTTTACTTCAGCCTGAAACTCATTGAAATCACTCTACATTCTTTCAGTCTTTGAATGTCTGTTTAAATTTGAAATACCTGATTGTTCTACTACTGCTGAGGAGGATGAAGGGGAAGAAGATAAAAAGGAGGGTTCCTGAGAACAATTGAGCCAGCCACAATGAATCTCTTGGCCATTTGTACATTTTTTGAACAGGTTCAGCCATGGTGTGAAATACCATATCCTCTAAAATCCAAATATTGCCCGTGATCTAGGATGACCTGCTTTATGCTCAACTAATCAATGACACTCCTTCAAGACCACAAAACTACTTATTAACATACTATAAAATGGCATGTTATAGATATGTTATTATCTTAATATAAAATATGAGGTACAGATCTCTGTGAATTTATATTTTGCTGTATTCAGTTTTCTTTGACATGCGTGTTGTTATTTAAATAAAACAATTAGAAGAATAATAAGAATAGTGGTCTGTTATTAGTAGTCCTACTAGAACTAATTATGCAATCACATGTGTTAGAAAAAAATAAAACAGTTATCACTAATAAACTCTTCATTGAAAATAGGCTTAGACTTACCAAAGAAAGGAGTCCATAAATGAAGGAATATTTTCTATGCATAAAATACTTGCATTATGTAGATACCTAGGCCTTCACGAGGTGATACATAACTTGCCACTCTTTGAGATGTGCCTATAGTGACTTCACCAGAGGAAATATACCTTATGGACAGAGAAGAAACTTGGCCAACACACCCCCAGCAAGGTGATCAAAGATAATCATCAACAGTGATAAGCCATCTTGAGAGGAAACATTCTTGATGTGAAGTGATAAGGATAATTTGTCTCTGTGATCTCCCGCCCCCAAACACATAACTCCCGTGTAGTCCTTTGAGAAAAACGTTAGACATAAACCAACTGACGATCATTCTACAAAGTACATGAACTGTGCTCCTCGAAACTTTCCAGATGATGAAAAATATGGAAAGTCTGAGAACTGTCATGGCAAAGGGGAGTGACTGAGGGTGATGTGCCAGCTGGGATGAGCCTGGAACAGAAAGCGTTAAAACCTAACCAAATCTGAATAAAATTATAGACTTTAGTTAATAATTATCTATTTTGAATAGTAGTTGTGAAGATATACCAACTGAGGCGATATATTTGGCAGACTGCTCATTTGTTTGTTAAATTCACGTGAGTGAAATCATCTGGTGTTTGTCTTTCTCTGAACTTCTTTTGCTTAGCATTCTATTCTCTAAGTCTGTCCACGTTCTTGCAAATGGCAAGATTTCATTCCTTTTTCTGGTTGAGTAATATGCCATTGTATTTGTATGCCACATCCTTTTTATCCATTCATCTGTGAAAGGACACTTGGATGGATTCCATCATGTGGCTTTTAAAGTGAAAAAAGAGAGAGAGATAAACCAAGAAACAGGCTCTCTTTTTCTTTCTTTTTTAAAATATAAATTCAACTAACCAACTTATAGGTACATCATTAGTTTCAGATATAGTGTTCAAAAATGATCAGTTGTGTGTAAGAACCAGTGCTCATCACATCATGTGCCCTCCTTAATGCTCATAGCCCAATTAACTCATCCCCCCAACCCTTCTCCCCTCCAGCAACCCTCAGTTTGTTTCCTTTTTATTTTCTTTTCCTATTGTTATGTTAATCACCATACATTCCCTCAGGTTGTTTCCAATGATGAAGAGTCTCTGATAGTTTTTCTCCCTCTCTGATGACTTTCCATTCTGTTTTCACTCCCTTCCCCTATGGTCCTTTGCCCGGTTTCTTATATTCCACATATGAGTGAAACCATATGAAAATTGCTTTCTCTGATTGACCTATTTCTCTTAGCATAATACCCTCCAGTAACATTCATGTCAATGTAAATGGTAAGTATTCATCCCTTCTGAGGGCTGACTAATATTCCACTGTATATGTATAGCACATCTTCTTTATCCATTCATCTGTTATATGGACATCTGGGCTCTTTCCACGGTTTGGCTACTGTGGACATTGCTTCTATGAACTTTGTGGTGCAGGTGCCTGTTCAGATCACTACATTTGCATCTTTGGGTCAATACCTAGTAGTGTGATTGCTGGGTCATAGGGTAGCTGAAGTTTTAATTTTTTGAGGAACATACCATTTTCCAGAGTGCCTGCACTGGTTTACATTCCCACCAGCAGTGTAGGAAGGTTCCCCTTTCTCCACATCGTCCCCAATATCTGCTGTTTCCTGCCTTGTTAATTGTAGCCATTCTGACTGGTGTGAAGTGGTATCTTATTGTGGTTTTAATTTGTAAGTCCCTGATGCGAAGTGATATGGAGAATTTTTTCATGTGTCTGTTGACCATATGGATGTCTTCTTTGGAGAAATGTCTGTTCGTATATTCTGCCCATTTCTTGACTGGATTCTCTGTTTTTTGGGTGTTGAGTTTGATAAGTTTTTATACATCTTGGATACTAGCCCTTTCTTTTAAAAATTCTATTCATTTATTTGACAGAGACAGCGAGAGAGGGAACACCAACAGGGGGAGTGGGAGAGAGAGAAGCAGGCTTACCCCTGAGCAGGATCATGACCTGAGCTGAAGACAGACACTTAACAACTGAGCCACCCAGGTGTCCCAATACTGGCCCTTTGAAAAAAAAAAATATTATGTTCAGTTAGCCAACATAGAGTATATCATTAGTTTTTGGTGTAGTGTTCAATGATTCATTAGTTGCATATAACAACCAAATGCTCATCACAACACGTACCCTCCTTAATACCCATCACCCGGCTAACCTATTCCTCCAAATCCCTCATTTCTGTAGCCCTCAATTTGTTTCCCGGAGTCCTGAGTCTCTCATTGTTTGTCTCCTTCTCTAATATCTTCCCCTTCGGTTTTCCCTCCCTTCCCCTGTAGTCCTCCGTGCTATTCCTTATGTCCCACATATGAGTGAAACCATGTGATAATTGTCTTTCTCTGCTTGACTTATTTCATTTATCATACTAGCCCTTTATCTGATATGTCATTTGCAAATCCTTTTCCCATTCTGTAGGTTGACTTTTAGTTAGGTTGACTGTTTGGTTTGTTGTGCAGAAGTCTTTGGTCTTGATGAAGTCCCAGTAGTTCATTTTTGCTTTACTTTCCCTTGCCTTTCGAGATGTGTCTGGGAAGGAGTTGCTGTGGCTGAGGTTGAAGAGGTTGCTGCCTCTGTTCTCCTCTAGGATTTTGATAGATTCCTGTCTCCATTGGAAGTCTTTCATCCAGACTCTTAACTCTAGAGAACAAAGTGATGGTTACCAGAAGAGTGATGGTTGGGAGCATGGGTGAGATAGGTGATGGGGATTAAGGAGTGCACTTGTCCTGATGAGCCCTGGATAATGCATGGAAATGTTGAATCACTCTACTGTATACAAGAAACTAATAGAACACTGTATGTTGACTGTACTGGAATTAAAATAAAAGAAAAATAGTTGGCCAACTGTGTTATGCATATGGGAATCTCAATACTGTCTTTCCTATTTGATTTTGTTGGTAAATCTAAACCTGTTATAAAGTGAAAAGTTTATTAGTCATCATTATGTTTTCTTTGTTAACACATAATGTTGCATAATTAGTTCTACCATTACTTACTAGTAATTGACACATATCCTGTTCTATTGTTTCATTTAAATAATATAATTTATGTTACAATAATTGAGTAATACACAACAATGTAGAAATCACAGAATGATCTATTTAACATAGTTTATGTTAAGATAAATCATATATTATAGCAAAGAAGTAATTGAATTCAACACAAATACATTGAACTCTAGGCTTTTGCCAGGAACTGGAAAGAGCACCAGCATATTTTGGGGAGCGTGGAGGTTGGGAGACACACTCAGTGTTTACGCCTTGCCCTGAAAGATGGTCCAGATACAAAGACAGTAGCTAAAAAATGTGAGGAAAGGAAAGGTAAGTAATAGGATGTCATGCTTATTGAGTGCTTTATGTCAGGTGTGCTTCAAAGATCTTTACTAATCATTCTTCTCTCAGGCGACAGTGCCCCACAGAACAAAAATCTCAGTGTCATCCCCGTTTTGGAGATGAGCATGTTGAGGCTCAGAGAAAGGGAGACAGCTTGTGAGTGAAGGAGCTGAGATTCCAACCAATGGAAATCCTTCCCTTCTACTCAAGTCTATATGAGCTTTTATAAAGCCACATGCCACTTGATTCTTTCTGGTGAGGGATCAAAGGGGTATTTAAATCCTCATAGAACTCAAAATATTCTGTGTTGAGAAGAGAAAACAGAATAAAAGGCCTACCCAGGAAAGAATAGATTCAGAGGGCCTGTCTTGGGGGAAGACTCAGCATTGACCTCAGGCCAGTGGCTTCTTACTCCACCTCTGATGAGGTTATTTATCAACCAGAACCTTTATCAGACCCATCAGGTTGTTCCCCAAACTTACTGGACTCTGATGTAGACTGAGAGATTTTTGTATCAAGCAGACGTGAATCCTTTCTCAGGCTCCGGGTTTCCGTGCTTGACCTTCTGAGGACCGAGAATGAGGACCTCTTCATGTGAAAAGGATGCAGGAACCAGCTTGAAAGGGTCACCACTGTCCAAATCAAGACAACCTGCAGATCAAAATGAATCATGGCAGGAATAGTTTCCCAATACTGAATGATAACCCGTGAGTCTAGAGAACTACTTAAGAAAAGCTTTGAAAATCGAGATTGACAGAAGGGAAAGATCTTTACAAAAGATTGCTCAGAATTAAAGATAGGAGTAGACAGTGGAAAGAAGAAATCACCTTTAATAAAAACATCATAACAGTTCAGCCACCAGTTATCAGTAGGTGGTCTTTGGGTGAAATGATGTTAGGGCACAAGCTATGGACTGTGGGAACCACGGTGAACTTAACACTACTTACGTACAGTGAATCTAGACTGTTTCCATGTGGCTCATGAGGCAGGTTCAAAGTGAAGGGAATAATATCAGATAGTAACAGATTTTAAAAAGAGAAGAAAAAATAGGAAGGTCTGGACAGATAGAACGCACATGATGAGATGGTAAATGTAAAGTCAAAGAGAAAGAGTCCCATTGAATGCAATGGACAAAAAGATCCAGAAAAAAATCCACAACTTTCTAAACCAACGAACCGACCAACAAGTGTAAGCTTTTGCGGCGCCTGGGTGGCTCAGTCAGTTAAGTGTCTGCCTTCAGCTCAGGTCATGATCCCAGGGACCTGGGATTGAGCCCCACATCCAGCTCCCTGCTCAGCGGGAGTCTGCTTCTCCCTCTCCCTCTGTCCCTCCCCCCACTCATGCTCTTTCTCTCTCTCTGCTCGCACTTTCAAATAAATAAATAAAACCTTAAAAGGAAAACTGCAGGAGAAATAAAAACCTTGAGTGGCAAATTTTCACAGCCCTCTCTCAGCAGCCCCCAAATTAGTAAGAATGCAGAAGATTTGGACAGTTAAAACATCTGAATGTAGAAGTAGATACCTAATCATATAAAGTACATATGATATGGAGATACAAAATAAAGACATAAAATATAGGTATAATGTACATTTAGGTATTAGATAAAATAAAATATAATTTAAAAATGAAACAATATTCTATACATTCGTTTAAAATGAATATATACAGATACAGAACTATATATATATATTAATACATACATTTATACGCAGAAATCTATAGGTTATTTTACTAAACAGATAAAAGAGAGTCATTATTTTTAAGGACATATCATATGTTTATAAAATTTAACCATAAATTGGACAGAAAGCAAGTGTCAATATATTTCAGAAGAGTGAAACCCACAAAGGATGTTCTTTGATCACAATTGCAAATGTGCTGGATCATTGTAGAAATGATAACTAGAATTTCCACATATTTTTGGTAATTGAATAGCCTATTGAACAACACCCCAGAAGGAAATCTCAAGGGAAAAAACGGTGTGAACTGAATGAACATGATACTGAATATATGGCAGTAAAATAGACCTCTTTCTGTCCTGGGAATTTGCCTTTGGATAGAAAGATATGTAGTTCTCAAATCATCCCATACTAATGGAGAAGCTGTTAGAAGTTAAACATTCCTAGAAATGCCACTTAACTCTGTTACCTCATTAGGTGTCAGTGTTGGGTTTAAATTATGCACATAAATGGAAAAACGCCAAGCTGAATCTCGTGCTTGCTCTCTGTGGGATCTCCATGAAAATTTTCATTCATAAAGTTCATAAGCTTCTCTCTCAAGGGACTCCTGGACAATATTCTTCAGGATATCCTCAGGAACCTGAGAGAGGGTGAGGAAGAATCAGAGGGAGATAGGAGTAGAGAGAAGGGACAAAGAGGAATTGCAAGGAGGAAAGGGGGAGGCGGTCCAGGTGTGTGGAGGGGGCACCACGGGGCAGGGAGGCCCTCCTGTACCAGCGGGGTCTTGCTCAAGTTCCAAAACCAGGCCCCAGGTCCTGCAGCCTGGAACTGGCACAGAGGCATTGCTGATCTCGACCCAGAGTATTCGAGAATAAGGACCTTATTCTCCCTCTGGAGCTAGCAATGTGAAGCAGGATGGGGGTTGCTATCCTCATGTCCACTGTGGATCCTGATGCAGGATGGTAGGTGGACGGTTTCAAATCCCAAGCATTCGGGGCGCCTGGGTGGCTCAGTCGTTAAACATCTGCCTTTGGCTCAGGCCGTGATCCCAGGGTCCTGGGATCGAATCCCGCATCGGGCTCCCTGCTCAGCAGGAAGCCTGCTTCTCCCTCTCCCACTCTCCCTGCCTGTGTTCCCTCTCTCACTCTCTCTCTGTGTCAAAAGAAATCTTAAAACAACTGAACAAAACCCAAACAAACCCCAAGCATTCTCTTACGTCATACTTCATCAAGCTTCTAGTTGTGAAACGTCATACTTCATTAAGCTTCTAGTTGTGACCAGGTGGCAATTAGTATTTGAAGGTAAAATTGGTTCCTTACCAGACTCATGGAAACTATTTCATCCATCTGCCATGTCTAAAGCACTTTTCATTGAAAATATTATGACAATAGATATGCAGTAATTCAAAATGCATGTGTAGCTACGTATAGGTTTGCATTTTTACCCTGTCACCAATGTGTCCTCAAACACTTGATTGGCAAAGTCAAAAATGCGCTGTCCCAATTGAGATCATGGTCCTAGTTGATGTCTTGTATAAATGGAATTTCAATATGCTGACCTGACCAGAATTTATTCTTTTCTTAAGAGGAAGAAGAATGAAAGCAAAATTAAAAGAGTGTATGGGGCGTCAGTGTTTTATGTACTAGGAACCTTTTGGTGGGTAAACCCAATCATGTGAGTTTGCATTATGTCAATTTGCAGTCTGTATTTTGGAGGGGAGTGGTGCCAGCATTAGCCGTTTCCTAATGACATTGACAAAATCGGTTTCATTCTTCAGTGACACAGAAAGGAGAAGGAAAAGATGTCTTCGTGCCCGAGGCACTGTCACAAAGACCTGTCCCGGTCTAGAGAACAGGCTTGGCGGGACCCAAGCACCCTCAGTGCCTGCACCTGAGCAGCCTGGGTCTTAAGCATTGTAGGGATTCCCAGAGCAGCCGGCAGAGGGCGCGCGCGCACCTCACCCGGGAGGGGCGGTTTCCCTGCCTGCGCAGCAACCGCCGGCTGTCAGAGGACGCCAGGGCGTTACCTGACCCAGGGTGCCTCAGGGCAGGAGAGGTTTCCGCCTCCCTCTTGGGACCCAGCGCCCCTCTGAGAGCCAGAGCTACGTTTCCAATAAGTTCTGCAGCGGGCCCGGGGGAACATGGGCCCTTTGCAGCATCTTGGTGCCTCCTAAGGAGCGACGGAGAAGCTGCCTTGTTCGCTGAGTGCTGAGGAGGGGACTCTGGGCGGCTTCCCCGGGACATACTGGTAGGTGAGCAGCACAGTCGCTTGCATTTTGGAGGCTGATCCCCTGGTTTGGTCCTTATTTTCCCTGAGGGTATTTGAACAAGAGGTATTTTACTCAGGGATCCGTGGATTGAGGGGTCCTGCGACGCCACCTCAGAGATGCTGTGGTTGGTTTGTTAGAGGCAGGCTTCTTTCTGGGGAGAAATCCTGACTCAAATTAGGGGAAGCGGAGCAGCATTTAGTTAGGAGGTGAATACACTAACTGCTGACTCTCAGGACCTTCTAGAAGAATGAGCTGGGATCCCACTTTCTGATTTCTGCTGGAACCAGAGCCCCAGGTGAAAACACAAACTGCCGTCCAGTTTGTAACCTTAAAGATAGAAACTCTCAGGGAATTATCCGCCAATGTCGGGTTTCTTTGGAAGGATGGAGACTTGAATGTAGGACAGAGAAGCTGTGATTAAACCTTAGGCACATTGGGGAATATAAGAGAGGCTCACTGTTTTCAGGAGAAAAGGGGGCAATTTGGAAAGCTGTTAAGAACCAAAGGTCCAGGGTCACCTGGATGGCTCCGTCATTGAGCGTGTGCCTTCGAATCAGGTCATGACCTTGGGGTCCTGGGATCGAGACCCACATTGGGGTCCCTGCTGGGCAGGCGGCCTGCTTCTCCCTCTCCCACTCCCCCTGCTTGTGTTGCCTCACTCGGCTGTCAAATAAATAAAATCTTAACAACAACAACAACAAAATAACCAAAGGTCCTTTGGCGGCATCGGGTAGTTCAAAGTGTTGTAGCTCCTCATGGATGAGTCTTGTTGGAGGAGGTGCGGGGGATATAGAGATGAGAATAGAGTTCTGCTAGCTGGAATAGTGGAGTATCCATGTGCGAGGTCAAGTCCATGTCTTCCTGTTGGGTCCCCAATTTATTTGGAGTGGTAGTGTGTGAGCACTCCCCCTGCCGAAACCACCTGCCTGTGTTTTGTGACATTTCCTGTTATGAGTTTTCAAATTTATCCTTTTTTAAAATTTTATTTTTTTTATGTTAGTCACCGTACAGTCCGTTAGTTTTTGATGTAGTGCTCCATGATTCATTGTTTTTGTGTAACACCCTTACTCCTTCTCATCAAGATTTGCTTTGATGAGCACAATAAAGCAGTCAGAGAAAGATAAATACTATATGATTTTACTCATCTGTGGAGTTTATAAAGAAAAAAGAAAAACCAAATGAGCAAAGAGAAGAAAAAAGAGTTAAACCAAGAAACACTCTTAAGTAGAGAGAACAACCTGTTGTTCCCAGAGGAGAGGTGTTTGGGGGAATGGGTTGAATAGGTAATAGGGATTAGGTCACGCACTTGTGATGAGCACCAGGTGTTGCCTGGAAGTGTTGAATCGCTAGATTGTACACCTGAAATGAATATAATAGTTTATGTGGACTAATTGTAAATAAAAATTTTAAAAATGTTTCCTTGGGAGAATTTCTTTTTTCTTTTTAGGATTTTATTTATTTGTATGTGTGTGTGTGTGAGAGAGACAGAGAGAGAGAGAGAGAGAGAGAGGCAGAGGGAGGAACAGGCCCCTGCTGAGCAAGGAGCCCAATGTGGGACTCAGTCCCAGGACCTTGGGACCATGACCTGAGCCACAGGCAGATGCTTAGTCGACTGAGCCGCCCAGGTAACCCTGGAAGGCTTTCTGATCAACAGTCAAGGTCTTTATATTTCGTGGTTTTGTGTTTCAGTGCCAGCAAAGCTTTTTCAGATTGGCATGTCTCATGTTGGAGGGAATGTGCATCGCAGTTGTAAACTACTCAAGTGATGCTTGAGGTACAGGGAGTATTAGAAGGGAGAAACTCTCATGAACTTCCCACTGTACTCTGTATTTGCTCAAGATTGAGACCAGTGAGCCAGCATCACCTCACTGGGACAGCGTTTCTACAAAGGATTGAGAGACAGCAAATACAGAATCAAAAACAAGATGACAATTCCAAACCATATGTTGGTTTTAATCCAGGACCCTAGGTCTGAAAGGAGCCAACTGAAAATATTTATTGGCATTTGTTTGGACTGAAGGCAAACCCGGAGTCCTGTATGCATCCTGGAAGTGTCCTCCTCCAGTGGCTAGGAGCAAAACAGTCAAATACTTTGAGAATGCACTGACTGAAATAATTGAGCACATTTGGGAACATAGAGTACACTGAAGAACATGAAGTAAGAGAGAACTTGTTGTAAGAATAGGAATACTGACAGGATATTTCAAAACAGTATTGTTACTTCAAAAGAATTGTTTAGAACTATATGGGTTATCAGTAATGGTCTGTTGTGTTGTAAATTCAGAAACCATGCATTTGGATTAGAATCAGGATTCGGTTAGTAGTTTCGGTAAAAGACAGACTTTTGAGGTGCTGCCTCCGTGTCTTCAAAAGGAGTTGCCGTAGCTGACCTGGCATGATATTTATCCTTGTCCTCCATTAAATAAGAACCATCAGGAAAGCATGAAAAGTCTACCTCGGTTAGAGCACTTTGCTGAAAATCATCACAGGGAGTCAACAGTTGATCTGTCAGTGTGAAGCAGCTGTGATGGATTTCATATGTGAAGGAGGGAAGAAGAGTGCCAGGGTTGAGGCTATTGGAACCAGAAAGAGTTATGTGAGGAGTGGTAAGCAGGAGGATTTCATAAGAGGTGAGGTGACTGGAAAATGTTGAGTGTGAGGAGAATTCAGAAGGACTTCTAATACATGGGGCCCAGGGATGGTTAAAGGGGAGGCTGTGATGAATTCTTCAGTGGCCTTATCCCAGAGGGCCGTGGCGGGAATGGCTCTGAGGTAGGGGGTACATCCCCCAGCCACAGCGTCTCCCTGTTGACTCTAATAATCTATGGGGTGATGGTGGTCCCCGAGTTTGGTGTTGAGCACTCCAAGGGCATTCCCTTCCCTGTCACATAGAGAGAGGAAAAAGGGTAGAAGATAATTAGGAAGTTGGAGGTCAGGGTCTGTTGTTAGACTTTTGTTTAAGGTTTCAAAGTCTATGTCATCCCACTTTTTCTGAATAATTGTGTTAGGTTTGTCATTTTTAGTAAACTGGATAGCAGCTGAGCCTTAAGAGATAAGTTTGGAATCCATTGTTGACAGTAGCCAGACAGTCCAAGAAAGCCTGGTCATTGGTGCTTAAGGTTGTGGGAAATCGAGGTTGCCTTGAGTCTACCTGTTTCCAGCTGTCGTCCTTGTTCTGAGATCAGGTGTCCTAAATACCTAACCTGAGTTTGAGCAAACTGGAGTTTTTCTTTGGAGACTGGATGTCCCTTTGAAGGCCAAAAGTTTTCACAGGGGAATGCTGTCTTCCTGTGCAGGGGTGTGAGGGGGGGAGCAGAGATGCCAATCACCTACATATTGTAACAAAGGAGAGCCCACAGCACACATTTTATCATCCAAGTCAGCCATTAAGGTTTGTAGGAAATAGGAAGCATTCTGTGAAACCGTGGGCTTTTACAGTCCAGGTGTATTGCCATTCTCTAAGGTCAATGCAAATGATCGTGGCAGTCCTTATCAACTGGAATACTAAATACAGCACATTGGTCAATTAGAGTGAGGACTTTGGTGTCAGTTGGAATGGATGTCAGGGTGGGCGGGTTGGGAATAAGGTGATGGCGAGCGTCTACAGTGTTAATTATTGCTTAGAGGTCTGGACAAATTCCCGTCCTCAGTGGTTGGGTTTTCTGACAGGTATAATAGAGGTGTTACATGGATAGGTGCAGGGGATCATGAGGCCCTGATGCTTGTAACCCTCTATTAGGGGGTTGATGCTTTGAAGTCTTCTTAATATATAGAATTTACTCTGCTGAACTACACCATTATTATACCATTAGATTATCATTTTGACTGTTTTGTCATGAAGTATAATTTTGTTAAAAAATATTTTTTCTCCATCAACTGCAATTTTGTTTCTCCCTCTTCTAGGTAAAAACTCAAGCATTTGAAGGTAAGAGTTCAGGGTTCAGTTTTCCTGGTAGTCTTTTCCTTTTTTTTTTTTTTTTAATTAAATTTTATTATGTTGTTAGTCACCATACAATACAGCATGAGTTTTTCATGTACTGTTCCATAGTTCATTGTTTTCATATAACACCCAGTGTTCCCTGCAATCCATGACCTCCTTAATTCCCATCACTGGGCCAACCCATCCCCCACCCCTCTCCCCTCTGAAACCCTCAGTTTATTTCCCGGGGTCCATAGTCTCTCATGGTTTGTCCCCCCTCTGATTTTCCCCCTTCATTTTTCCTTTCCTTCTCCTAATGTCCTCCATGGTACTCCTTATGTTCCACAACTAAGTGAAACCATAGGATAATTCACTTTCGCTGCCTGACTTATTTCACTTAGCATCATGTCCTCCAGTCCCATCCATGTTGATGGAAAAGTTTGGTATTCATCCTTTCTGATGGCTGAGTCATATTCCATTGTGTGTATGGACCACATCTTCTTTATCAATTCTTCTATTGAAGGGCATCTCGGCTCTTTCCACAGTTTGGCTATTGCGGACATTGCTGCTATGAACATTGGGGTGCATATGGCCCTTCTTTTCACTACATCTGTGTCTCTGGGGTAAATACCCAGTGGTGAAATTCCTGGGTCATAGAGTAGCTCTATTTTTAATATTTTGAGGCACCTCCACACTGTTTTCCAGAGTGGTTGTACCAATTTGCATTCCCACAAACAGTGTAAGAGGGTTCCCCTTGCATCCCAACTTCTCCAACATTTGTTTTTTATGGCCTTGTCACTGTTTGCCAGTCTAACTCGTGTAAGGTGGTATTTCAATGTGGTTTTGATTTGAATTTCCCTGATGGCTAATGACGATGAACATTTTTTCATGTGTCTGTTAGCCATTTGTATGTCTTCTTTGGAGAAGTGTCTGTTCATGGTCCTCTGCCCATTTTTTGACTTGATTATTTGTTGTTTGGATTTGAGTTTGGGAAGGTCTTTATAGATCTCGGATATCAGCCCTTTATCTGTAGGGTCATTTGCAAATATCTTCTCCCATTCTGTGGTTTGCTTGATAATCATTTTTTTATGTAAAGATTTTATTTATTTGATAGACAGCATGAGCAGGGAGAAGGGGCAGAGGGAGAGGGAGACGGGGCAGAGGGAGAGGGAGAAGCAGATTCCCTGCTGAGGAGGGAGCTCAACATGGATTTCTTTCTTTCTTCCCTTCTTTTTTAATATTTTATTTATTTATTTGACAGAGACACAGCGAGAGATAAAGCACAAGCAGGGGGAGTGGGAAAGGGAGAAGCAGGCTTCCTGCTGTGCAGGCAGCGCGATGCAAGGCTGGATCCCTGGACCTTGGGATCATGACCTGAGCCAAAGGCAGACGCTTAAAGACTGAGCCACCCAGGCACCCCGCCTGGTAATCTTTTCTTAATACAATTGTTTGATGTGGTTTCTAATCCAGCTAGAAGTAAATACATTGACTTATCTGATCCGGTTAGCCCCTTAACTCTTCACAGTTGCTTTTCCTGGTTTGAGGCCCAGGTGACAGCACAGGTTGGGTTGCCACCAATTGAGACAGGTGACCAGGTGGAGGAACATACTACACAATTAAGGAGAAGCAGATGAGTTTACCTCTGGTTAGAAATGTTTAAGAAGCCAGTGATTGTGTGTGTGTGAAATCTGGCAGGTGTACGTTGACATGACTTGGCTATTGGGGGAAATGTACAGATTAAGGGACTTTGAGCCTGTCAGGAAGCTCAAGGCTTAGAGAAGAACCAAATATTGCCAGACAAAGTGTGTGTCACAAGAGAAGTTTAAAAAGCATGTGTTATGAGTCTTGAGGGGAGGGAGACTAAGGCCAGTGGAGAGAGAGGGGAAGTGGACAGGATGCAAAATGGGGATAATGAATTGTGTATGGGCTTCAGGGACTGTGATGATTAAGTGACCTGGCACATAGTAGGCCCTAAAATGCTGGCCTTTCTATGATGAGTACAGTATTGATGGTATAGAAGAGGTGACCTCTGGGCCGCAGAGCTCTCCAACTGTACAGAAAGAAGATCAGTTTGCAGTTTGGGGTACAGCATTTGAATTAAGTCCATGTGAGAAAATTCTGGCGTCTTGGGCCCGGTTCTGTGTGCTTTACATGTGCTATCCACTTGTAAGTTGAGCATTTCCTGAGTGTTGTTTAGCTGTAATGCAGGTGGTGACGTTTGCATTTTGGCCCTTCAACATCTTGAGATTTAGGAATATGAGGAATTACCCGGCGCCTCTAGCCACTAGGTAGTAAAGCAGACATTGCACCCAAGGGTGTTTGATTCCAGGACCATGTCCATCTGCACGTCCCACTCTGGTTCTCATGGAGGGGACTCTGCTGGGCAGCAGAAAGACATTGGAGGTCTCTGAGTACCAAACAAGTGACATTTAGAATAATTACTCTCTCTCTATTTTTCAAGGCATGGGGGTGAAAGTGGGGGAAAACCTGGAAGAACTTAGGTGGGTTATTTTTAATAGGGATTTTGATTTTTAACCTCTGTTTTTAAATTAATTGCACTGATTTATTTATTTGATAATGGAGGAGCAGAATATAAGGATATAGGGTACTTGATTCTTGTCCATTTCTCTGCCGGTGATGACAGCAATTTGAACTGTTCATATATTCTAAGATGAGTGTTGCTTAATGATGGGATATTAGGCTAAGAGCTTTTACTGTGTTTCCCCTAAAGATTAACCTCATTGAAATAGGGTTCTTATATTCATATTTGTTTCCAACATTAATGCTACTAACTAAAATGTGCTTTCTTCCCAGACCACAGTAATGCTCAAATGTTACATGCGCCCATAGTGCGGGATCACACACCTTTTCTGTTGATGCAGTGGGTAATTTTATTTTATTGGTTTTGGTACTCACCTTAGAGATTGCCTGTTTATCTTTCTGCTTAATTTAGATCAAATTTCTGAGAAGATTAAGAATTGCATGAAGGAAAATGTAGAACTTGCAGAAACAATATGCATTTTTGAACAGAAGGTACAATCACACCCCCATTTTTTTTTCATTTTTATGGTTTCATGTGGAATGATGTCCACTTCCAGGTCCCTGATTTTGCCATTTCCTCTTTCATCCTAGTGTCCTTTTCATTCCATTCTATACCAGGCTGAATTTAAAGCAAGCATCACATATGTAAAGTATTGCTTCCTTTATTTCCATAATGACTTACCCACGGGAGATCGGTTTTGCTGTCACCATAATTAATTTTTTGAATTCTGAATCCTCTATTATATATTTGTATAGATCAATGAAGCAAAGAAATGTACTCAAGAAACCATGTGGCCAAAAAAGCTTCCCTCTTATGGAGCCCGTAGACTTAAGGTAAAAAAAAAAAAAAAAATCATTTCTTTGTCCTGGATTACACTCTCAAATCAGAGGTAAAATTAATGAGTATGTATTCCTGATATCTGTATGTTCTGTTGAAGAATGACCTGGACACACTTGAGAGCGCTATTGCAAACCTTAGTGACATCACTCAAAGTGTGCATGCTCAGTTGTAATGTGAGAGAGATCAGAATGTCATAGTCTCATGACTGCCTTATGTCTATCGTTGTTAAACTCTAGATATTGGGTAGGAAATATCTGGAGAAAAACTGAGGTGCACCCTGATGGTATCTTGCTGCAGACAAGATGGGAGTTAATGGCCGGCAGGTGACTGGGGGTGCCAGCAGTCGCAAATCCTGTGAATTCAGTTTTCCTTCCTTTCCTTCTTTTCTTTTCTCTTCTCTTCCCCTCCCCCTCCCTTCCCTTTCCCTTTCCTTCCTTCCTCTCCACCTCCCAGCTAAAATCCTATTCAAGGAGACAATATCCTGACAGTGGAGCAATTCAGATCATTGTTTTTGTTGTTCAGCATGGTTTGCATTGTTTTCAACTAGTGTCTTTGAGGTAGGTGGCACGAGTTCCCTCGGGAACTGTAGGAAATGTCCAGTAGTTAATAGCACAGTGTTAATGACACCATGTCCCAGAAAGGTGTCTCTATGACAGTGTCATGGCCCCAGGCTTGAACTGAAAATTCAGGGCTCTCAAGAGAACCTAGACAAGTCAGGAAGCCCTGCTTCATCCTTATGCGTTTAGTAGTGATGCGTTGGTCAGGCCTGGTTTCCTACATTGTAATGAAATACGCTTATGCCATCCCAATCACCAGGGCCTGGGCAGACACATAGTGCATCTCATATGTGCTTTTTATATTTATTTGATGTATTGATGAGTAACAATAGGGAACTGTGAAGAGCAGCTCAGAGCTGCTGAATACTTGCCAGCAGGCTGAAGTTTGAGTGGTTTTAGTCCCTTATTGGGGGGCGGGGGCATCAATTCGTCCCTGCAATTGGGTTTGTGAATGTTGAGTTTATGTGGAAGGTATGTGGGGACATTCGAGTCCTGCCTTCAGATTCCTGGGAAGGAAGAATGGCAGAATTCCACATGCGCTACCAGGTATAGATGTTTCCTTTCCCTCTTAGGAAGCTGGGACTGAAAGAATGCGAGCAGGGGGCAGCGGAGAAACTGAAATTAGTTGCAGAAAAGATAGGGAACCACAAGGGAGTTCAGCTCCTAACCCCAGCGGTGAACGCTGGTGGATGATTCTGAAACTGGGTATGGTGTTTAGTCCAATTTCACACACAAATAACCACCACTGTTCAGAAGACACTTAGAGATTTTATATGTGAAAACAATTCTCCAGATGTTCAGTTGAAAATATGCAACAGTTAAGTTACCAAAGGTTCCCTGATCCCCAATGCTGGCCAGACTATGGGTAACTGTGGTTTCCAGACATGCTTCTGGAGGTGGTATAAATGATTATAAACCTTAAGAAGCAGTTTGGTGTAGGACAAATCACATCAAAAAAAGGACCGTGCCATTCTAGAGACCCACTTGTTGTAGCCCGAAGAAACACGAGAAGGATATGAGGAAAAGGAGAATCAAACTTTATGATGCAAGATACTCACTGCAGGATAAACTAGGGAGCTGTCATGACTGGTAAGGAGACCTCATCAGCTCAGATCCCCACAAGCATTAAATAGTGAATACACAATGACTTAGCAACAGCTTCGAGCCTACCGTATTTTGATAATTATGTGAAATATGTCTTATATGATTGCAAAATGTATATGAGAGTTCAGTTCTCATAACAGGAACCTGGGCAGACTAAAAAGCCCTACTCCACATTTGCTCCGCCTGATGAAAGCATTTGTCACTCGCAGGAAGACAAAAGAAGAGATGTAAGAACAGCTGCAGCAGCAAGAGCTCCCCCTTTCAGACACCAGGAAGTCTGCAAGTTCTGCCCAGTGTTTTCTGAATCCTTCGGCACCTAATGCAGACGATCAAAGGCCCACTGAATCTCTGTGCGTGGGTTTTTGACTGATGCGCAGATTCTTTCAGATCACTCTTCAGGAGAAGGTGGCTCGGGACACCTGGGAAAGAATGTTTTTCTCTCCTCCTCTTGTGCGCGCTCTGCCCCAGCTGAACATGGCTGTGTTTCTCTCCCACATCTCAGGGCTCCTGATCTGGATGGGGTGATGGCGGGGTGGAGCAGAGCAGGGAGGTTGCCCACTTGAAACACCAGTACAGGAGATTGACATACTTCGGTGAAGGACGTTGTGAGGTTTCTAAAGAGAAGCTGTTTCTTGTCCAGGGGAGGCCTGGGTGTGGTAATTCTTAGTGAAATTGATTCATCTCCATCTTCGAAGACCGGAAGAAATCCAAAGACAGGCCACCAGAGGAATCGAGGAGGCAGAAACCAGTGCCAGGAAAATGTGACAAGGACATCCCTCCGTGGACAGGTAAGAGGCACGATGTGAAATGCAGCAGTTTAATTTCTGCTGCAACATCCCCTCTATTGGCTTCTTGTTCCAGTGGGCAATCTCTGTGTCTCCTGGAAATAATCACAAGAGGTTACAAGAGGAAACAGGTGGTCTCGCAGAGGTGACAGGACTCTGAGTCCTCAGAAGCGCCCAGGTGGCAGGGCTCTTTGGGTCTGTCCCTTGTGAGTGGTAGAGCTCACACCCCGCTGCTGACTGTCACCCCGCCCCCAAAGCAACCTCTCTGTTACACTTAACTTGAGAGTGGGTGTGAGAACAGACATGGGTCAGGGCCCCTTCCACCTTGACACAATGTTGAAGGCTGTGTTTTTCTTTGATTTGAGAAAAATAACATGAATAGAATTAGAGATGAGAGGCTGTATGTCCTGGTAAGCTTTCTTGATTTGTCTTTGCGGATAAATATTCCATAGACAATCTGCTTTAAGAAAGCAGACATTTCTTTCCTCTTTATGGAGATCCCTTTTCCTTTTCCAAAAAATTTTTGTGTTCTCAACTACACTTCCCCAATAGGGAAATGAATCCTTGTGTAATTTCAGTCCTCTACTGTTATTTTATTAGGTAGTGTCGTGCTAAAACTTTACAAGAAATGCCACTTAGAGACTAATACTATAGTAATGAGGAAAGATGAATTCTTTGAGGTAATTTCTGGTCATGAATACTTACATCTTCCCATGTCAGATATATAGAGCAGATAACATACAGTAAAACACCTGAATAACCCACCCACAGCTTGTAGAAAGGACAGGTGTTGTTTGTGCTGATGGCTTACTGCCTGAGGCATGGGTAATTTTTAATCGGATAAGTTTTCATTTCCTGTGTTGTATATCAGGAAACCTTTGTTTCATTGTTGATTTCCAACTAGTTGATCTCTGACCTCTCCACAGTTGATTATCAAATATCTAACCAAGGTCTTCTAGAGCCTTCCTTAAGACTGAGGGAACAGGTCTCCCCATAGTCCAAAGGGGTCACCTGAGGCATGTGGGAAACCCTCTGTCTCTTGCAAGGGAACTGAGTGTAGGAAGCAGTGTTAAGATGGTGAGAGCCATGGAGGGTTTTTGTCTTTTTCCACCCAGTCTATGGAAATCAGAATAAACCTCCATCCCTTCTCTGGCCGTTATCAAAAGCAGGGCCTGGTGCAGCTTCCACGGGAAACAATAGCTCGGTCCTTAGTATGGACACAGAGAGGGTCAAGGTAAATGCTGTGACAATTTTACATTGTAACTATTTCAGGAAACTTTAATCTCTTTATACAGTGCTCTCTCCTGGCCTCGTCTCAATTTGTGTGTTCTAGGATGTATCTACTGTATTACTTAGAGTAATTAATTACTTACAGGGATATCTTGATGGACTAATGACTAATCAGCTGATGATCACACATAACTGTGCTGTCATACATTTGGTATCTTTTAATTTTTAGGGTGGAAAGGTGGTATCACTCAGCTAGGACCATAAGGTCTCACACAGTCAAATAACTTGTAGCTGGGCTTGAGTTGAACGTTACTTAGCAACATCACGTAACCATAGGTGTAATAAGTGGTCACAAGATAGAATTTTAGAGTAGCACGCATACGTACTTGTAACCATATACAACAGATAAAAAAGTAGCTTAACCAGCCCCCTACCCCGTAACCTTAATAGGTACACAAATACTTACTGTTGTCCTGCCAAATCCCAAAAACACAACTAAGTATATGCAACAGATATGAGGTTAAACATCTCAAATTTTACATGATTGACTACATAATCCCAATCACTCATAACACCAGCATACTATTTTAGTTGAGAATCTATCTATAGACAGACAACCTTTAACTCTAAATCCCCCCTGTTGCATAATCTTACCATGATAGGCCTCGAGGACCAATGCTTAATTTCCCAACATAATACTACAAGCCATGACAGATCTTCACAAGGACACCTGTTACTGTAGCTTAATACAGAAAGCAAGGCACTGAAAATGCTTATGTGAGTCATTAGACTCCATAAGCACAAAGGTACGGTCCTGGCCTTGCCATGAATTCTTCATAAGATCACACATGCCAGCCTCTGCCTCCCAATGAAAATGCCCTCCAAATCACAAATGATTAAAAGGAGCAGGGATCAAGAACACTATACAAGTAGCTCGCAACGCCTTGCTCAATCACACCCCCACGGGATACAGCAGTGATAAATTAGGCCATGACTGAAAGTTCAACTAAGCTCTGTTAAAATAGGTTTGGTAAATTTTGTGCCAGCCACTGCAGTCATTTGATTAACCCAAATTAATAGGCCTGTGGTGTAAAACGTGTTAAAGATATTGCAATAGAAAAGTTAAGACTTAACTAAGCCGTAAGAGGCTACAATGACCACAAAAAGAAGCTACGAGAGTGACTTCAATCCTTCTGACTACACAATAACTAAAACCCAAACTGGGATTAGATAGCCCACTATGCTTAGCCCTACACATGAATAATTCGCTCAACAAAATGATTCGCCAGAGTACTACTAGCAACAGCTGACAACTCAATGGACTTGGCGGTGCTTTACACCCCTTTAGAGGAGACTGTTCTATAACTGATACACCCCGATAAACCTTATACCCCTTGCTAATTCAGTCTATATACTGCCATCTTCAGCAAACCCTTAAAAGGGAAAAAAAGTAAGCACAAACATTACACAGGAAGAAGTTAAGTCAAGGTGTAACCCATGGGGTGCGAAGAAATGAGCTACATTTTCTACTTAAGAACACAACACCCAGGAATGTTTTTATGAAACTAAAAACCAAAGGAGGATTTAGTAGTAAATTAAGAGTAGAGAGCTTAATTGAATTGGGTCAGGAAGCACGCACACACAGCCCATCACCCTCCTCAAGTCATAGAATCTAAATATCCCATATTAAAAGCACTAAAACACAAGAGGAGACAAGTCTTAACAAGGTTAACATATCGGAAAGTGTGCTTGGGTAAACCCAAGTGAAGCTTAAATACAGCATCTGGCTTATACCCAGAAGAGTTCATAATAAAGACGACCACTTTGAAGCAGAGCTAGCCCAAACAACTATAAATTACCACAAGACAAACAGTTATAAAAATATAGGAGAAATTTTAATTGGAGCTATAGCGAAAGGCCCATAAGGGAATGATGAAAGAAAAATTAAAAGTACTAAATAGCAAAGATTAACACTTTTACCTTTTGCATAATCAATTAGCTAGACTAACTTAAAGAGAATTTAAGCGAAGCCCCTACCCCCCACCAAACCAGAGGAGCTACCTATGAATAATCCACCGGGAGGAAGTCATCTATGTTGCATAATAGTGAGAGTATAGAGGTGAAAAACCTAACGAGCCTGGTGATAGCTGGTTACTGGTTACCCAGAATAGAATATCAGTTCAACTTTAAACTTTACGTAAAAAACCTAAAAACTGTACTGTAAGTTTAAAATATAGTCTAAAAAGTGGCACCTCATTGGCTGAGTCGTTAAGCGTCTGCCTTTGGCTCAGGTCATGAACCCAGGGTCCTGGGATCAAGCCCCGCATCGGGCTCCCTGCTCAGCGGGAAGCCTGTTTCTCCCTCTCCCACTCCTCCTGCTTGTGTTCCCTCTCTCACTGTGTCTCTCTCAAATAAATAAATCTTAAAAAAATAAAATAGAATCTTAAAAGGTACAGCTTTTCAGAAAAAGGATACAACCCTTTTTAGAGTGAATAAATACACCCACATAGGCTTAAAAGCAGTCATTAAGAAAGTGTCAAGCTCAATAAATTTAATACCAAAAATATTTAACTCCTTATCTAACACTCAGTTAATCTATTAATGTGGAAGCAATAATGTTAACAGGAGTAACAAGAATTGTTTCTCCTTGCATAAGCTTATTTCAGAGCATATAACCACTGAGAGTTAAAAAAATAAAATGTATCTAACAAATCACTTAATCAAATTAACTTAATGCAACACAGGCATGCAATTAAGGAAAGATTAAAAGAAAAAAAGGAACTCGGCAAACACAAACCCTCCCTGTTTACCAAAAACATCACCTCCAGCATTTCCAGTATTGGAGGCACTGCTGCCCACTGACATTCATTAAATGGCCACGGGATCCAGACCCTGCAAAGGAGAGCATAATTATTTGTTCTCTAAATCAAGCCTTGTATGATTGGCCACAGGAGGGGTTAACTGTCTCTTCTTTCCATTCAGTGAAATTGACCTTCCTGTGAAGAGGCAGGGAGTAAAAAAAAAAAAAAAATAGACCAGAAGACCCTTTGGAGCTTGAAGTAACTAGCCCAAAGAAATTCCTCAATCTAACTGACCAGCAATAATAAACTTCTATATGGGTTCGGAGTTTAGGTTGGGGTGACCTCAGAGAACAAAATAAACTCCAAGTGATAGAAACCTAGACTCGCCAGTCAAAATATTATTTTTTGATCCAAAAAATTTTGATCAATGGAACAAGTTACCCTGGGGACAACAGCACAATCCTATTTGAGAGTTCCTACTGATATTGGATCAGGACATCCTAATGGTGCAGCAGCTGTTAACGGTTCGTTTATTCAATAGTTAAAGTCCTATGGGATCTGAGTTCAGACTGGAGTCATCCAGGTCAGTTTCTATCTATTAAATAATTTCTCCCAGTTCGAAAGGACAAAAGAAATAAGGACTAATTATTGAAGCGCCTTCGACTAATAGATGATATTATCTTAATCTAATCAGTTGACTGTATACTCTGGTTTCTCTTCAGATCGTATACATCTTTTGCCATTAACCAGTTGACTTTAAATCACACCCAAGATGCCTGGGTGGCTCAGTCGTTAAGCATCTGTCTTTGGCTCAGGTCCTGATCCCAGGGTCCTGGGATCGAGCCCGTCATCGGGCTCCCTGCTTCGCGGGAAGCCTGCTTCTCCCCCTCCCATTCCCCCTGCTTGTGTTCCTTTTCTCGCTTTGTCTCTCTCTGTCAAATAAATGAATAAAATCTTAAAAAAAAATAAAAAGTCATGCCCAAGAGAAGGGCTTGTTAGGGTGACAGAGCCTGGTAATTACATAAAACTTAAGCCTTTATTCCCAGAGATTCAATTGATCTCCCTAACATAATGTGTGTGTGTAATCAGCATTCTCTCGCTAATCATTCCTAGCCTTCTCACTGTGACCTTCTGAACCCTAGTAGAACGAAAAGTACGAGGGTATATACAACTAAAAAGTACGAGGTATATATAATACAAGACCAAATACTGGAGGCCCGTGTGGCCTTCTACAACCCATTGCGGATGCCATAAAACTTGTCACTAGAGAATCGCTACAACCACTCTTCTTCTTTTTTTTTTAAGATTTTATTTATTTATTTGACAGAGAGATAGAGAGCACAAGTAGGCAGAGTGGCAGGCAGAGGGAGAGGGAGAAGCAGGCTCTCTGCTGAGCAGGGAGCCGGACATGGGGCTCGATCCCAGGACCCTGGGATCATGACCTGAGCCGAATGCAGCCGCTTAACCGACTGAGCCACCCAGGCGCCCCTACAACCACTCTTCTATATCTTTATTTATTACGGCACCAATTTAGCCCTAACACTTGCTTTAACTCTATGAATTTCCCTACCCACACCATACCCACTGAATATGAACTGAGGTGTGCTATTCATATTAGCTGTATCAAGCCCCCGTGGTATACTCCATCCTGTGATCGGGATGAGCCTCAAACTCAAAATATAACTCAACTGGAGCTCTTCGAGCCACAGCTCAAACAATCTCATGTGAAGGAACACTAGCAATTATCCTTTTATCAGCCCTAAAATAAATGGATCTCTCACACCATCAACACTAATCATTGCCCAAGAACACCTATGATTCATCATCCCCGCATGACCATTGGCCATAATAGGATTCATCTCAATCTTAGCAGAAACAAACCAAGCCCCATGTGACATAACAGAAGGAGAATCCAAACTAGGATCTGGGTTCAACCCTGAATATGGAGCAGGCCCATTTGCCCTATTCTTCCTAGCTGAATCTGCCAACATCATCATCATAAATATTCTCAGAACAATTTTATTCTTTGGCACATTCCACAGCCCGTATATACTAGAACTGTTATATACTGTTAATTTCACCATCAAAACTCTGCTCCTAACAATCCCCTTCCTATAAATTCGAGCATCCTACCCATGATTCCGATTATGATCAACTAATACACCTACTATGAAAACATTTTCTACCCCTCACACTAGCCTTATGCATGTGACATGTATCCCTACCCATCACTACAGCAAGTATTCCAGCTCAAACGTAAGAAATATGTCTGACAGAAGATTTACTTGGATAACATAAATAAGAGAGGTTTAAATTCTATTATTTTTAGAATGATAGGAATCAAACTTAATCTTAAGGAAAAAAAATGTCCAAAATCCGTGCTTCCCATTTACACCCTATTCTACAGTAAATTCAGATAAATAAGCTATTGGGCCCATACCTTGAAAAGGTTGGTGCCTATCCTTCCTAGGATAATAAAACCTAAAAAAATTATTCTCATTACCATTATAGCAACCGTTATCTCAGAAACCTTCCTTGTAATATTAAGTTCTCAATGACTCATAATCTGAATCGGTTTTGAAATAAAGATATTAGGTATTATCCCTATTCTTATAAAAGAATTTACAAGCCACTGAAGCATCTACAAAATATTTAACACAGGCCACCGCATCTATGCTCCTAATGGCAATTGTTATTAACCTATTGTTCTCCGGACAATGAACATTCTCAAAAATTCCTAACCCTGTTATATCAACCACAATAACTATTGCCCTAACAGTAAAACTCGGATTGTCCCCATTCCACTTGAGTTCCGGAAGTAACACAAGGAATTTTATCATCTTCAGGCCTAATCTTGCTAACGTGACAAAAACATCGCACCACTAGCCATTCTATGTGAATCTCACCATCCATCAACTCCAACCTATTAATAGCAATAGCCATTACATCCATACTCCTAGGAGGTTGACAAGGACTTTACCAAACTCAAATATGAAAAATCTTAGCCAACTCATCAATTACCCATAGGATGAATAGCAGCCATTAGAGTGTATAACCCTATGATGATCCTTAACTTGACAGTTGACATCATAAAAACACTCACTACATTCATATTTTTTATATAAAATGCATCCACAACAACACTACCATTATCCCACACATGAAGTAAACTACCACGTATTACCTCACTAACATTCATATTAATACTTCACTGGGAGGCCTCCCCCCACTTTCGGGTTTCATCCCCAAATGAATAATCATTCAAGAAATAAAAAATGATAGAATTATTATCCCAGCACTAAGAGCTATTGGAGCATCACTAAACTTCTTTCTACATACAACTAACCTACACTACAGCACTAACTATATTCCCTTCGATGAGCAATATAAAAAAACAATTTGAAAATAGAAAAAAGATAACCTTCTTACCACCACTGATTGTAATCTCAACCATATTGCTCCCACTAACCCTACTAGTATCAATTCTGGACTAGAGGTTTAGGCCAAGAAGACCAAGGGCCTTCAAAGCGCTAAGTATTATCAAACTCCCGAACTCAAATTTAAGGCCTGCAAGAATCTATCTTACATCAGTGGAATGCAAATCAAACACTTGAATTGAGCTAAGCCCTTACTAGATCTGTGGGCTTCCATCCCGTGAAATCTTAGTTAACAGGTAAATACACAAATCAGCTGGCTTCAATCTACTTCTCCCACCACGTAGGTGAAAAATGACGGAAGAAGCCCCAGCGGAATTGAAGCTGCTGCTTTGATTCACTGTGATATTACACCACAGAACTTGGCAGGAAGAGGGCTAAACTTCTATTCTTAGATTTGCAGTCTAATGATTTTCTAGCCTTTTTATCGATGTTCATATATCGTTGATTACTTTCCACAAACCATAAACCTGGCACTCTTAAGTCTTATGTGGTGTGTGGGCTGGCATGGGAGGTGCCACTCTTAGTCTCCTGATCCGTGCTGAATTAGTTCAGCCCCATGCTCTACTAGGAGACGACCAAGTTTATAATGGAATCTAACTGCCCATGCACCTGAAATAATTTTCTTTGTAGTTCTACTGATTGGTGGTTTTGGAAATCGATTACGCCCTCGAATAACTGGCTCTCCAGATGAAGCATTCATCCAAATAAATAAGATAAGCTTCTGATTACTCCTACCATTTTTTTGCTATTACTTGCCTCTTCTATGGTGGAAGCAGGTGCCAGAACGGGATGAACTGTCTACCCTCCTCTGGCTGGCCGTCTAGCTCACACAGGAGCACCTGTGGATCTAACAATCATCTCACTACATCTAACAGGTGTGTCCTCAATTCTAGGCACTATTAATTTTATTACTACTATTATTAATATAACACTCACCCCCTGCAATCCCCATACCTAACCCCCTTATTCACAGGGTTCATCCCAATGACAGCAGTTTTGCTGCTCCTATCACTACCATATTGGCACCTGGAATTGCTATACTATTAACAGATTGAAACCTTAATACTACATGCTTTGTCGCAGCCAGGGGAGGGGACCCCAGGGTTTATCAGCATCTATTCTGATTCTTTGGACACCACGAAGTAGGTGTCCTCATTTTACAAGGTTTCAGGATAATCTCAACTACTATTCATGCAAAAAAGAGCCCTTCAGGTATGTGGGAATAGTCTGAGCAATAATATCTATTGGTTTCTTTGGCTTTATCATATGGCCCACCATATGTTTACTATAGGGATAGACGGTGAAATACGAGCATACTTTACATCAGCTACTATTCCAACAGAAGTCAATGTATTCAGCTGACTTGCCACCCTTCCTAGAGGAAATACCAAGTTATCTCTTGCTATCCTATGAGCCCTAGGCTTTCTTTTCAGATTTACTATAGGAGGCCTAACAGGCATTGCATGAGCTAACTCATCCCTAGACATTATTCTCCATGACACATATTATTGTAGTAGCACATTTTCAATATGTTCTACCAATAGGACTGCTATTTGCTATCATGGGCAGGTTCGTTCACGGATTCCCTTTATTCTCAGACTATACTCTTAATAGCACCTGAGCAAAAATTCACTTCATGATCATGTTTGTTGGCATCAACAGAACATTCTTTCCTCAACATTTTCTTGGCCATTCCAGAAAGCCTTAATGCTATTCTGATTACCCAGATGCATACACAACATTAAATATGGT
Source organism: Eumetopias jubatus (assembly GCF_037043125.1). Taxonomy (NCBI): domain Eukaryota; kingdom Metazoa; phylum Chordata; class Mammalia; order Carnivora; family Otariidae; genus Eumetopias; species Eumetopias jubatus. Next base: position 210,835 of record NW_028274871.1, read on the forward strand.
CTCCCCTGTGGGCTCATTTAGTTCATTAACAGTGGTAATATTAATGATCTTTATAGTTTGAGATGCCTTCACATCCAAACGAGAAATAGGAAGAGTAGAACTTACTACAACAAATATTGAAAGACTACATGGAAGTCCTCCTTTGAAGAGGCCAATCTTAGTGCTGGCAATATGTCCTGAAGTGTAAAATGCTGTGAACTGTCACATACTCACAGTGTTATCTCCATGCAACAGATTTAAGATGGAAAACTATCAACTGCATGGAGTCAACCGACTTTAACAAGGCTGAATTCACTGAAGTGAAAGCAGCAAAGGAGGATACTTAGAAAGGCTGGTTTGCTGCGTTGCACTCAGACTCTTTTGTTCATGGTGTTGATTTAAAGGGTTTCAACAGGACACCTGATTTACTCAAGAACACATGCAAAAAGACCGTTAGAAACTGAATCAAAAGCTCTAGACAGAGAAAGACACATGCAATTGCTTCTGGCCTCTCAGGGATTCCTTCAGCAATTGCCTTCTGGACCGGCTGTGATGGAGTGGCTCAGGGGGAAGGTGTAGAAGATGGAAAGGTGGTCAGGACAATGTACCCACACCCAAAAGAACTTACCAATGAACAGAACCAAGATGCCAATGACACAGAGCAGCCCCCACCCCCGGTGTGGGATGGAATAACACAAAGCTGCGTCTCCAGGGAAGACAGGGATAGTTTTACTTTTCCACGTGAATGAGGGACTCTAAGGTCCTGATCTCCTCCTGAGAAAATAAAGGAAACACTGGACAAAAGAGCCAACTCATATGAGTGAATGCACCCAATTTCTAAAGAGCACATGAAGAAACATGAGAACCACATGGAGAAGAAGGAAGCTTAGGAGAAAGGCAGCCTGACAGTGGGAGCCAATCTCCCCAGGACACATCAATACATTCTGGAAGATGCAAGTGAACTATAAAGAAGCTGAACAACTTTATGGGCATGGGCTTAGAAGGAAACGAATGAAGTTCAGGGTCAGCCAGCAAAGGTGAGCCCTAGTGAAACCGCGGGCTTTGACTGGGAGCCAAGAGAGTTACACCTAAAAACTCAGGTGGAGGAGAAATACCTGGGCCTTCTTAGGGCCTTGGCTAAAGTGAGGGATGTCAGTTGTACACTGAATGAAGGGATCTGGGACTGCTGAAGCCCCAACTCACTTTCCACAAAGAAACTCCCAGTGTTTCTGCGGCAAGACAATTCCATTTTTCTATCCATATTATTGACCCAAGTCTCGTACTGAACCAAAAGTGACTGAATTCAGGGCTGATAAGAACATGTGATGACACTGAAACCTAAAGGACAATGCAGACAGACCCAGAGGGGATCCAGGTATCAAAGTTTGTAATGATGGTACCTTCCCTCTTCTACTCCAAGGAGTAACACAACAAGCACGACAAGCAGTTAGAACAGAAAGGGAAATGCAGGTTACACACATCAAGGCATGAGGGGCAGGCACAATTCTACAGAATGCATTTGGCAAAAATACTCGAGATCTAATTCTAAAGAAATACAAGTATCTAGACAGGCCGTCACATAACTTCATACAACACTATTTGTGACAATTCACATAGGAATAGCTTACTCTCCTGCAGCCACTTGTCTTTGTTTAGAGAAATCCACCACAATATCCACTTACCTCCTCAGCATGTTCAATTCGGCTTCTTGAGTTGTTTTCAAAGAACTCAGGGCATTGTAGTGGTCGTTCAATAATTCTTCACATTCTGGAAAGAATGTGTGTGTATGTGCACATGACCTGAGAACTTGGGTTTGATGGGGAAAAGAGAAGGGCAAGACCTTGAAGGCAGGAAGGCATTCTTTCCCTTCCCAATGCAAACTCATTACCACCGTATGGGGATTTCTTCCCCCAGAATAACATACACTGCAGTGTTTCTTTTTTGGCCCTCAAGGCTCTCTGCTCTCCATCCTTCAATTCTTCTTGGCCCTTTAGGACAGATATGAGAAAAGACATTCAAGAAATCATGATCACAGTATAATGTGAGGATGCCTAACAGGACAGGATCATGCAGTGCAACAAAGAAAGCCGTTAAGGCCTAAGAGAATCAGGAGAAAGTAAGCAAAGTGGAAAATAGTTCAAGTCAAAGAATGCACAAATGGATTTCTTAGTGGCTTTCTTTCATATATATTTCCCCATACATACATATATACACATCTTCCCCTCTTCACATTGAAAATGCTCTGATTGGCATTAAGAGGAAGGCACTGTACAATTGGGCCAGCCATTGCCCTTCATCGCCCAAGTGTCTTGTGGGGATTTCTACAGATCTTGGAGGGCAGGGCTGAATGATGGGTTCATTACCTTGCCGTGAAATCATCCATACTTCCTAGTCCTTGAAAGAGCAATCCTCATCATGGTGGTTCTAAGTGAAATCCCAGCTCACTGCTCCGTAGGAGTTTCAGTGCCCAGAACCCAAATCTCTACTGTGGTCAACAGCAAGTGAAGATGCTGCACTCATGTCACCCAGTGAACCAAATGGCTCCCGAAGCCATATTAAGGTAAAACTCAACAGCCAACTCCTACCACATCCTGATCCTTGACCTTCTTCTCTCTCTCAGCTTGCAAGTGAGCCAGTGCCCAACGAAGGATGTCATTTAACTTTTCATTAACTGCCTCAACCTTTTTGATGTTCCCCTTCAACAAAACGTTTTGAGTGAGTAATAATAATGCATTCCTTGGGGCACATGGTTGGCATCTGGTTGGCACCATCGGTGGAGTGTCTGACTGCTTTCGTTTTGGCTCAAGGCCTGATCTCAGTGTTATGGGATTGACCCCTGCATCAGGCTACAAACTCAGCATGGAGTCTGCTTGGGATTCTCTCTCTTCCTATGCCCCCCACCACTCATTCTTTCTCTCTCTCTCAAATCAATCAATCAATTAATCTTTAAGATGAGGATGATGATGATGATGATAATTCACTAATTTTATTTCTGTTGTTAGGACACAATTCAGGCAAAGAAGGGATTCTTACCTTCAATTTCAGAACATCCTCAGTGAGAAACTCATGTTTATTCAGAGTTTCTGCAAGATGTTTCTTGCCTTCCCTGATCTATAAAACATATGAAATAAGGAATCAGAATTCAAAAATAACATCGTGTAAGATAAACCTATCTACTAATATGTGACTCCTTTCAAAATAGAGAGGCAGTGCTCTGCATTTGTGAAGCTTCTCTCGAATCAGGACCGTTTGTGGACCACATGAAATAGGTCAGTAGGATGAACTACAAGAGGTGGAAGTAACCAAAATGAAATCACAAAGAGTATTTGAAAGGGTCCTGATACCTTCAGCTTCCAAAGGGATATTTCCTTAGCAAGCTCCCTCTTTCCTTGTCTAAGTCAATGGATCTTCTCATTTATTTGTTGTAAGGTAACTAAAAGGAGAAAAAAGAATCTCTAAGATAATTAGCAAAACCAGTGACATTGAATATCCCAGGGTATGAGCTCCAGAGACACATTCTCTGACACTTGGGTGAAACTAACTTGTTAGCATTCTCATTGTGCCCGAGGGAAGCAAGCTTTACCAGCATTTGAAACCTAAGACAACCTATTTCGGGGAGATTTCTACTTGAAATTGTTTTCAAAAATAGAGAAAAGCCATCAAATGTCTTCTAAGTTTTCGCCCATCTGTAAGCCCCATTCTTGGAAAATGCAATCACTGCAAATGCTAATGTCATCCCCAGATATGTAACAGAAAAAAACAAGCATGCTGTCAACTAATATTTCTCTCCTCCAATGATTAAGGTGCAAAAATAGGTCCCTGCAAACCACCCAAAATGAACAAAACCATCCTTTACTCCTGCTCAGTGCCACGTCCATTTCCAGGTCCTCCTTGGAATTCCACACAAGGAAAGCTCAAAATGGCAATTGAGTGACAACTCCATGGCCTTCAGTGACTTCCTGCTGTTCACAGATTGCCTGTCATGAAATCTAGGTGGGTGGTCTGGAAGACAAGATCTTTGGAATCAAACACATTTGGGGACAAACTCCACGTTACACCATCTTGGGAGGGCCTGGATAACTCACACTCCCTGGAACACAAGCTTTTCTCCTCCCAACATGAGAAGTTTACCCTCCACCCTGAGAGGAAAACAACACTCATGAAGCACCCCATCACAGATGGATAACACATCGGAGGTCGAGAACACAGACTCCACTAACTGGCCCTTAATTCTCTCATCCTGGGGCAACTGCGTGGCTCAGTCGGTTAAGTGTCTGCCTTCAGCTTGGGTCATGATCCCACATCAGATCATGATCCCACCTCGGGCCCTGGGATCCCACATCTGGTTCTTGGCTCAGTGGGGTACACGCTTCTCCCCCTCCCTCTGCCAGCCACTCGGTCTGCTTGGCCTCTCTCTCTCTGTCAAACGACTAAACAGAATCTTTTACAAAATAATACTTCTCTCATCTTACCTCAAAGTGCAAACTTCTCTTCTATTGGCCCAATGTGAGCGCTCCCGTGCCCTGAGATCTCTCTTCTCACCACCCCCACTGCTGCACTCCCAGGGACGTACACCAGCATTTGAGGGTTGGCTAAGTGCCAAGCAGCCACCCTGGCCATCAACAGATAGCACTGCGGAAGCACCACAACCTCTGAGGCACGGACACAACACGTCACCCCCACTGGCACATGTTCCTTTCTACTCATTCATCCCTGGCAGGAAAGGCTCCCTCCACTCAGACTCAAAACCATGGTTTCAACCTTTCTTGTGACACACACTCTGCCTGGCAATATGTGGCTTCTTCTCTAAGTGTGGCCTGCTTGCTAGACTCAAAGAGTGTTTTCTCATCTCGACATTTCACCAAGAGCCAGGTCATGGCAAAGTACTCACTCCAGACCTCAGGTTCCTATCACCGCTTGCCGCCTAAACATCTCTCTGAAAAATTACTCTTCTATTCTCCCCCCTCCCATGAGGTGTTCCTCTCCCTGGTCTCAGAAGTTATGGAAACACCCTCCACGTTGTCATTTAGACTCCACATGGGGAAGAGAATGATTTTCAGGAGTGAACAAGTCAATTAGACATCAGAAGTCACCATATTTACCCCTCGTCTAATTATACCCACGTCAAACACCGGTACTGAGAATTTAGGACAAAGAAAACCAAAGCCAAAACACTTAACATCATATTGTCGAGGCTTTATCTAAGAGAGGAAGAAACAAAATTAACTTTCATGTCAAAACGTATTACTAGTAAAAATCTCTAGTTCAGGTCAATACCGGAAAAGTCATCCAATAAAATTACAATAATCATTTTGTTTAAAAGAATGACTTCACAGGAGTAAAAAAGAAGACAAAATGGGAATTTCCTGATTAAGTCATCATAGTTCACAATCCATTTCTGATAAAGAGCACAAAGGTATATAACTTATTTTTGACCCCAAAGTCTATTCACATTCTAGGAAATGAATTCTCAGCCTGTTCAATTTTGACAGTGTATCACGCAGACATTTAAAAAATATTCATTAATTCATCATTTCCGGAAATTTACTGCAACCCGATATCCACACTGAAGTTCAGAACCTGGGATTATTATAAAATCCCGAAAGAAAGGAAATGGAAGGAAAGGGGGAAGGAATTTAGGAAGGAAGGCTTGCAGGTGACTAAAACTCTGACAAAATTATGCCTTTTTCCTTGTCCAGAAAGCTTCTCTGAACTCTCACTAAGCGTTGGCTGTTTGCTGAATTCACACACAGTTATGGCACATCAGGTGCTATGATTGCCGGCCCATCTGTAATAGACCCTTTCATTAGTTTGGTATTAACTCTGCCAAGCGCTTGGGGCAGATTCCATGCCTCTGTAGAGTTGCAGACATATATTAACATGTGGTGACAGTAGTTTATCCCCATGGCATCTGTTCACCCCAGTCCATAGGTGGGGCGCAGGACACAGGTAAACTCTGGCAGTGATGCTCCTGTCTTGGAAAGTGGTGGTGGAGGTTTCACGTGCTGAGACCTGTTTCTTTGGGTTTCAGCTTTTGTTGGTGGTGTTACTTTTCTGTCTAATCTCAGCCTATAGTTTATTTTGTGTGTGTACGTCTGTATGGATGCACAAGGGCTTCGTCATTTCCCGAGACCACCCTGGGGGCCTTACCCCAGGGGTCCTACCTTATCACCATTCCTGTACTATGGCCCACGTTTACAGCCTACAACCTGCTGGCCTCATGAACCTCACCGACCACCTCCATCTCCTGCATTTGGCAATGTGATCTGAACATTAGGTCTTGACTTGCAAAGCATATCCATCTTTCTCCACGAGGAGACTTTGGAGAATATATAGAAGTGGTGCCCTAGGGCTTTGTATTGTAGGGGTTCCCCTGGCTAAAGACATTCCAAGATTCATCAGTTTCTACGCTATTACTACATTGTGGGGCTGTGTCGTTTTTCCATTTTCATCTGGGTAACAGTTGTCTCTTGTAGAGAGAGAAAGACGTTTTATAGAATGTCAGACATAACATTTTTCAGCCAGGATATTTCCCACATTTTGGGCTGTTGAGGGATGAAGCACACTGCTCAGTTCATTTCTTTAAAAAGATTTTATTTATTTATTTGACAGAGAAATAGAGAGAGAGCAGAAGTAGGCAGAGCGGCAGGCAGAGGGAGAGGGAGAAGCAGGTTCTCCGCGGAGCAGGGTGCCCGATGCACGCCTCAATATCAGGATCCCGGGATCATGACCTGAGTCAAAGACAGACACTTAACGGACTGAGGCACCCAGGCACCCCAGCTCAGTTCATTTTTAGCTGCTTGAGCCCGGACTGTTTTTTCCTTAGCTATGGAAACACCTGAAGGAAGGTGGCGGGCTGTGGTCCCTTCTTTGAGGGGGAAGGACAGGTCTTCTGCTTGTATTCAGGTGTCAGCGGAAACATGTGGGAAATGCTGTATGTCTGAGAAGGGACCCGAGAGTGGGAGCGAAGGAAATGTGATGACAGCAGGCTTGTAGCTTTTGTTTGAATTCTGCACAGTCAATGCCATTCTGAATTCACCACCATCGGTTCTAGGGCTTTGGTCTGATGCTGAAGCTGCTGGGGCTCCCATGAGGAACAGGGGCACCGAGCCTCATAAAGGTCCAGGGATGGGCAAGATAACTACTTTGGCCGCTACCAGGTGTTCCAGAAACTTCCCTTAGTGAACCACATCCAGTCCTGGCCTTGTGTCTGTTGGGTGGGTCCTGTAGTTTGTCTGTGGCATTGTTTACCTTTCAAAATGCAAGCAAATCACCCAGGGGCTGACAGACTTCTTCATTATAAATCATCACCTTCGGTGGCAACTTCCAAAGCCATAGGTGATAGGAGGTGAAGAATGGCGGGGCGCTCGATGTGTGTGCATGAGTGTGTGTGCATGTGTGTGGGTCCATCCACCCCTGCCCGCCCACAATGCCCGTGGGGGGAATTAACTTCAGAAGGATGACACCTCACTGCAAGGTGATGTCTCTGGCCAATCTGACTCCCAGTCAGTAGGTGCGATTTGTGTAGTGTTCATGCTGGGTTTAGATGATTAAACTGTGACAAGGTCTGTGGTAATCCTCACGACTGGAAACTAGGGGAACCTCTTCTCCATTTTATAGTGTTTGTTTTGCAGTTTGGAATGTTCTTAGGGCAAGTTTCATAAGTCATCCATGTTTTACTTCTGCTGGTAGAAATGCTGTACAGAATCCCTCTACTTGTTACCCTTTCTACAACTGTTTTGAATTTTCAAAGATGTTGGGTGGACTGGCACACAGGTTCTGAAGGGGGGATGTCAGTGATTAGCTGTGTGACCAGTGCCTCACAAGACCTTCCGTTGGGCTTCTAGGAGCAGGTCGTTTTGGTCCTATGTCACTGTGAGAGCTGGTTTCTTCTCTCATCACATGATCGGGAGTTGTCCATCAGAAAGTATATACATTTATGTGAATTCTCTTATTTAGCCTTCCCATCTTAATTTCCCACTGGACAAAATTGCTCTGGAACTCAGTGTGCGGAAATTTCCGAAGAGTGTGTTTTACGATAAACACAGCTGCTTCACGTAAATAAGGGCTCTTGGTATCATGTTCCTCTCAGAAAACCGTTTTCCAGGCCCCCTATCAGACCACAGGCCCCTCATTCCTCCAGGGTCTTTGTGGCCTTGGGCAGAAACTGCAGAACGTAGAAGACTGCTTTGTCGGGAAGTGAGGCAGGTAGGGACACTCAGGGGTTTGGCAGGCAAAGGATTCAGCTCGAGTGCCTCGGATTCCTTGTGGAGAAAGGGCATTCAGTTTCATCACATTCTGTCTCTTCTAACAGACCCAAAACTATGGTGGTTGAAGAGGAACGATGAAGTGTTACCCAGGATGTCGATGCCTCCATGTCTGGAGTATGCTGCTTTACTCCTATCCAATGATCCCTTCTCACCTTTTTAAGACACTACTTCTTGGTAGTGAACGTTGGCAGACAGGGGTAGTGATGTTTGGTGACAGTAGGTCATTCCTGTAACATCTATTCCTCTGCTCCCTGCCTTATTATAGTTGCTACCAAATGAGAGGGATAAAGTTTTCTAGCACGATGCGGCTCTTCTGGAACGTGGTATTGGAGAAGGAGCCAGATGCTGAGATCTTGCTCTTTGGGTTTCATCTCTTGGTGTTGCAACTTTTGGCTGTCTTAGCCGAATATTTTGTCCTCTGTTCTGCAGGTCGGTACAGATGTGAGAGGGTTTCCCTGTGCTCCAAGCCCCGCCCCCATATGCCCTACCACACGGGATGGTGTTTACCAGGCTTCACTGGCTATGGGCTAACTCAGCCTCCTCCACATTGGTCGACAGGGGGGCCTCACCCACAGCTCGTTCCTCCACCACATTGTAAGATGATCTGAATTGGATGACATGAGTTGTAATGTATATTCCTAGTTTAAGGACTTCTGTCAGTGGAGAAGATGTAGAGGCGGTACCACAAGGCTTTGAGATGCAAGGATAGACCTGAGTGAGGACATACTAACATTCCTCAGCTTTCTGTGGACGTCCATTTCATGGACTGTCTAGTTTCACCCTACAGAACTAGGCAGCAGCTGTCTGCCATGGAGATGAAAAGTGACATTTTGCAAAAGACAAACATGAAAGCATTCCCCAGGTGCATAGCACAGACACAATGTTTTGGGCTCTGGGATGGATGGAGTGCAACCTTCCCATCACTCTTCCTTGTGGAGGGCCCCGTTGTCCAGTGTTATTGATTAGTTATGAAAACATCTGTCCCTGGGTGAAATGGTCACATCCTCAGTGGTGAGGGACTGGGCTCTCCTTTGTCCACAGGGGTGAGAGGAGGCCTGTGAGAAACTCTCTGCATCTGGATGAGACGTGGGTGTGGGAGAGAGTGGAATAGGTTGGGGCAGGTGTAGAGCCTTGGCTTACATCCTGCATGGTCAAGGCCCGTCTGAATCTACCTCCATCCCTTCTAGGGCTTCAGTCATATTCAGAAACCTGTGGCGCTCAAGGGGACAAAAGCGGCACCCTGCCCAAGAAAGTCCCACAGAAGGACTATGTAAATACTGTGGCTGTTTTTAGTTGTAATCATGTCTGGAATACTGTTCCTGTCTGGGCAGCACCCTGTCCTGACCATGTATCTGTTGGGTTTGTCCTGAGATCTGTGTGTGGTGTCATTTACCTTTCAAAATGCTAAGTCTTCATTCAGAGCCTACAGGCTTCTCTGTTTCCAGATCATCACCTTAGGGTTGTGTCGGTGGAAGAAACACAGAGTTTTGTTGAAGCCTTGACATTACAAGGGGAATCCTGGCTGGGCAAGTTTTAATATCCTGTAGATTCTCAGGACATACATTTGTTGTGCTTGGCTATTTCCACGCACTGAGCAGTGGGGGAGGTGCTGTTGTTGGGAAGGAAGTGTCTTTATTGCACAATGGAGACGTATATTTCTTACCATCGTGCACGTCCAGAGTCCACATTTGTTGTCTGGGAGGGATGATACACACCTCTCACTTTGTTTGCAGCGTGTTGAGTTTGATCTGTCATTTCATTATTTATATAAACACCCGAAGCAAGGCTATTGTCCCTTGATTAATCATTAAGGTAGGGGTCTGTCCCTTGTCCTCGACAGTCAGTGGATACTTGTGGGAAACCCTCTTGTCCGGTAAGGGTGATGAGAATGAGAAACAGTGGCAGATGCTCTAGGCACGTGTAGACGGTTTGTTGGAATGTTGCTGAGTCACTTCCATTGGGATGTTCTTCTGTCTTTTCTTTGACCTGTGTAAGATACAGACGCTGGAGCATCCTCCATGAGGAATAGCAGTCCTGCATGTAGGCCTCCCATGTTATGGGAGAGTGAATGTTGCTAAGGTCATGATAACTTACTTAAGGTTGCTCAGGGGATACGTTTGATGCACTTTGTCTTTCATTCATACTGAGGTGGTTGGCAGGTCCCTTTGTGGTGAAGGAGAGCCACTCTTCTCTGAAAGCTGGGCACAGCGGGTATGCGCACGCACATCCTACAGAGACGATATTCCGTGCTCCAGAAAGGATGACACATACACTTTTTTTTTATTTTTTATTGTTATATTAATCACCATACATGACATCATTAGTTTTGGATGTAGTGTTCCATGGTTCATTGTTTGTGCATAATACCCAGTGCTCCACGTAGAACGTGCCCTCTTTAATACCTATCACCAGGTTAAACCATCCCTCCACCACCCTCCCATCTAGAACCCTCAGGTTTTTTTAAGAGTCCATCGGGGATGACGCCTACTCTGAATGTTAGGAATTTAACGTGTCTGAGAGCAGGGAGGGACACATTTGTTAAACGACATAGATGTTGTGTTCCGTAAAAGGTAATCACCAGTGATGGATCTGAAGGGCAAGAGAGGGAGCCATGAGTCACTAGAAACAGGAGGTTGTGGATGAGAAGAATGGAGGTGCTCAGGGGAGTGGATGGGCCTCTCTCGGGTAGAGCGGGGGCCGTTCCTGGCAGGCCAGCAGCTTGAACAGTGAGTGTGAGGACACCGTGAGATCCAAACCAACTTGCTGGCTGTGTCCATCACACGGTGTGGATAATGCAGTTATTTGTACCAGAACGTCACTGTTGCGATAAAGCTGTTCCTTCATACTCTATAAAGATTGTTGTTTTCCCTGGATTTCTGAAGGTTCTGAACTGGGTGACAGGATGTGGTGGAGATTTGGGAAATTTAACTTGGTTCCTTTGGGGATTCTCGTCTGCCTGAGTTTGTGGGCCCTGCTGAGAAAAAGTAAAGGCGGAACCGAGATCAGCAGAGTGGCTGCCTTGGCCTTCAGCCTGAGCCAGTATCTTCGTGGGGAATTCAGGATTGACCAGGATCCACATTAGCTGGATCCCTGTCACTACACCTCTGCCTCTGAGTCACCACTCTGCCTGCACTTTGCATCTCCCTGAATGTTGTCACAGGATCCTGCGGATTTACCCCTGTTCCTGATTTGGAAGCCCGAATGCCAGCTCTCAGTGGGACCTACTTAGAGTCTCAGTATTGTTATCTGTGAAAGGGGAGCATATTGGTTTCTGAGGTGATTAGAAGAATAGGAGTTGAAATACAGAAAGAATCTGCAGGGGCCCATGGATGGCTCAGTGGGTTAAGCATCAGACTCTTTATTTCTGCTCAGGTCAGGAACTCAAGGTTCTGAGATCGAGCCCCACGTCATGCTCGGCATTGAGTGTGGAGCCTACCTAGGAGTTTCTCTCTCCCGCCACTCTCCCCGTTCGCGCACAACGTTGCCCTTTCTCTGTCTCTGTCTCTCTGTCGGAAAAAAAGAAAAAGAATATGTAAAATATCTGGGCTGTGGGCCACTCCCCCTTCTCACTGTTTAAATGAAAATAGCTCCATGCAGATGAGCATTAAAAGATGTTCATTTCAGTCCACACCATTGCAGTGAGAGTATAACAGATCAGCCAAGAGTTTGCCAATCCTCATTTCAAAAATAAGGCAAGGACCCCATTTTACTTTCTATTAAATTTTAGGTCCTAGGTAAGAATGAAGTAAAATATCATTACAAGAACCTGTACATTCAGAGGTTTATACCTGGGATGTGAAGACAATTGTTTTCTATTACATATAGACTCGTGGAGGCAACCACACACTCAGGTGTCCATTCAAGGCCTCAGATAGAGTATAGGAAACAAATGCATTTAGGCAAACAGAAGGTCACAGTGTACTAACCCAAATCTATTTGCCGTACAGGACACTACATTTGAAATTTGAAGACCTCCCTGAGCAACTACAAACAGGCGGTGTGTGTATATATTTAGAAAATTGTCAGATCAGCCTAATGTCCTGAATGCTGTCCCTGCCCATCCTGTCCCCTGTGCTCTGTCTCTCCTGGTATCCCCCAAATAAACCTTTCACAGTTCTGTCTCGGTGCCAGCGTCTACCTTCAGGAGGCCCTACAGTCACTCGCCTTAGAGTGCACAGTGTGAATCCCATACACAGAACAAACTGGCAGCAATGGTGGTGATGGAGGATATAGCAGGATTCCCCGTTGTGGTAATTTTCCTGCAGGGGGCGTAAGAAATCCTTCTGGGGAGGTGGACACATCTTGTATTTAGGTCTGTTGGTGGTTGTAGTAACTCAGGTGATAGATACTCTTGAGCACATGGCACCTGCTAGTTTAGGGGGTGTGTGTCGATTGGCAGGACAGGGGTCTGTCCCCAGGCAGCGGTCTGTTGTGACGGTGAGGAATGAATGAAACATCCCTAGGGGCCCTGGGAGACCGGTGAGGAGGCCCTGCATTAATCCAGATTTTGTGCACTGGTTTCACCTTACCGGGTGCCCCCCAACAGCAGGTGGGCTCTGAGGGGGGGCTGATGGTGGCAGTTTTCTTTTAAGACCCATGATGCGCATAATCCTCCCACAGTGTCCTTGTTGGGGGATGGGCAGAGCAGAAGCTAATGACAGGAGACCCATTCCTCCCTCACAACACAGGAGGAGTTGGGTGTATGCCTCTGTCACTTTTTATGTCATTTACTACAATCCATTCTGCACCAGAGCTCCTGGATCTTGAAAAGCCCTCCTTCTTCCCAGATTGTGGAAGCAGCCATCCTCCAGTAGCATTGGGGTCATGGCTGGGCCACTAAGTTGTCCAGGTTTTTCTGTCCAAGAGTGGCTGGTAACTGCACTGCTGCAGTCAAGGCTCTGTGAGCAGGGCCTGTGCCAATTGATGGCAGCAGAGAGGGGCAGACAGGAGAGGTGGTTCCCTGTGGTCTTGGACAGGGCTGCACAGAGCAGAAGGCCTGAGGGCCTGGGGAGAGATAGGGAAAGAGAATGTCAGGGAGAGAGACACTGAAGGAGGGGTGAGGGGATTGGGCAAGTCCTAGAAAGTGAGAGGAACAAAGAGAGAGATGGGGTAGAGAGAAGCAGAGACCAAGAGGAATTTCAAGGATGAAAAGAGGTTGCTGGTCTAGGTGTTGGAGATGGACCATGGACCAGGTTGGAGGAGGTCGATGTAGGTGATCCGCATGTTGGGACCAGAGAAGGTGGGCGTGCAGGAGATCAGATATCCCTGAGACCAAAGCTCCAACCTCCCTAGGGCTGAGCTTTGTAGAGGCCATTTCACTTGGGAAGATGGGCATACCTCCTTTTCCATGGGTTTTTGGGGCCAAGCCTCAGGATCTGTCATGGAGAGAGAGGGCTTGGCGGGACCTGAGCATGCTCTGTCCCTCCAGCTGAGGGGCCATGGCTTTGAGCGTTGTAGGGATTCCCAGGGCGGCCAGCAGAGGGCACCTGCGCACCTCCAACCCGGAGGGGAGGTGTCTTTCCCTGTGCTGACCCAAGATATCTCAGAGCAGGAAGGACTTCTGTAGCAGCCCAAGGATCCAGCCCCACTGTCTCTGCCCCAGGATCGAGAGCCAGAGCTGCGCTTCCAGTAGGTTCTGCTGCCACCCTGTGGGAGACCCTGGGGGCTTTGCAGCCACTTGATGCCTCCTGAGGTGCGACTGAGAAAAGCTGCTTTGTTGGGTGAGTGCTGAGCAGGGGGCTCTGGGCAGCAACCTCTATCCTGTGTCAGAAAACGAAAAGGGATCCGTGGCTCACAAGTCAACCTACAGAAAAAAATCTGATAATGTCTAGAAATATCCAGAAAGTCTATTTGTAATCTTTCTTTCCTTTTTTAAAAGATACATTTATTTATTTTTGAGAGGGACAGAGTGAGAGGAGAAGGATAAACTGGGAGGGAGAGAGCGAATCTCAGGTAAGACTCTCTATGGAGCATGGACCCTAACGCAGGGCTTGATCTCATGACCCTGAGATCAACTTGAACCAAAATCAAGAGTCGGATGCTTAAGTCACCCAGGCGCCCCTGAAGGCTATTTGTCATCTTTCAAAATTTGAAAAAGAAAAGCCATCAGGGAAATTCAAATCAAAACCACATTAAGATACCACCTTACAGTTAGAAGGGCATAAATTAAGAAGGCAGGAAATAACAGATGTTGGAGAAGTTGTGGAAAAATGGGAACCCTCTTACACTGGTGGTGGGAATGAAATTGGTGCAGCCACTATGGAAAACAGTATGCAGGTTCCTCAAAAAATTACAAATAGAGCTACCCTATGACCCACCAATTGCACTACTAGGTATTTACCCCAAAGACCGAGATGTAGTGAAAAGAAGGGGCACAGGCACCCCAATGTTCATAGCAGAATGTACACACTAGCCAAACTGAGGAAGGAGCCGAGATGCTCTTCAACAGACAAAGGGATAAAGAAGATGTGGTCCATAAATACAGTGGAATATTACTCAGCCATCAGAAAGGATGAATACATTTGTATGAACGTGGATGGAACTGGAGGGGATTATGCTAAGTGAAACAAGTCAAGCAGAGAAAGACAGTTATCGTATGGGTTCACTTATTGTGGAACATAAGGAATAGCATGGAGGACATTAGGAAAAGGAATGAAAAAATGAAAGGGGGGAATCAGAGAGGAAGATGAACCACGAGAGGCTATGGGCAAAGAAACACAACAAAACAAAAAAACAAATCAACAACTGCCACACATTTTTCAAACCATTATTCATAGTAAGGAATACATTTTCTTTTTTTCTTTTTTCTTTTTAGGTTTGGATTAATATAAATTCAGTTATTCAACATATAATGTACTATTGGTTTCAGAGGTAGAGGTCAGTGATATCAGTCTTATAGAACACACAGTGCTCCATACATCATGTGCCCTCCTTAACGCCTGGCACCCAGACACCCCATCCGCCACCCTCCTCCCCTTCAGCAGCCCTCAGTCTCCTTTCTATGACTAAAGAGTCCTTATGTTTGTCTACCTCTCTGATTTCGCCTTGGTTTATTTTTCCCTCTTTTTCCCTATGATCCTCTGTTTGGTTTCTTAAATTCCGTATACTAGTGAGATCATATAATCATTGTCTTTTTCTTTTTGTTTAAAGATTTTATTTATTTTATTTGAGAGAGAGAATGAGAGAGAGCGAGAGACCATAAGAGGGGAGGGGGTCAGAGGGAGAAGCAGACTAGCCCAATGCGGGACTCTATTCCGGGACTCCAGGATCGTGACCGGAGCCGAAGGCAGTCGCTTAACCAACTGAGCCACCCGGGCACCCTATCTTTTTCTGATTATCTTATTTTGCTCAGCATCATACCCTCTAAACATCCACATTATTGCAAGTGATAGGATTTCATTTGATTGATGGCTATGGATTATTCCATTGTTTATATATACCACATCATATCCATTCATATCTCCATGGGTTTCTGGGCTCTTTCCATAGTTTGGCTATTGTGGACATTGCTGCTATGAACATTGGGGTGCAGGGGCCCCTTCAGATCACTACATTTGCATCTTTTGGGTAAATACCCAGTAGTGCAATTTCGGGGTGGTAGGGTAGCTTTCTTTGCAACTTCATGGGGAACCTCGATACTGTTTTCCAGTGTGGCTGAAGCAGCTTGCATTCCCACCAACAGTGTAAGCGGATCCCTTTTTTCACATCCTCGCCAACATCTGTCACGTCCTGACTTAGTAATTTTAGCCATTCTGACTGCTGTGAGGTGGTATCTCACTGTCCTTTTGATTTTTATTTCCCTGATGCCAAGTGATGTAGAGCATCTTTAAATGTGTCTGTTCGCCATTTGGATATCTTCTTTGGAGAGATGTCTATTCATATCTTCTGCCTAATTCTTGACTGGATTATTTGTTCTTTGGGTGTTGAGTTTGATAAGATATTTACAGATCTTGGATACTAGCCCTTTATTTGTAATGTCATTTACCATATCTTCACCCATTCTTTCAGTTGTCTTTTAGTTTTGTCGACTGTTTCCTTTGTTGTGCAAGGGCTTCTTGTCTTGATGAAGTCCCAATAGTTCATTTTTGCCTTTGGGGAGGTATCTAGCAAGAAATTGGTCTGGCCGATGTCATAGATGTCATGGCCTTTGTTTTCCTGTAGGATTTTGTTGGTTTCCTCTCTTACATTTAGGTCTTTCATCCATTTTGAGTATGGTGTAAGGAAATGGTCCACTTTTATTCTTCTGCATGTGGCTGTCCAATTTTCCCAACACCATTTGATGAAGAGACTGTTTTTTACCCTTTGGATATGCTTTCCTGCTTTGTCAAATATTAGTTGGCCATAGACTTTAGGGTCCATTTCTGGGCCCTCATTCTGTCCCATTGAACTGTGGGTCAGTTTTTGTGCCATACCATACTGTCTTGATGACTACAGCTTTGTAATAGAGCTTGAAGTCTGGAATTGTGATGCCACCAGCTTTGGTTTTCTGTTTCATCATTCCTTTGGCTATTTGGGGTCTTTTCTTCATCTGTACAAATTTTAGGATTATTTCTCCCAGCTCTCTGAAAAAAGCAGAACGTATTTGATAGGGATTGCATTGAAGGTAGAATTTGCTCTAGGTAGCATAGATATTTTACTAATATTTGTTCTTCTAGTCTATGATCATGGAACGTTTTTCCATTTCTTTGTGTCTTTCTCAATTTCTTTCATGAATGTTCTGTAGTTTTCAGAGGACCGGTCCTTTGTTTCTTTGGTTAGTTTTTTTCCTTGGTGTCTTCTGATTGTAAGTTCAGTTGTATACGGGATCGAATCCTTAGTTACTCTTTCTTCTTTGGCATTGTTTGTGTATAGAAATGCAATTGATTTCTGTGCATTGATTTTATAGCCTGCCACATTGCTGAATTCCTGTATGTGTCTAGCAGTTTTGGGGTGTGGTCTTTTGGGTTTTCCACACAGAGTTTCGTGTCATCTGCAGAGAGTGAGAGTTTGCTTTCTTCTTTGCTGATTCAGATGCCTTTTATTTCTTTTTGTTATCTGACTGCTGAGGCTAGGACTATGTTGAACAGCTGTGGTGATAGTGGACATCCCTGTCATGATCCTGTCCTTAGGGGAAAAGCTGTCAGTGTTTTCCCGTTGAGAATGAATGGGCTTTTCATAGATGGCATTTATGATATCGAGGCATGTGCCATCTATCCCTACACTGTGAAGAGTTTTAATCAAGAAAGGATGCTGTACTTGTCCAGTGCTTTTTCTGCATCTATTGACAGGATCCTATGTTTCTTGTCCTTTCTTTTATTAATGTTGTGTATCACACTGATTGATTTGCACAGGTTGAACCATCCTTGCAGTCCAGGAATAAGGTCCAATTTGTCGTGATGAATAATCCTTTTAATGGACTGCTGGATCCTATTGGCTAGTATTTTGGTGAGAATTTTTGCATCCAGGTTCATCAGGTGTATTGGTCTATAATTCTCCTTTTTAGTGGGGGGTCTTTGTCTGGTTTTAGGATTGAGGTAATGCTGTCCTCATAGAAAGAGTTTGGAAGTGTTCCTTCCATTTCTGTGTTTTGACACCACCTTAGAGTAATGGGTATTAATTCTGCTTTAAATGTTTGGTAGCATTCCCCTGGGAAGGCTTCTGGCCCTGGGCTCTTATTTGTTGGGAGATCTTTGATTACTGACTGCTTCAGTTTCCTTGCTGGTTATGGGTCTCTTCAGGTTCTTTATATCTTCCTAGTTCAGTTTTGGTAGTTTAGACGTCTCTAGGAATGCATCCATTTCTTCCAGATTGCCGAATTTGTTGGCATTTAGTTTCTCTTAATATGTTCTTATAATTGTTTGTATCTTTTGGTGTTAGTTTTGATCTCTCCTCTTTCATTCAGGATTTTACTTATTTGCATCCTTTCCCTTTTCTTTTTGATAAGTCTGGGCAGGGTTTTCTCCATCTTATTAATTCTTCCAAAGAACCAGCTCCTAGTTTTGTTGATCTGTTCTACTGTTCCTTTGGTTTTTAATTCCTTGATTTCTGCCCTAATCTTATGTCTCTTCTCCTGCTGGTTTCAGGCTATAATTGAGGTTCTTTCTCCAGCTTCGTTAGGCATAATGTTAGGTTCGTGTTTTGAGACCTTCCTTGTTCATTGAGAAAGGCTTGTAGTGGTATCTCTTTCCCTCTTAGGACTGCCTTTGGTGCATCCCAAAGGTCTTCAGTAGTTGTGTTTTCCTTTTCATTTGTTTCCATGAGTTTTTAAGTTCTTCCTTAATTTCCTGGTTGTCCCATTCATTCTTTAGCAAGATGCTCTTTAGTCTCCATGTATTTGAGATCTTTCCAAATTCCCTCTGCTGATAGAATTCCAATTTCAAAGGATTGTGGTCCAAAAATATGCAGGGACTGATCCCCTCTTTTGTTACCGATTTGTGAGCCACTATGTGATCAATTTTGGAGAATGTTCCATGTGCACTTGCGAAGAAGATGTATTCTGTTGCTTTAGGGTGGAATGTTTTGAATATAACTGTGAAGTCCATCTGGTCCAGTGTGTCATTCAAAACCCTTGTTGCCTTGTTGATTTTCTGCTTAGATGATCTGACCATTGCAGTGAGTGTGGTGTTAAGATCCCCTACTATCCTTGTATTATTACCGATGTGATTCTTTAAATTTGTTTCTAACTGGCTGCCCCCAGGTTCAGGGCATACATATTTACAATTGTTAGATCTTCTTGTCGGATGGACCCTTTAATGATGATGCAGTGTCCTTCCTCATCTCTTCTTACAGTCTTTGATTTTAAATCTAATATAGGGATTGCCACCCCAGCTTTCTTTGGATGTCCATTAGCCTGATAAATGGTTTTCCAACCCCTCACTTTCAATCTGGAAGTGTCTTTGTGTCTGAAATGAGTCTCTTTCAGATGGCATATGGATGCGTGTTGTTTTTTCGTTCAATCTGATCCTCTGTGTCTTTTGATTGGGGCATTTAGCCCATTTACATTCAGAGTAACTATTGGAAGATACAAATTTAGTGCCATTGGATTACCTGTAAAGTCACTGTTTCTGTATACTGTCTCTGTTCCTTTCTGATCTGTGTTACTTTGGGGCTCTCTTTTTGCTTCATGGATCCCTTTTAGTATTTCTTGTAGGGATGGTTTGGTAATCAGAAGTTCTTTTCATTTCTGTTTGTCCTGGAAGCTGTATATCTCTCCTTGAATTTTGATAGACATCCTAGCGAGCTAAAGTAATCGTGGCTGCCAGTCTTAGGTGTCTCCCATTGTAGGTTGAGGACCTCTTGGCCTGAGCTTGCTCTCAAGAGTTTCTCTTTGTCTCTGAGATTTGCAAGTTTCACTATTATACATTAGGGTGTTGACCTATTTTCATTGATTTTTAGGGGGATTATCTGTGCCTCTTGGAATTGGATGCCTGTTTTGTCTTCCAGATTAGGGAAGTTTTCTGCTACAATTTGCTCCAACGTGCTTTCTGCCCCTGTCTCTCTCCTCTTCTTCTGGGATCCCAATTATTCTATTATTGTCTCACTTTATGGTATCAGTTATCTCCCGAATTCTCCCCACATGATCCAGTAGTTCTTTATCTCTCTTTTCCTCAGCTTCTTTATTCTCCATCATTTTGTCTTCTTTATCCGTAATTCTTTGTTCTGCCTCATTTACCCTAGGGGTTAGATCCTCCATTTTTTATTGCATCTCATTAATAGCCTTTTTGATTTTGACTTGATTAGATTTTAGTTCTTTTGTTTCTCTAGGAAGGGATTCTCTAGTGTCGCCTATGCTTTTTTCAAGCCCAGCTAGTTATCTCTCTAATCATTATTCCTAACTCATGTTCCAACATCTTACTTCTGTCCATACCGATGAGGTCCCTGACAATCTGTACTGTGTCTTGTTCTCTTTTGTTGAGGTGAGTTTTTCCATGTTATTCTGTCCGGCGAAGCATTGATGAATGAGAGAACAAAATACTAAAATGCCAACAATGACCTGAGAGAAATATATAGTAAACAGTGTACTGGATCATGTGTGGATTTTGGTCTGTTTGTTAGAAAACGAGATCCCAAAGTTGTAAAGAAAAAATAAAACTTATATATGTACAAAAATTAAGTTGAAGACAATGTAAAAACTAAAATTGAACGTAACTATAAAAATGAAAGTTAAATGACAAAAATAAAGAGAATAAAATAATATACAGACAGGTGAACAGAACAGAGTCATAAAATCTATCCTGCGTGTATTTTGTTTAGTTTGTTAGAGGAAACTACATCTCAAAATGGTAAAGAAAAAATCTTCTATATAGAAAAATAATTTTTTTATTATGTTCCGTTAGCCACTGTATAGTACATAATTAGTCCTTGATGCAGTGTTCAGTGATTCATTAGTTAAGTATAACACCCAGTGCTCATCACACCACATGCCCTCCTCAATACCCATCACCCTGTTACCCCTCCTCCCACCGTCCTCCCGTCTCAAACCTCCGGATTGTTTCCTGGGGTCCATAGTTTCTTATGGTTCATCTCCCTCACTGATTTCACTCCCTTTGGATTTCCTTCCTTTCCCCTATGTCATCTGTGCTACCGCTTATGTTCCACATATGAGAGAAACCGTATGAGAATTGTCTTTCTCTGTTTGACTTACTTCACTTAACATAATCCCCGACAGTTCCATCCATGTCGATGCAAATGGTGGGTATTCATCGTTTCTGATGGGTGAATAATAAATTAAATACATTGAAAAGATTGAATGTATCTGTAAAAATGAAAATGTTCCAATTTAAGGAAACAAAACAGAAAACCCCCCAAAAGAAAAAACCGAAAGAAGAGGGGGCAATAAAAGAGAATATGATCAGTCAATTAAGAGAACGTTAGCCATACATTAGGTTCTGGATATATTTGGTCTGTTAGAGGAAACTGCATCCCAACACTGTAAGGAAAGAAATATGCAAATATTTTGAAAAAAAAATTAAATGCATTGGAAGGATAGAAGGTTACCGTACACATGAAAATTTAAAAAGATTTTAAGAAGAGAGTGGATATGGGGCACCTGGGTGGCTCAGTTGGTTAAGCGACTGCCTGCGGCTCAGGTCATGATCCCAGGGTCCTGGAATCTAGCACTGCATCGGGCTCCCTGCTCGACAGGAAGCCTGCTTCTCCCTCTCCCACTCCCCCTGCTTGTGTTCCCTCTCTGACTGTCGCTTTCGCTTTCTGTCAATTAAATAAATAAATAAAATCTTAAAAAAAAAAAGAGAAGAGTTGATCAAATAAGAAATTGGTGGAAAAATGAAAGAACAAAGGAATTAAAATAGAAAGACTCAAGAATCCTTGGAAAAAAAAACATGAATCCTACATGTTCCCTAGCACTGGAGTCTTGCAGTTCTCAATGATTGGTATAATTGTTCTTGGATGGATGTTCTTGCTGATCTTGGGGAGGGGCTTGTTGCATTGATTTTCAACTGTCTTTGCCAGCGCGGAATTGTACCGCCCTTGCCAGAGGGCCGGGCTATGTAACCTGGTCTGGTTTGCTCTGTGTGGCTTTTGTTCCCTGAAGGCTTTTCCCGCTGCTTTAGAGGATGAGAATGAAAATGACAGCCTCCCAAACTCCAACCCCGGAGCCAAGAGCTCAAGGCCCCACTCCTGAGTGCTCCCTCAGTTAAAAGCAGCCAGTCACTTTTGTCTCCCTGGTCTCCGTCCGCTGTCTCTGTTCACCCAGCCTGTGACTGAGCATTTGTATCTCAGGCCGGGAACTCGTTTGAGTCTCCAAACCCTGCAACTCCTGTGGTGAACACCCTGAGCCTTTGCTCCCCAGAGGAGGACTGGGGGGTGGCCCTCCCTGATTCTGCTGCTTGCTGGGCCCCTGCTTGGAGAGCAGTCACCTGAGCATGCTGTGGTTCGTGGTATATGGAATCCCTGAGCCGAGAGCCCACTCCTGGGCTTGCTGATTCCAGCCGGCTTCTCGTGCTTCCACACCTGGGAGATCTGCCCCACTAAGGCACCCCTGTTATGTCTGTGATCCTGGGGATTCTGAGGCCATGCAGTCCCACCTAGAATTCTGCCCTCTTTTGCCACCTGGGTACTTTTCAGGCAGGGACATCCCTCACTGGAGCTGACTTCTCAAAAGTCTGACTTGGCATTCTGCTACTGTGTCACTTTCCGGTAGCCAGCTTATGGAGGTTCCCTCCCCCTGCAGTCTATCTGCCCACATATGGCCTCGCATTCACTTTTTCGCACTTCCTCCTTATAGAAATTAGTCACTTTTGTATTTGCAGTGTTGCAGTTTCTCCTCTATTCCATTCTGGTTGAGTTTACAGGTATTCACAATGGTTTGATAGGCATCTAACTGAATTCCTGGGAGCAGACGAAATGAAGGTCTCTTAAACCTCCACCACCTTAGACTCTCTCCAGGAACGCATTTTAAATTGCAACCCGATACCTATAGAGATACATCACATAGAAAGGTTAACAAAATAATATTTACTCAGGCCTGTAATATATTATGATAGACTTTATTCTATTTCATTTGTGTTTGATTCTGTGCAACCTATGAATGTGTCCAACATTAGAGAAATGATTGACTTATCCATGGTATTTAGTATTATATATCTTAAAACATGATGCAGATATTTATTTGTAACCTAAAAAGAGTACAGTATCTTGTTGAGAGGAAAAAGGCTGTGGATGAATGTAAATATCATGCTGTTTGTTG
This sequence comes from Eumetopias jubatus, assembly GCF_037043125.1. Classification (NCBI taxonomy): domain Eukaryota; kingdom Metazoa; phylum Chordata; class Mammalia; order Carnivora; family Otariidae; genus Eumetopias; species Eumetopias jubatus. The sequence goes on from NW_028274871.1 coordinate 233,770, forward strand.
AAAAACAAAGTTGGAGGGGCTACACAGGCCCCAAGGTTAATATGTCTTTGTTTTGTACTATTACATTGCTGTGCTTTCTGTGTGTTTCCCTTTGAAACATAAAGGTAGAGGGCTAATATTTATTGACCATTTACTATGTGTGCCTGGTGCGGGACTCAAAGCTTTCCATGAATTATGATTTCATTTAATCCCTCCCCAAACCTGAGATGGTATAACCATCCATATGACAGAATGGAAACAGGGGAGGCTCAGAGACTCACAGCAACTTGCCTGAGGTTGGAGTGAAGAAAAGGGCAGAGCTGAACTCAAACCCACGTGTATTTGACGACAGAGTCCATGCTTCGCACGTAAGGCTCTGCTGCCTGCTAGAGAGTAGACTGGAGGATGCATGCCAGTTAGGATGGGCTGATATTACTGTGAGTAATGAGACGCCCTTCGTCTTAGTGGCTCCTACTAGGGAAGTATCTTATTTTGCTCCTGCCACATGTCCGCATGGTCTTTCTGGGAGCAGGATAAAAGAGCACCCACCATTGGTAACAGCCAGGTGCTAGAGGAGATGGACAGAGGGGGTGCCAGACCCAGTTGTCCCAAGGGTTCTGTTTGAGGTGGCACGCCTCACTCCCACTCACACCTCACTGGTCAGAGCACGTCAGAGGGCTGTATCAAACTTCGCGGTTCAGGGGACACTCTGACATGCCTTCGTGGAGCCTGCTGGGGCCACCACATGGTGCCAGCACGTCGTGGGGATTGTGCAGGGGCAGAGGAGGAGTGTGGGTCATGGGTAAGAAATGACAGCAGGAGTAAGTCGGGATGGGTTTGCTTTATCCTCAACCAGGTAAGATTTGTACATCTCGGTCTATTAGGTTTGATTTTCAGAACCTGCAGTCTTCTCACACCAAGATTCCAGGATATTCCCAGCCAAAGACATTTTTGATTACAATTTTATCATGCTCAAATCATTCAGTTCCAATATAGCGCATTTTCTTTTGGATTTCTTTACTCCTATTTCATTTTAGAGGTACTTCAAAAATAAATTGTTTTTAAGATATATTTATTTGACAGAGAGAAACACAGCGAGAGCGGGAACACAAGCAGGGGGAGTGGGAGAGGGGAAAAGCAGGATTTCTGCAGAGCGGGAAGCCCAATGTGGGGCTCGATACCACCACCCTGGGATCATGACCCGAGCCAAAGTCAGACGCTTAAGGACTGAACCACCCAGGTGCCTCGAGGTACTTCTCAATTTCTAACATATGGGAATTTCTAGTGAGCTTTTTATCCATGATTTCTAGCATATTATATTACCACAACATGCTCTGTGTGATTTCATGCCTCTGAAACATGCTGAAATTTCCCTTTTGGCCAAAATAGATCGGGTGCATTTTTGTAAGTGTATCCTATATGCCTAAAGTTAATGTGTCCTCCACCGTGGCATATGGTTGTGGACAGACATACGGAGATAGCTGTGGGATTCAGATGATTTGCTATCAAGTTCTACATGTTATGGATATTCCGTCTGCTTTGAGTCACTGAGAGAGGGTTGAAACCTCCCACTCTGCTTGTGTATTTGCTCGTTGTTGCAGTTCTGTCCTGCTTTGCTTTCTATGTTGATCAGCCAATGGCTCTAGGACAGGAGTTCTGGAAGCAAGGAGAGCGTGCCCAGAAGAGGGGAACAGGCACTTGGGTTGGGAGGGAGCAGAAACAAGAAGGGCGGCCACAGTTCGAGAGGACCTGTTATTGGGATGGCGCGGTGGTGGGGCACCAGGTGGGAAGAGGCTGTTTAAATATGAGGTCACGCGGGGTGTCCATTATGATCTACCAGGGGCAAAGGCAGCTGATTGGTTGAGAGAGTACAAAGCCTCTGGGTTGCTAAGGAATGGTTCGACCAGGGGAATGCTTGGAGATCGGTGGATGCCCCTCCAATCCCTTAACCTGCTACTGTTTCGTGCTGACCTAGTGATTTCCTGACCTAGTGATTTACTCACCTGCTGACCTACTCCCCTTCCTGAACCTCCCCTCCAGTACTTAATCTGACCCTGACACTGCCCTTGACCCCTTCTTCTCCTGACAAACGCCTTCCCCAATCCCACCCTCTATTTCTACCCTGCTCCCATCCCTCCTTAAAACCCTGTCCCCTTCCCACCCCTCCCTAACCACCCACCCCTCCCTCCACTCCACCCCCATCTCCACCTCCTCCACGACACCCCGGTGCCCCTTGAAAGGACCAAGACATGAAGGTGCAGAGGCTGTTGTTCTGGCTGCTCTTGCTCTGGTGTCCCAGTTCCCCAAACCCAAATGTGAGTAAACGTGGCACTTCACTGGTGTCTCCTATTGAAAGAGAGATGGTACAGGTGTGGGGGGAAGGGAAGAGGGGGAGAGAGAGAGAGAAAACCCCAAGGCAGCTGCGCAGTGAGTCCAGAGCCTGAAGAAGGGCTCATCCTCAGGACCATGGATCATGACTTGATTCAAACCAAGAGGTCGTTACTTAACTGACTGAGCCACCCGGTGACTCAAAGCTGCAGGTGATATCTTCCTTTCTAATGGGTTCTTTCACATGCTGGTTAAATAATAGCTTTTTCAGGGGGTTCTTGGTGGGCACTCCAGAAGGACTGCAATTCTTCCTGAAGAGCGAGCACCACAGGGCAGGTTTCTCGGTCAGCCTGAAGGGTTTGTGGCCACAGCCGTCCACATCAAGTTCTGGGTCCTCTCTGTGCTGCTTGGTCCAAAAGGAGCAGCTTTGGCAGGATGGAAACCTGCGCATACTAGTTTTATGGTGTCAAGAAGGAAGGATTTGAGAAGAAACAAAAAGCCATTGAGTACTTTGTCTTCAATAAGGGGCTTGCGTGATAGGTCTTTAAAAATATCAGGAACTCTATAGGACCTGTGGGTATTAGACTGGCATCTGGAAGCCCAGTGAAGATCCTGCCTCAAGCCTTGCAGGTTTAGGGTCCATCTTCCATGTAGTTTGTTTTCCTATCAGCACATTTTTCATATTTATGAAGTTTGGCATCCCTGGGAACAGTGACATCTTACGGCTTATTTTTGAGACTCGAGTGATAACAAGTGAAATGTCGTTTGTGCTCTGTGCTTCCTGGTTGGTTGACTTTGAACAACTTCTGAGTCAGCTCTTTCCTTCTGGCCTTGGAGGCTGTCCCTGGGGACTCTGTGTCCCACCAGATCCGTGGGAGCCCCGAGAAGCCCAGCGGACACTAAGTGACCGCATCTTGCTGGGACTTTTGTCACAGGAGAATCTGATGGAGTGATGTGATCAGGAAGTGAATGAGTTGTTATTCTTTCTTTAGACCAGTATGTACAGAGTATTAATTTCCCCAAAGTAAAAAGCTCCTGAATGTCCTTAGGAATGTCCAAAGATAAAAGTAATACCCGGTTCCTAGTGTGACCTTTTCACTCCTTAAAAAGTAAAACCCTTACCCCCAGGAGAGAGAGACAGACAGGCAACACCCTAGAAATAAGCAGACTTCTTTAGATCAGCCTACACTAGATTCTTAGAGAGGGATCTGCAAAGTGGGAGTAGTCAGGAAGGACCCTTGTGTTGAGGCCGACTCATCCCACATGAATACCTCCAGTCAAAATAGACTCGATTCGGTTTCTTTTGAGTCTTCAAAGGAGGGAATTTCTTGGTAGTCTTTATTAGAAATATTTCCTTCTTCCTAGGCTGCATCTCATAGATCAGCTCAGCTTTCTCACCCTCCCTCATCTCTGAGCTCTTGCATAAACTAACTGGTCTTGCATTTCCCTCCTCCCCCTGCTCATGGCCATTGTTTGTGAGAACCTAGTGTTATTGGCCCCATTGGATATCATCTAGTTAAGAGTCAGCTACTGGTCAGCATCCAGACAGCTGCCAGATGTACCAAGTGGCCATGACTGGGGGCATTTTCCATTTGTGACAAGATGGCTTCTGTCTTTTGGGCATTTGATCCCCATGATCAACCATTGGGCACATAGGTAATGTCCTCTTTCAGACAGCGGCTGATCAAGGACCGTGTATGTTTCCCACCAGCACACGTGTTTTTGACCTCAGCTGTGAGGGCTGAAGATGAAAATGTTATCGATTTCAGGGTTACTTTCTAGAGAGTTGTGTTTGCACAACATTCAAGATTCGTGTGAATTAGTATGGATTGCATTGTGAGCGTCTTGTCTCCTACAATACTTGGAACTCCAGTTTTTGTAAAATGAGATGTGTTCTTTGTTTTGGTGTCCATATGCAGGGATTTTGTATTCTTTTAGAAATGAAATTTCATGGTCACCTGGGTGGCTCAGTCAGTTGAGCTTCTGCCTTAGCCTTGGGTCATGATCCCAGAGTCCTGGGATTGAGCCCTGCTTGGGCTCCGTGTTCAGCCGGCAGTCTTCTCTGTCTCCCTCTACCCCTTCCCCTGCACCGTGTTTCACATAAATAAATAAAATCTTTTAAGAAATTAAATTTTAGAGTTGCTATTGACTGATTTAGTTACAATACTAAGAAATAGGAGCATGAATGCCTTTCACTGGCTGTTTGGAAATAGGTGTTCAAGGAACTGAAAATGTCACAGGTATCATCCAAATAAACAAGATCACCAGATTATGAAAATCTTTATGGACTCCTGAAATCTGACAGTTTGGGCTGTGCTTCTGAAGCAAAGTGGGCATTGAAAGAAAACATCACTGTTTTCAGAAACTAAACAATAATTCTATTTGATTTTTGTTGGAATTATAATCCCATAATATTCTAATAGAAGGCTCCTGTCTCTCTCTCACTCATGTCCTTATCTATAAACATCTCCGTCCATAGAACATTCTCATTTATATGTCTAGGACATTTTTTATTCTTCCTTTCTCTCATCCTTCCATAAACTTGGGGCATGTTTTTGGAGACGTTCCAGAGCAGTTTATCCAGGTCCTTCATGGATGTAAAATAGAAGTCAGTGACTTCTTACCTACTGTACGTTTACATTTACTTACTTGTCTATTTTATGTTGGCTTATAAATTCTTCAGTTCTGTTAGCTATAGAAGATATATTTGCCACGTGTTTGTAGTCAAAATAAAACCTCTTAAGATGTGCCTATTAGATTTTTCCTACAGCTTCGGTGTTATATATTGTATATATGATCACAACATCTTTTTCAAGAATACAGTTTGTTGGGGGGCGCGTGCGTGGCTCAGTTGGTTAAGCGACTGCCTTAGGCTCAGGTCATGATCCCGGAGTCCTGGGATCGAGTCCCACATCGGGCTCCCAGATCGGCAGGGAGCCTGCTTCTCCCTCTGACTCTCTCCCTTCTCATGCTGTTTTTCTCCCTCTCTCTCAAATAAATAAAAAAAATCTTAAAAAAAAAAAGAATACAGTTTGTTGGTATGTGACATAGGTAAACACAGAGAAACCATCAGCACGGTAAGGTAGTAAACACACTCATCACTCCAGAAAGTTTGCCCTTGCTCCTTTGTAATCTCTCTGTGCTCCTTCTCCTTCATGGGGAGGCAGTTAAGAGGTGTGCTTACCTGGGGGAGGCTGGTTGAGGGTTTGTAAAGTTGATTGTTTGGGACAGACACATTTTAAATTTTTGAGATTCCTCATCGTCTCACGTGTTATTTCAGCTTGTCCGTGTTGTGCCTGACTATTTCCCTCTTGGCCCTGATGGGGTTGGAGTTCTATGGAAACTTCCCGTTATCACTGCCTCCTTTGGAATTTGTGTGTTTCTCCTTTTTTTCTGGAGAACCATTCTTGCTGTGTGTATACTAAAGTAGCTTGTATATACTGTTCTTCATAAATGAGCAGAAAATTGTATAGTCACTGGACATTTTCTATCCATTCAGTAATATAAATTTCTCTCTAATACATCAATTTTGATGATCACCTAGATTGAAATACATTTAAATTTGTTTTGCAGTGCCTTCTGTGATCCACATGTTTTTTTTTTTAAAGTTCAAACATAATTTTCAAACAGTGTAATATGAGTTTCAGGTGTACAACATGATTCAGAAACTATACATTTCTCAGTGCTCATCACAGTAAATGTACTCTTAATCCCCTTCACCTCTTTCTTCCATCCATCCACCCGCAACCCATGTGTTCTTTAGAAGTGTGTTGTGTACTCTCCATTTTTTGGTCATTCTCCAGCTATCTTTCAGTACTTGATGTTTAGTTTTGTCATTTGTGGTCTGAGAACACATTTCCTGTTGATTTCTTAAAGATTAACTGATTGATTGATTTGAGAGAGAGAGAGAGAGAGATTGAGTGATGGGGTCAGAGGGAGAGAGAGAATCCCAAGCAGACTCCATGCTGAGTTTGTAGCCTGATGCAGGGGTCAATCCCATAAGGCTGAGATCAGGCCTTGAGCCAAAACAAAAGCAGTCAGACACTACACCGACGGTGCTACCCAGATGCCACCCGTGTGCCCCAAGGAATGCATTATTATTACTCACACAAAATATTTTGTTGAAGGAGAACATCAAAAAGGTTGAGGCATTTTATGAAAAGTTGAATGACACCCTTGCTGGGCACTGGCTCACTTGCAAGCTGAGAGAGAGGAGAAGGTCAAGGATCAGGATGTGGTAGGAGTTGGTTGTTGAGTTTTACCTTTATGTGGCTCCGGGAGCCTTTTGGTTCATTGGGTGAGGTGAGTGCAGCATCCTCGCCTGCTGTTTAACACAGTAGAGAGTGGGGATCTGGGCACTGAAACTTCTACAGAGCAGTGAGCTGGGATTTCACTTAGAACCACCATGATGAGGTTTCCTCTTTCAAGGACTAGGAAGTATGGTTGACTTCACGGCGAGGTAATGAACCCCTCATTCAGCCCTGCCCTCCAAGATCTATAGAAAATCCCCACAAAATACTTGGGCGATGAAGGGCGATGGCTGGCCCAATTGTACAGTGCCTTCCTCTTAATGCCAAACAGAGCATTTTCAATGTGAGGAGGGGAAGATGTGTATATATGTATGTATGGGGATATATACATGAAAGAAAGCCACTAAGAAATCCATTTGTGCGTTCTTTGACTTGAACTATTTTCCACTTTGCTTACTTTCTCCTGATTGTCTTATGCCTTAAGGGCTTTATTTGTTGCACTGCATGACCATGTCCTGTTAGGCACCCTCACATTGTTCTGTGACCATGATTTCTTGAATGTCTTTACTCATATCTGTCTTAAAGTGCCAAGATGAATTGGAGGATGGAGAGCAGAGAGCCTTGAGGGCCAAAAAACGAGCACTGCAGGTTATGTTATTTTGGGGGAAGAAATCCCCATACGGTGGCAATGAGTTTGCATTGGGAAGGGAAAGAATGCCTTCCTGCCTTCAAGGTCTTGCCCTTCTCCTTTCCCCATCAAACCCAAGTTCTCAGGTCATGTGCACATACATACACATTCCTTTCCAGAATGTGAGAAGCTATGGGAAGAGCGCTACAATGCCCTGAGTTCTTTGAAAACAACTCAAGAAGCCGAATTGAACATCCTGAGGAGGAAAGTGGATATTGTGGTGGAATTCTCTAAACAAAGACAAGTGGCTGGAGAAGGGTAAGCTCTTCCTGTGTGAATTGTCACAAATACTGTTGTATGAAGTTATGTGACGGCCTGTCTAGATACCTGTATTTCTTTTACAATTAGATCTCGAGTATTTTCACCAAATGCATTCTGTAGAATTGTGCCTGCCTATCCTTCCTTTATGTGTGTAACCTGCATTTCCCTTTCTGTGCTAACTGCTTGTCGTGCTTGTTGTGTGACCCCTTGGAGTAGAAGAGGGAAGGTACCATCATTACAAACTTTGATACCTGGATCCCCTCTGGGTCTGTCTGCACTGTCCTTTGGTTTCAGTGTCATTCCATGTTCTTATCAGCCGTGAATTCAGTCACTTTTCGTTCAGTACGGATCTTGGGTCAATAATGTGGATAGAAAAATGGAATTGTCTTGCTGCAGAAAAACTGGGAGTTTCTTTGTGGAAAGTGGGTTGTGGCTTCAGCAGTCCCGGATCCCTTCATCCAGTGTACAACTGACATGCCTCACTGTAGCCCAGTCCCTAAGAAGGCCAGGGTATTTTCCCTCCACCTGATTTTTTTTGGTGTAACGCTCTTGGGTCTCAGCCAAAGCCTGCGGTTTCACTATGGCTCAGCTTTGCTGGCTGACCCTGAACTTCACTCGTTTCCTCCTAAGCCCATGCCCATAAAGTTGTTCAGCTTCTTTATAGTTCACTTGCGTCTTCCAGAATGTATTGATGTGTCCTGGGGAGATTGGCTCCCACTGCCAGGCTGCCTTTCTCCTAAGCTTCCTTCTTCTACATGTGGTTCTCATGTTTCTCCATGTGGTCTTTAGAAATTGGGTGCATTCTCTCATATGAGTTGGCTCTTTTGTCCAGTGTTTCCTTTATTTTCTCAGGAGGAGATCAGGACCTTAGAGTCCCTCATTCACGTGGAAAAGCAAAACTGTCCCTGTCTTCCCTAGAAACTGAGCTTTGTGTTATTCCATCCCACACCGGGGGTGGCGGCTGCTCTGTGTCATTGGCATCCTGGTTCTGTTTATTGGTAAGTACTTTTGGGCATAGGTACAGTGTCCTGACCACCTTTCCGTCTCCATACCTTCTACGTGAACCACTCCATCACAGCCGGTCCAGAAGGCATTTGCTGAAGGATTGCCTGAGAGACCAGAAGCAAATGCATGTGTCTTTCTCTGTCTAGAGCTTTTGACTCAGTTTCTAAGAGTCTTTTTGCATGTGTTATTGAGTAAATCAGGTGTCCTGTTGAAACCCTTTAATCAATACCATGAACAAAAGAGTCTGAGGGCAACACAGCAAACCAGCCTTTCTAAGCATCCTCCTTTGCTGCTTTCACTTCAGTGAACTCAGCCTTGTTAAAGTCGGTTGACTCCATGCAGTTGATAGTTTTCCATCTGAAATCTGTTGCATGGAAATAACACCCTGCCTATGTGACTGTTGACAGAGTTTTATACTTCAGGATATATTCCCGGCACTATGATTGGCCTTTTCCTCCTCCACGATGTTCGAAGGATGTGGCGGGGTTGTACTTATAGATCCTAGAAATGTCTGGGAGTGAGTCGCCATACCAATGAAGCCATATTCTGGAAGCCTTCCTTTCAGGTTGATTGTCTGTGTCAGGCACAGCCTTGGTTTGAAGATCAGGGTTCCCCATGGAGGTGTAAGACTAAGGATCGTCCCTTGCTTCATCAAAATGGGTATAGTTGATCAAGCATGGTTTTTCCCTTGGATCTGAAAGGAGCCCTCACCGTCTCAGACAAAAGACCAACTCTGAGATGGCACGAAGTGCAATGTTATTTGGGGGCTTGATGATGAATGAATTGAAGTAGAGAAGTATAAAGAGAACTCTGATTGCCGGAGACTTGGCAGCTTCAGGAGTTTGATTATTCTTTAACAGTAAATGGGGCCTTCAAGTTGTCTCCCTCATTGTGTTGTCAGTCTGTGCATTTATGGGGGTCATTTGAATCTAGGCCATCTGTTGTGTTGGGAGGAAAAACGGCAGCAATTCAGGACCTTGCCTACTGGACTGTGTATATACCTTTCCCATCTTAGGTAGCTGGAAAATACACACTGTGAACTGAAGGCACAGAAGAGTCAACTGGCAGCTGCTGAGGAAAATTTGAAACGGGTTACCGAAGAGATAGACAAGTATAAGTGAGTTCAGACACTAAATATTAGCGGCTCCTGAAATCCCTGTTCACTTCCTATTTTTAATCTTTGTACATGGTTTAGACTCAATTAACAAGTAATATAAACAAAAATTCAGAGGCCATATCCAGAGAGAATTAACAGACACAAAAAGACAAGTTTTAGAAAGACAAAACAATTATGTTACTAAACATGTCCGGATCCCCAGCGCTGGCCTGACTCTGTGGAAACTTCCGCCATGCTATTCCACCCCCGAGGGGTGGTTTCAGTGGTCCTAATCTTGAGGAAAGCAGTTTGTCATAGGATGAATCCTGCCCATGAACCCGGTAGTGTCATCTGATGGTGCGGTCTTTGCAACCCTGGGAACCATGGCGAGCATAGAAGTTAAAGGACAATAGAGCTTCATGGTAAAAGCTCCTTTTCATGTGATAAATCAGGGAAAGATTGATATCAGGTAAGGAAATTATGTCAACTCTGAACCCTGCAGGTGTGGAGAAACGAGTAAGGAGAGGATGTAACGATAGCTTTGATCCTACTGTACATTTATTATCATGGGAAAGTGTTTCCTGTGTCAGGAAAAATCGTATGAGGGGACAGATCCGAGGAGGATGGCCACATGGGCAGGTGATTTAAAATCACACCCAAGGGGCGCCTGGTGGCTGTCGTTAAGCGTCTGCCTTTGGCTCAGGTCATGGTCCCAGGGTCCTGGGATCAAGCCCCGCATCGGGCTCCTGCTCTGCGGGAAACATGCTTCTCCCTCTCCCACTCCCTCTGCTTGCGTTCCTTCTCTCACTGTGTCTCTCTTTGTCAAATAAATAAGTAAAATCTTTAAAAAAAACCTAAAATCACAGCCAATATTGCGCTTTATCTGACAAAAGCAATTATATCTCACAGACAAGAAATTGGAGAAATGCAAGATCGGCTACAGAAGGCAGAGCTCAACTTCAAACTCAAGGTAACCTAGGTTCTGCCCCTACATACTGGCCCCTTCGTGCCTCCTGCAGGTGATAGAAGTGGCCCTTAGATCCCTGAACATGGGCTCTTGGTGAATTGATTTTTCAAGTCGCAGCTCATGAGAGAAGTGCTCTAGATAATTGGGTAAGTGTTTTCTTTTTCTTCCGCTTTGTTTGGGGCACAGTCTGGCACAACTGAGGGTGGATGTGTTTTCCTCCCCCAGGTTAAGGCTCAGTGTTGGGAGAGGAAGATAGTGCAGCAGAGCAGGGAGAACACCTACATGAAACACAGGTGTGCGAGTTTGACGTGCCTTTTTATGGGTGTCCTGAGGGGTCAAGGCTAAGCTGTTTAGTGTCTGGTAGAAGACATGGTGTTGTAATTCTTATAGACGTCCATTCTTTTTCTGTATTCAAGACTGCACATGATGAGGAGAGACACGCCTCCTGAGGGATCCATGAGGCAGGAAACGATGCCGGGAAGATCCGAGATATGGAACTGTGTGCAGAGAGGTAGGGAGCAAGCTGTGAATTGCAGCAGCCTGATTTCTGCTGCGAAAGCACTTGATGTCCTCCCTCTTCTTGTGGGTGATCGTTGTGTGCCCTAGAGGGAATCACAGGCACTACCTAAGTACAGCAGGTTGTCTGAAAGCGTGATGGGAGGGTGCTTTCCTCAGAAGCCTACTGGAGCTCACACCCCTCCCCTGACTGCAGACCCCCACCCCCACCCCCTCCACCATCCCCCTACTGAAGAGCTGAGCCTGGAGGAGTTGTGAGCCTGAGCTCCCTTCCCACCTTGACGCAATGGTGAAGCAATTATAAAAAAAAAAAAAAAAAAAGACTGTTTGAGAAAAATGACATTTACCCCTTATGGAGATTCTTTTTTTTGTTTGTTTTATTTGTAATCTACAGTACTATATTCATCAATGAAATTCGTGCATTTTACTCCTCTAATGTTATCGGAATAATGCCACAGCTTTACTTCTCAATCCGCCTGTTTTTTTCTTTGCTCCTGACTGTACGATTAGTCTACTCCAATTCTTCTCTTCAATATTTACATAATGGCCAGTCACACAGGCTAGGCCTCATCTAGAGACCGAAAGATTGCACCATTAACTGGCGGCCTGAGGAAAGAATGCATGCCGTTCGTGTTTCGGGTTTGTTGATATCACCCACTCAAGGCTATTCTCACTTAGATTTTTAATCTATGAAGAAAAAGTGATTTTTTTCGATTTGTATTCAGCACCCCAATTTCAGTATTAATTTCCAGCCAGTTGTACCCCAATCTGTCCACTGTTGATTGATTACTTATGGAAATACTGGAACCAGGGTCCTGGAGTGTCTCCCGCAAGAGTCAGGTGACTGGTATCTCTCTTAGCAAAGAAGTCGCTTGAGTCATGTGGAGAAACCCTCTCTTCAGATCAGGGACCCGAGTGTGGGAAAGAGTGTGAGATGGAGGAAGAAGGCACGGAGGGTATGCAAACCACAATAAACCTCCATCCTTTGTCCCATCCAGAATCTACACCGGTTCCCAGGATGAACAGCAGCACCAGTCCGAAAAGGGACCCGGAGATGGCTACGGTAAATGCTACGGGCGTTTTCAGTTGTGCCTGTTTCTGGAAGTGACTCCTGTAGGGACAGCACCCTATCTTGGCCTTTTGGCTGTTGGGTGTGTTCTGTGATCTATCTGAGACATCCTTCCCCTTTCAGAATGCAAGCTGTTTACCCAGGAGCCTCCAGGCTTCCTCATTAGAGATCCTCTGCTTACGTGCTTCCTCCCGAATTTGAAGATGCTTAGAGGCAAATGATGGCAGGATGTTCACCCCAAATTTGTGTGTTTGTGTGTATGTGTGTGTGTGTGTGTGTGTGTGTGTGTGTGTGTGTGTAAACCCCTGGAGGAGGGCAACATCTCACTCCACACTGAAGTCGGCCAGTCCCGCTGACTCCTTTCAGTTTCCTTTCCCGCGGGAGCAGTAGTGGTGTTGGTTTTTGGGTCAGGAGACTGACCTGGGAGAATGTCTGCGGTAATCCTCACAGCTGGCAGCGGGAAAAGCCATGCCCTGCCTCACACTCTGTACCATGTGCTTTGGGCAGCTGTGAGTGTTGTTGGAGAAGGTGAGCTGCGACCTCATGTGCGTTCCATTTGTGTGGGTAAAGACATGACCCAGAATCCCTCCAGTTGCACCCTGGGTGAGATGAAGGTGAATTCTGCCAGGTGCCTGGTGCCAGGTGTGTGGTGGAATACGCCCCCGGAGCACAGCTTTCAAGAGGGAATCCCAGTGACTCCTTGCAGGGCTCACACCTCACACATGTTTCAGCTGTGCTCCTGTGAGCGGGTTCTGATGTGGTTTGGTGGCTGTGTCAACTGATAGCGTCTCTCCTGATCCATCCTGGGAGGGTCACACCTGCTATGCAGACACATTGGTTTGCATCCGGGGATGCAGAATCGGCCGTTCAGTGGTTCTTGGCCCCAAGGATGATGCATTTGCTCTGTGCCTGAGTTAAGGAGCATCGGAATATCAGTGACGCAGATCCACAGAGCTGGGTCTCACTAATTCATAGGGATCGTGCACCTTTCAGCCCTTTTCCAGGTCCACTGCTGAACTGCAGAAATTCCTGTCTCCTGAGCAGTGTCTGTGGCCATGGACACACTTGGGATAGTAGAAGTCTCCTTTGTCATGAGGGAATCGGAGCGGGATCAGGCGGCGGCTGGTGGGCAGCAGTTGGAACCATGATGTGCTGATCTTCCATCTTGGACACTGGGCTTCCCATTGCCCCTCATTCTGTCTGTGCTCAGTATACAGAAGGAGATTCTTTAGTTGTCACGGCGGGTAAAGTGTGGTCCTGGACGTTGATGCCAGCCCGACTCTAATAGACCCTTTTATTTGTTTGGTATTAACTCTGCCAAGGCTTTGGGGCAGATTCCGTGCCTCTGTAGAGTTGCAAAGATATATTAACATGTGGTGACAGTAGTTTATCCGCATGGCATCTGTTCACCCCAGGGCATAGGTGGGACGCAGGAGATAGGTAACCTCTGGCACAGATGTTCCTGTCCTGGAATGTGGTAGTGGGGAATGTTTCAGGTGCTGAGACCTGTTTCTTTGGGTTTCAGCTTTTGTTGGTGGTGTTACTTTTGTGTCTCATCTCAGCCTATAGTTTATTCTGTGTGTGTATGTCTGTATGGATGCACAGGGGCTTTGTCATTTCCTAGGACCACCCTGCGGGTCTTGCCCGGTGATCCTACCTCATCACCATTCCTGTACTATGGGCCACGTTCATAGCCTGCACCCTGCTGGCCTCATGAACCTCACCGACCACCTCCACCTCCTGCATTTGGTAAAGTGATCTGAACAGCAGGTCTTGACTTGCAAAGCGTATCCATCTTTCTCCACGAGGAAACTTTGGAGAAGATGTAGAATTGGTACCCTAGGCGTTTGTATTGCAGGGGTTTCCCTGGCTAAAGACATTCCAAGATTCATCAGTTTCTACACTATTATTACATTGTGGGGGTTTGTGATTTTTCCATTTTGATCTGGGTAACAGGTGTCTCTTGTAGAGAGAGAAAGACATTTTACAGAATGTCATACATAACCTTTTTCATCCAGGCTATTTCCAGGGACCACATTTTGGGCTGTTGAGGGATGAAGCATACTGCTCAGTTCATTTTTTTTTAAACCTTTTGTTTATTTCTTTGACAGAGAAATAGAGAGAGAGCACAGGTAGGCAGAGCAGCAGGCAGAGGGAAAGGGTGAAGCAGGCTCTCTGAGGAGCCGGGTGCCTGACGCAGGGCTCAATCCCAGGATCCCGGAATCATGACCTGAGTCAAAGGCAGACACTTAACGGACTGAGCCAACCAGTGCCCCAGCCCAGTTCATTTTTAGCTGGTTGAGCCCGGACTGTTTTTTCCTTAGCTATGAAAACACCCGAAGCAATATGGAGGGCTGTGGTCCATTCTTTGAGGGGGAAGGACAGGGCTTCCCCTTGTATGCAGGCACCAGCAGAAACATGTGGGAAATGCTCTATGTCTGAGAAGGGACGCGAGAGTGGGAGAGAACGGAATGTGAATGCAGCAGGTTTGGAGCATTGGTTTGAATTCTGCACAGTCAATGCCAGTCTGCATCCACCTCCATCGGTTCTAGGCTTGGTCTGATGCTGAAGCTGCTGGGGCTCCCATGAGGAACAGGGACACTGAGCCTCACAGAGGTCCAGGGCTGGGCAACGTACCTCGTTTGGCCTTTTCCAGGTGTTCCGCAAACTTCCCTTACTGAACTGCACCCAGTCCTGGCCTTATGTCTGTTGGGTGGGGCCTGCATTTGGTCTGTGGTGTCGTTTACCTTTCAAAATACAAGCAGTTCACTCAGGGGCTGACAGGCTTCTCCATTACAGATCATCACCTTTAGTGACACCGTCCAAAGCCACAGGTGCTTAGAGGTGCAGGATGGCAGGGCGCTCAGTGTGTGTGTGTGTGTGTGTGTGTGTGTCTGTGTCCATCAGATAACACTGTGAGTATGTGACAGTTCATAGCATTTTACACTTCAGGACATATTGCCGGCACTAAGATTGGCCTCTTCAAAGGAGGACTTCCATATAGTCTTTCAATATTTGTTGTAGTAAGTTCTACTCTTGCTATTTCTCGTTTGGATGTGAAGGCATCTCAAAGTATAAAGATCATTAATATTACCACTGTTAATGAACTAAATGAGCCCACAGGGGGACCATATTTAATGTTGTGTATGCATCTGGAAAATCCGAATAGCATTAAGGCTTTCCGGAATGGCCAAGAAAATGTTGAGGAAAGAATGTTCTCTTGATGCCAACAAACATGATCATGAAGTGAATTTTTGCTCAGGTGCTATTAAGAGTATAGTCTGAGAATGAATGGAATCCGTGAACGAACCTGCCCATGATAGCAAATAGCAGTCCTATTGGTAGAACATATTGAAAATGTGCTACTACAATAATATGTGTCATGGAGAATAATGTCTAGGGATGAGTTAGCTCATGCAATGCCTGTTAGGGCTCCTATAGTAAATCGGAAAATAAAGCCAAGGGCTCATAGGATAGCAAGAGACACCTTGGTATTTCTTCCATGAAGGGTGGCAAGTCAGCTGAATTCATTGACTCCTGTTGGAATAGTAATAATTACAGTAGCTGATGTAAAGTATGCTCTTGTTTCAACGTCTATCCCAACAGTAAACATATGGTGGGCAATATGATAAAGCCAAAGAAACCAATAGATATTATTGCTCAGACTATTCCCACATAGCTGAAGGGCTCTTTTTTGCATGAATAGTAGGTGAGATTATCCTGAAACCTTGTAAAATGAGGACACCTACTTCGTGGTGTCCAAAGAATCAGAATAGATGCTGATAAACACCGGGGTCCCCTCCTCTGGCTGTGACAAAGCATGTAGTATTAAGGTTTCAATCTGTTAATAGTATAGCAATTCCAGGTGCCAATATGGTAGTGATAGGAGCAGCAAAACTGCTGTCATTGGGTTGAATCCTGTGAATAAGGGAGTTAGGTATTGGGATTGCAGAGGGGGAGTGGTATATTAATAATAGTAGTAATAAAATTCATAGTGCCTAGAATTGAGGACACACCTGTTAGATATAGTGAGATGATTGTTAGATCCACAGGTGCTCCTGTGTGAGCTAGACGGCCGGCCAGAAGAGGGTAGACACTTCATCCGGTTCTGGCACCTGCTTCCAAAGTAGAAGAGGCAAGTAATATCAGAAAAGATGGTAGGAGTAATCAGAAGTTTATCTTGTTTATTTGGATGAATGCTACATCTGGAGAGCCAGTTATTTGAGGGCCTAGTCGATTTCCAAAACCACCAATCAGTAAAACTACAAAGAAAATTATTTCGTGTGCATGGGCAGTTAGACTCCATGATAAACTTGGCCGTCTCTTTGTAGAGCATGGGGCTGAATTAATTCAGCACAGATCAGGAGACTAAGAGTGGCACCTCCCATGCCAGCCCACACACCAGATAAGACTTAAAGAGTGCCAGGGTTATGGTTTGTGGAAAGTAATCAACGATATATGAACATCGATAAAATGGCTAGAAAAACATTAGACTGCAAATCTAAGAACAGAAGTTTAGCCCTCTTCCTGCCAAGCTCTGTGGTGTAATATCACAGTGAATCAAAGCAGCAGCTTCAATTCCGCTGGGGCTTCTTCTGTCATTTTTCACCTACGTGGTGGGAGAAGTAGATTGAAGCCAGCTGATTTGTGTATTTACCTGTTAACTAAGATTTCACGGGATGGAAGCCCACCGATCTAGTAAGGGCTTAGCTCAATTAAAGTGTTTAATCTGCATTCCACTGATGTAAGATAGATTCTTGCAGTCCTTAAATTTGAGTTCGGGAGTTTGATAATACATAGCGCTTTGAAGGCCCTTGGTCTTCTTATCCTAAGCCTCTAGTCCAGAATTGATACTAGTAGGGTTAGTCGGAACAATATGGTTGAGATTACAATCAGTGGCGGTAAGAAGGTTATCTTTTTTCTATTTTCAAATTGTCGTTTTATATTGCTCATCGAAGGGAATATAGTTAGTGCTGTAGAGTAGGTTAGTTGAATGTAGAAACAGGTTTAGTGATGCTGTAATAGCTCTTAGTGCTGGGATAATAATTCTATCATTTTTTATTTCTTAAATGATTATTGATTTGGGGATGAAACCTGAAAGTGGGGGAGGCCTCCCAGTGATAGTATTAATATGAAGGTTAGTGATTTAATATGTGGTAGTTTACTTCATGTGTGGGATAATGGTAATTTTGATGTGGATGCATTTTATATAAATAATATGAATGTAGTGAGTGTTTTTATGATGTCAACTGTCAAGTTAAGGATCATCATAGGGTTATACACTCTAATGGCTGCTATTCATCCTATGGGCAATTGATGAGTAGGCTAAGATTTTTCATAATTGAGTTTGGTGAAGTCCTCATCAACCTCCGAGGATTATGGATGTAATGGCTATTGCTATTAATAGGCTGGAGTTGATGGATGGTGAGATTCACATAGAATGGCTAGTGGTGCGATGTTTTTGTCACGTTAGCAAGATTAGGCCTGAAGATGATAAAATTCCTTGTGTTACTTCTGGAACTCAAGTGGAATGGGGACAATCAGAGTTTTACTCTTAAGGCAATAGTTATTGTGGTTGATATAACAGGGTTAGGAACTTTTGAGAATGTACATTGTCTGGAGAAAAATAGGTTAATAACAATTGCTATTAGGAGCATAGATGCGGTGGCCTGTGTTAAATATTTTGTAGATGCTTCAGTGGCTTGTAAATTCTTTTATAAGAATAGGGATAATACCTAATATCTTTATTTCAAAACCGATTTAGAATATGAGTCATTGAGAACTTAATATTACAAGGACACTTTCTGAGATAAAGTTTGCTATAATGGTAATGAGAATAAGTTTTATTAGGTTTTATTATCCTAGGAAGGATAGGCACCAACCTTTTCAAGGTATGGGCCCAATAGCTTATTTAGCTGAATTTACTGTAGAATAGGGTGTAAATGGGTAGCACAGATTTTTGACATTTTTTTTCCTTAAGATGAAATTTGATTCCTATCATTCTAGAAATAAGAGGATTTAAACCTCTCTTATTTATGCTATCCAAGTAAATCTTCTGTCAGACATATTTCTTACGTTTGAGCTGGAATACTTGCTGTAGTGATGGGTAGGGATACATGTCACATGCATAAGGCTAGTGTGAGGGGTAGAAAATGTTTTCATAGTAGGTGTATTCGTTGATCATAATTGGAATCATGGGTAGGATGCTCGAATTTATAGGAAGGGGATTGTTAGGAACAGAGTTTTGATGGTGAAATTAACGGTATAAAACAGTTCTGGTATATACGGGCTGTGGAATGTGCCAAAGAATAAAATTGTTCTGAGAATATTTATGATGATGATGTTGGCAGATTCAGCTAGGAAGAATAGGGCAAATAGGCCTGCTCCATATTCAGGGTTGAACCCAGATCCTAGTTTGGATTCTCCTTCTGTTATGTCACATGGGGCTTGGTTTGTTTCTGCTAAGGTTGAGATGAATCCTATTATGGCCAATGGTCATGCGGGGATGATGAATCATAGGTGTTCTTGGGCAATGATTAGTGTTGATGGTGTGAGAGATCCATTTATTTTAGGGCTGATAAAAGGATAATTGCTAGTGTTCCTTCACATGAGATTGTTTGAGCTGTGGCTCGAAGAGCTCCAATTGAGTTATATTTTGAGTTTGAGGCTCATCCCGATCACAGGATGGAGTATACCACGGGGGCTTGATACAGCTAATATGAATAGCACACCTCAGTTCATATTCAGTGGGTATGGTGTGGGTAGGGGAATTCATAGGGCTAAAGCAAGTGTTAGGGCTGAAATGGGTGGGGTAATAAATATGGATATAGAGGAGTGGTTCTAGCGATTCTCGAGTGACAAAGTTTACGGCATCGGCAATGGGTTGTAGAAGGCCACACGGGCCTCCAGTATTTGGTCTTGTATTGTATATACCTCGTACTTTTTAGTTGTATATACCCTCGTACTTTTCGTTCTACTAGGGTTCAGAAGGTCACAGTGAGAAGGCTAGGAATGATTAGCGAGAGAATGCTGATTACACACACATTATGTTAGGGAGATCAATTGAAACTCTGGGAATAAAGGCTAAAGTTTTATGTAATTACCAGGCTCTGTCACCCTAACAAGCCCTTCTCTTGGGCGTGACTTTTATTTTTTTTAAGATTTTATTCATTTATTTGACAGAGAGACAAAGCGAGAGAAGGAACACAAGCAGGGGGAATGGGAGGGGGAGAAGCAGGCTTCCCACGGAGCAGGGAGCCCGATGAGGGGCTCGATCCCAGGACCCTGGGATCCTGGGGTCAGGACCTGCGCCAAAGGCAAATGTTTAACCACTGAGCCACCCAGGTGTCTTGGGTGTGATTTAAAGTCAACTGGTTAAAGGCAAAAGAGCTATACGATCTGAAGAGAAACCAGAGTATACAGTCAACTGGTTAGATTAAGATAATATCATCTAGTAGTCGAAGGCGCTTCAATAATTAGTCCTTATTTCTTTTGTCCTTTCGAACTGGGAGAAATTATTTAATAGATAGAAACTGACCTGGATGACTCCAGTCTGAACTCAGATCCCATAGGACTTTAACTGTTGAATAAACGAACCCTTAACAGCTGCTGCACCATTAGTTTGTCCTGATCATATTAAAATGAACTCTCAAATAGGATTGTGCTGTTGTCCCCAGGGTAACTTGTTCCATTGATCAAAATTTTTTGGATCAAAAAATAATATTTTGTCTGGCGAGTCTAAGTTTCTATCACTTGGAGTTTATTTTGTTCTCTGAGGTCACCCCAACCTAAACTCCGAACCCATATAGAAGTTTATTATTGCTGGTCAGTTAGATTGAGGAATTTCTTTGTGCTAGTTAATTCAAGCTCCAAAGGGTCTTCTGGTCTATTTTTGTTTTTAATCCCTGCCTCTTCACAGGAAGATCAATTTCACTGAATGGAAGGAAGAGACAGTTAACCCCTCCTGTGGCCGATCATACAAGGCCTGATTTAGAGAACAAATGATTACGCTCTCCTTTGCAGGGTCAGGATCCCGTGGCCGTTTAATGATTGTCATGAGCAGCAGTGCCTCCAATACTGGAAATGCTGGAGGTGATGTTTTTGTAAACAGGCAGGGTTTGTGTTTGCTGAGTTCCTTTTTCTTCTTTTAATCTTTCCTTAATTGCATGCCTATGTTGGATTAACAGTTAGTTTGAGTAAGTGATTTGTTAGATACGTTTTATTTTTTTAACTCTCAGTGGTTATGAGCTCTGATATAAGCTTATGCAAGGAGAAAGAATTCTTGTTACTCCTGTTAACATTGCTTCCACATTAATAGATTAACTGAGTGTTAGATAAGGAGTTAAATATTTTTGGTATTAACTTTATTGAGCTTGAACACTTTCATAATGACTGCTTTTAAGCCTATATTGGTGTACTTATTCACTCTAAACAGGGTTGTATCCTTTTTCTAAAAAGCTGTACCTTTTAAGATTATATTTTATTTTTTTAAGATTTTATTTATTTGAGAGAGACACAGTGAGAGAGGGAACACAAGCAGGAGGAGTGGGAGAGGGAGAAGCAGGCTTCCCACTGAGCAGGGAGCTCGAAGCGTGGCTTGATCCCAGGAAACTGGGATCATGACCTGAGCCAAAGGCAGAAGCTTAACGACTGAGCCACCCAGGTGCCCCTTTTTAGACTATATTTTAAACTTACAGTACAGTTTTTAGGTTTTTTACATAAAGTTTAAAGTTGAACTGATATTCTATTCTGGGTAACCAGCTATCACCAGGCTCGTTAGGTTTTTCACCTCTATACTCTCACTATTATGCAACATAGATGAGTTTATCCCGGTGGATTATTCATAGGTAGCTCCTCTGGTTTGGTGGGGGGTAGGGGCTTCGCTTAAATTCTCTTTAAGTTAGTCTAGCTAATTGATTATGCAAAAGGTAAAAGTGTTAATCTTTGCTATTTAGTACTTTTAATTTTTCTTTCATCATTCCCTTATGGTCCTTTCTCTATAGCTCCAATTAAAATTTCTCCTATATTTTTATAACTGTTTGTCTTGTGGTAATTTATAGTTGTTTGGGCTAGCTCTGCTTCAAAGTGGTCATCTTTATTATGAACTCTTCTGGGTATAAGCCAGATGCTGTATTTAAGCTTCACTTGGGTTTACCCAAGCATACTTTTCAGTATGCTAAACTTGTTACGACTTGTCTCCTCTTGCGTTTTAGTGCTTTTAATATGTGATATTTAGATTCTATGACTTGATGAGGGTAATGGGCTGTGCGTGCGTGCTTCCTGGCCCAACTCAATTAAGCTCTCTATTCTTAATTTACTACTAAATTCTCCTTTGGTTTTTAGTTTCATAAAAACTTTCCTGGGTGTTGTGTTCTTAAGTAGAAAATGTAGCCCATTTCTTCCCACCCCATGGGTTACACCTTGACTTAACTTCTTCCTGTGTAATGTCTGTGCTTACTTTTTTTCCCTTTTAAGGGTTTGCTGAGGATGGCAGTATATAGACTGAAGTAGCAAGGGGTGGTGAATTTTATCGGGGTGTATCAATTATAGAACAGGCTCCTCTAAAGGGGTATAAAGCACCGCCAATTCCATTGAGTTGTCAGGTGTTGCTAGTAGTTCTCTGGCGAATCATTTTGTTGAGCGAATTATTCATGTGTAGGGCTAAGCATACTGGGGTATCTAATCCCAGTTTGGGTTTTAGTTATTGTGTAGTCAGAAGGATTGAAGTCACTTCCGTAGCTTCTTTTTGTGGTCATTGTAGCTTCTTATGACTTAGTTAAGTCTTAACTTTGTATGGAAATATCTTTAACACGTTTTACACCACAGGCCTATTAATTTGGGTTAATCAAATGACTGCGGTGGCTGGCACAAAATTTACCAAACCTATTTTAACAGAGCTTAGTTGAACTTTCAGTCATGGCCTAATTTATCACTGCTGTATCCCGTGGGGGTGTGCTTGAGCATGGTGTTGCGAGCTACTTGTATAGTGTTCTTGATCCCTGCTCCTTTTAAACATTTGTGATTTGGAGGACATTTTCACTGGGAGGAAGAGGCTGGCATGTGTGACCTTATGAAGAATTCATGGCAAGGCCAGGACCGTACCTTTGTGCTTATGGAGTCTAATGACTCACATAAGCATTTTCAGTGCCTTGCTTTCTGTATTAAGCTACAGTAACAGGTGTCCTTGTGAAGATCTGTCATGGCTTGTAGTATTATGTTGTGAAATTTAAGCATTGGTCGTTTAGGCCTGTCATGGTAAGATTACGCAACAGGGGGATTTAAAGTTAAAGGTTGTCTGTCTATAGATAGATTCTCAACTAAAATAGTATGCTGGTGTTATGAGTGATTGGGATTATGTAGTCAATCATGTAAAATTTGAGATGTTTAACATTATATCTGTTGCATATACTTAGTTGTGTTTTTGGGATTTGGGAGGACAACAGTAAGTATTTGTGTACCTATTAAGGTTATGGGAGAGGGGGCTGGTTAAGCTACTTTTTTATCTGTTGTATATGGTTACAAGTACGTATGCGTGCTACTCTAAAATTCTATCTTGTGACCACTTATTACACCTTATGTTTACGTGATGTTGCTAAGTAACGTTCAACTCAAGACCAGCTACAAGTTATTTGACTGTGTGAGACCTTATGGTCCTAGCTGAGTGATACCACCTTTCCGCCCTAAAAATTAAAAGATAACAAATGTATGACAGCACAGTTATGTGTGATCATCAGCTGATTAGTCATTAGTCCATCAAGATGTCCCTATAAGTAATTAATTACTCTAAGTAATACAGTAGATACATCCTAGAACACACAAACTAGAGACGGGGCCAGGAGAGAGCACCGTATAAAGAGATTAAAGTTTCCTGAAATAGTTACAACGTAAAATTGTCACAGCATTTACCTTAACCCTCTCTGTGTCCATACTAAGGACTGAGCTATTGTTTCCTGTGGAAGCTGCACCAGGTCCTACATTTGATAGCAGCCAGAGAAGGGATGGAGGTTTATTCTGATTTGCATAGACTGGGTGGAAAAAGACAAACACCCTCCATGGCTTTCACCATCTTAACACTGCTTCCTACACTCAGTTCCCTTGCGAGAGACAGAGGGTTTCCCACATGCCTCAGGTGACCCCTTTGGACTACAGGGAGACCTGTTCCCTCAGTCTTAAGGAACGCTCTAGAAGGCCTTGGTTAGATATTTGATAATCAACTGTGGAGAGGTCAGAGATCAACTAGTTGGAAATCAACAATGAAACAAAGGTTTCCTGATACACAACACAGGAAATGAAAATTTATCAGATTAAAAATTACCCATGCCTCAGGCAGTAAGCCATCAGCACAAACAGCACCTGTCCTTTCTACAAGCTGTGGGTGGGTTATTCAGGTGTTTTACTGTATATTATCTGCTCTATATATCTGACAGAGGAAGATGTAAGTATTCATGACCAGAAATTACCTCAAAGAATTCATCTTTCCTCATTACTATAGTATTAGTCTCTACGTGGAATTTTTTTAATGTTTTAGCACGACAGTACATAATAAAATAACAATAGAGGACTGAAATTACATAAGGATTCATTTCCCTATTGGGGAACTGTAGTTGACAACACAAAAATTTTTTGGAAAAGGAAAAGTGATCTCCATAAAGAGGAAAGAAATGTCTGCTTTCTTAAAGCAGATTGTCTATGGAATATTTATCCACAAAGAAAAATCAAGAAAGCTTACCAGGACATACAGCCACTCATCTCTCATTCTATTCATGTTATTTTTCTCAAATTAAAGAAAAACACTGCCTTCAACATCGTGTCAAGGTGGAAGGGGCCCTGAACCATGTCTGTTCTCACACCCACTCTCAAGTTAATTGTAACAGAGAGGTTGCTTGGGGGGGGGGAGGGGGACAGTCAGCAGCGGGGCGTGAGCTCCACCATTCACAAGGGACAGACCCAAAGAGCCTTGCTGCCTGGGGACTTCTGAGGAAACAGAGTCCTGTCACCTCTGCAAGACAACCTGTTTCCTCTAGTAACCTCTTGTGATTATTTCCAGGAGACACAGCGATTGCCCACTGGAACAAGAAGCCAATCGAAGGGATGTTGCAGCAGAAATTAAACTGCTGCATTTCACATCGTGCTCCTTACCTGTCCACGGAGGGATGTCCTTGTCACATTCTCCTGGCACTGGTTTCTGCCTCCTCGATTCCTCTGGTGGCCTTTGTCTTTGGATTTCTTCTGGTCTTGGAAGATGGAGATGAATCAATTTCACTAAGAATTACCACACCCAGGCCTCCCCTGGACAAGAAACAGCTTCTCCTTAGAAACCTCACAACACCCTTCACCGAAGTATGTCAAACTCCTGTACTGGTGTTTCAAGTGGGCAACCTCCCTGCTCTGCTCCACCTCGCTGTCACCCCATCCAGATCAGGAGCCCCGAGATGTGAGAGAGAAACAAACCCACGTTCAGCTGGGGCAGAGCGCACACAAGAGGAGGAGAGAAAAACATTCTTTCCCAGTTGTCCCGAGCCAACTTCTCCTGAAGAGTGATCTGAAAGAGTCAGCACATCAGTCAAAAACCCACGCGCAGAGATTCCGTGGGCCTTTGATCTTCTGCATTAGTTGCCAAAGGATTCAGAAAACACTGGGCAGAACTTGCGAACTCCCTGGTGTCTGAAAGGGGGAGCTCTTGCTGCTGCAACTGTTCTTACATCTCTTCTTTTGTGTTCCTGCGAGTGACAAATGCTTTCATCAGGCGGAGCACAACGTGGAGTAGGGCTTTTTAGTTGGCCCAGGTTCCTGTTATGAGAACTGAACTCTCACATACATTTTGCAATCATATAAGACATATTTCACATAATTATCAAAATACGGTAGGCTCGAAGCTGTTGCTAAGTCATTTTGTATTCACTATTTAATGCTTGTGGGTATCTGAGCTGATGAGGTCTCCTTACCAGTCATGACAGCTCCCTAGTTTATCCTGCAATGAGTATCTTTCATCATAAATTTTGATTCTCCTTTTCCTTATATCCTTATCGTGTTTCTCCAGGCTACAACAATTGGGTCTCTAAAATGGCACGGTCCTTTTTGTTGATGGGATTTGTCCTACACCAAACTGCTCCTTAAGGTATATAACCATTTATACCACCTCCAGAAGCATGTCTGGGAACCACAGTTACCCATAGTCTGGCCAGCATTGGGGATTATGAAACCTTTGGTAACTTAACTGTTGCATATTTTCAACTGAACATCTGGAAAATGTGTTTTCACATATAAAATTTCTAAGTGTCTTCTGAACAGTGGTGGTTATTTGTGTGTGAGCTTGGACTAAACACCACACCCAGTTTCAGAATCATCCACCAGCGTTCACCGCTGGGGTTAGGAGCTGAATTCCCTTGTGGTTCACTATCTTTTCTGCAACTAATTTCAGTTTCTCCCCTGCCCCCTGCTCACATTCTTTCAGTACCAGCTTCCTAAGAGGGAAATGAAACAACTATACCTGGTAGCCCATGTGGAATTCTGCCTTTCTTCCTTCCCAGGAAACTGAAGGCAGGACTCGAATGTCCCCACATACCTTCCCCATAAACGCAACATGCACAAACCCAATCGCAGGGACGAATTGATGCCCCCGCCTCCCAATAAGGGACTAAAACCACTCAAACTTCAGCCTGCTGGCAAGTCTTCAGCAACTCTGAGCTGTTCTTCACAGCTCCCTATTGCTACTCATCAATACATCAAATAAATATAAAAAGCACATATGAGATGCACTATGTGTCCGCCTAGTCCCTGGTGATTGGGATGGCATAAGCGTATTTCATTACAACGTAGGAAACCAGGCCTGACCAACGCATCACTACTAAACGCATAAGGATGAAGCAGGGCTTCCTGACTTGTCTAGGTTCTCTTGAGAGCCCTGAATTTTCAGTTCAAGCCTGGAGCCATGACACTGTCATAGAGACACTTTTCCGGGACATGGTGTCATTAACACTGTGCTATTAACTCCTGGACATTTCCTACAATTCCTGAGGGAACTCGTGCCACCTACCTCAAAGACACTAGTTGAGAAGAATGCAAACCATGCTGAACAACAAAAACAATGATCTGAATTGCTCCACTTTCAGGTTATCTTCTCCTGGAAAAGGATTTTAGCTGGGAGGGGGGCAGGAGGGAAGGAAAGGGAAAGGGAAGGGAGGGGGAGGGGAAGAGAAGAGAAAAGAAAAGAAGGAAAGAAAGAAAACTGAGTTCACAGGATTTGCGACTGCTGGCACCCCCAGTCACCTGCCAGCCATTAACTCCCATCTTGTCTGCAGCAAGATACCATCAGGGTGCACCTCAGTTTTTCTCCAGATATTTCCTACCCAATATCTAGATTTTAACAATGATAGACATATGGCAGTCATGAGACTATGACATTCTGATCTCTCTCACATTACAACTGAGCAGGCACACTTTCAGTGATGTCACTAAGGATTGCATTAACGCTCTCAATTGTGTCCAGGTCATTCTTCAACAGAAGATACAGACATCAGGAATACATACTCATTACTTTTACCTCTGTTTTGAGAGTGTAATCCAGGACAAAGAACGGATTTTTTTTTTTTTTTTTTTACCTTAAGTCTATGGGCTCCATAAGAGGGAAGCTTCTTTGGCCACATTGTGTCTTGAGTACATTTCTTTGCTTCATTGATCTATACAAATATATAATAGAGGATTCAGAATTCAAAAAATTAATTATGGTGACAGCAAAACCGTTCTCCCGTGGGTAAGTCATTATGGAAATAAAGGAAGCAACACTTTACATATGTGATGCTTGCTTTAAATTCAGCCTGGTATAGAATGGAATGAAAGGGGCACTAAGATGAAAGAGGAGATGGCAAAATCAGTGACCTGCAAGTGGACATCATTCCACGTGAAACCATAAAATTTAAAAAAAAATGGGCGTGGGATTGTACCTTCTGTTCAAAAATGCATATTGTTTCTGCAAGTTCTACATTTTCCTTCATGCAATTCTTAATCTTCTCAGAAATTTGATCTAAATTAACCGAAAAGATAAAATGGCGATCTCTCAGATGAGTACCAAAACCAATAAAATCAAATTTCCCACTGCATCAACATAAAAGCTGTGTGATCCCGCACTATGGGCGCATGTAACATTTGAGCATTACTGTGGTCTGTGAAGAAAGCACGTTTTAGTTAGTAGCATTAAATGTTGGAAACAAATATGAAAATAAGAACCTCATTTCAATGAGGTTAATCTTTAGGAGAAACACAATAAAAGCTCTTAGTCTAATATCCCATCATTAAGCAACACTCATCTTAGAATATATGAACAGTTCAAATTGCTGTCATCACCAGCAGAGAAATGGACAAAAATCAAGTACCCTATTTCCTTATATTCTGTTCCTCCATTATCAAATAAATAAATCAGTGCAATTAATTTAAAAACAGAGGTTAAAAATCAAAATCCCTATTAAAAATAACCCACCTAAGTTCTTCCAGGTTTTCCCCCACTTTCACCCCCATGCCTTGAAAAATAGAGAGAGAGTAATTATTCTAAATGTCACTTGTTTGGTACTCAGAGACCTCCAATGTCTTTCTGCTGCCCAGCAGAGTCCCCTCCATAGTGGGACGCGCAGATCGACATGGTCTTGGAATCAAACACACTTGGGTTCAATATCTGCTTTACCACCTAGTGGCTAGAGGCGCCGGCTAATTCCTCATCTTCCTAAATCACAAGATGTTGAAGGGCCAAAATGCAAACGTCACCACCTGCATTACTGGTAAACAACACCCAGAAAACGGTCACCTGACAAGTGGTTCGCACATGTAAAGCACCAAAACCAGGCCCAAGATGCCAGAATATTCTCACATGGATGTAATTCTACTGCTGTACGCCAAACTGCAAACTGATCTTCTTTCTGTACAGTGGGAGAGCTCTGTGGCCCAGAGGTCACCTCTTCTATACCATCAGTACTGTACTCATCTTAGAAACGACAGCATTTGAGGGCCTACTACGTGCCAGGCCAATTAATCATCACAGTCCCTGAAGCCCATACACAATTCATTATCCCCATCTTGCATCCTGTCCACTTCCCCTCTCTCCACTGGCCTTAGTCTCCCTCCCCTCAAGACTCATAAGACATGCTTTTTAACCTTCTCTTGTGACACACACTTTGTCTGGCAATATTTGGTTCTTCTCTAAGCCTTGAGCTTCCTGACAGGCTCAGAGTCCCTTAATCTGTACATTTCCCCCAATAGCCAAGTCATATCAACGTACACCTGCCAGATTTCACACTCACATAGTCACTGGCTTCTTAAACATTTCTAACCAGAGGTAAACTCATCTGCTTCTCCCTAATTGTGTAGTCTGTTCCTCCACCTGGTCACCTGTCTCAATTGGTGGCAACCCAACCTGTGCTGTCACCTGGGCCTCAAACCAGGATAGGCAACTGTGAAGAGTTAAGGGGCTAACCTGATCAGAAAAGTCAATGTATTTACTTCTAGCTGGATTAGAAACCACATCAAACAGTTGTATTAAGAAAAGATTACCAGGCGGGGCACCTGGGTGGCTCAGTCTTTAAATGTCTGCCTTTGGCTCAGGTCATGACCCCAGGGTCCAGGGATCCAGCCTTGCATAGCGCTGCCTGCTCAGCAGGAAGCATGCTTCTACCTTTCGCACTCCCCTTGCTTGTGCTTTATCTCTCGTTGTGTCTCTGTCAAATAAATAAATAAAATATTAAGAACGAATGAACGAACGAAAGAAAGAAAGAAAGAAAGAAAGAAAGAAAGAAAGAAAGAAAGAAAGAAAGAAAGAAACCCATGTTGAGCTCCCTCCTCAGCAGGGAATCTGCTTCTCCCTCTCCCTCTGCCCCTTCTCCCTCTCCCTCTGCCCCTTCTCCCTGCTCATGCTATCAAATAAATAAAATCTTTACATAAAAAAAAGATTATCAGGCAAACCACAGAATGGGAGAAGATATTTGCAAATGACCCTACAGATAAAGGGCTGATAGCCGAGATCTATAAAGACCTTCCCAAACTCAAATCCAAACAACAAATAATCAAGTCAAAAAATGGGCAGAGGACCATGAACAGACACTTCTCCAAAGAAGACATACAAATGGCTAACAGACACATGAAAAAATGTTCATCATCATTAGCCATCAGGGAAATTCAAATCAAAACCACATTGAGATACCACCTTACACGATTTAGACTGGCAAACAGTGACAAGGCCATAAACAACAAATGTTGGAGAGGTTGTGGAGCAAGGGGAACCCTCTTACACTGTTGGTGGGAATGCAAATTGGTACAACCACTCTGGAAAACAGTGTGGAGGTGCCTCAAAATACTAAAAATAGAGCTACTCTATGACCCAGGAATTTCACCACTGGGTATTTACCCCAGAGACACAGATGTAGTGAAAAGAAGGGCCATATGCACCCCAATGTTCATAGCAGCAATGTCCGCAGTAGCCAAACTGTGGAAAGAGCCGAGATGCCCTTCAACAGAAGAATGGATAAAGAAGATGTGGTCCATAAACACAATGGAATATTACTCAGCCATCAGAAAGGATGAATACCCAACTTTTCCATCAACATGGTTGGGACTGGAGGAGATGATGCTAAGTGAAATAAGTCAAGCAGAGAAAGTCAATTATCATATGGTTTCACTTAGTTGTGGAACATAAGGAGTATCATGGAGGACATTAGGAGAAGGAAAGGAAAAATGAAGGGGGGAAATCAGAGGGGGGACAAACCACGAGAGACTATGGACTCCGGGAAACAAATTGAGGGTTTCAGAGGTCAGAGAGGTGGGGGGATGTGTTGGTCCAGTGATGGGAATTAAGGAGGTCACGGATTGCAGGGAGCACTGGGTGTTATACGAAAACAATGAATTATGGAACACTACATGAAAAACTCATGCTTTATTGTATGGTGACTAACAACATAATAAAATTTAATTAAAAAAAAAAGAAAATAATACCAGGAAAACAGAACACTGAAATCTTACCTTCAAATGCTTGAGTTTTTACCTAGAAGAGGGAGAAACAAAATTGCAGTTGATGGAGAAAAAATATTTTTTAACAAAATTATACTTCATGACAAAACAGTCAAAATGATAATCTAATGGTATAATAATGGTGTAGTTCAGCAGAGTAAATTCTAAAAATTAAGACTTCAAAGCATCAACCCCCTAATAGAGGGTTACAAGCATCATGGCCTCATGATCCCCTGCACCTATCCATGTAACACCTCTAATATACCTGTCAGAAAACCCAACCACTGAGGACGGGACTTTGTCCAGACCTCTAAGCAATAATTAACACTGTAGACGCTCGCCATCCCCTTATTCCCAAGCCGCCCACCCTGACATCCATTCCAACTGACACCAAAGTCCTCACCGTAATTAACCAATGTGCTGTATTTAGTATTCCAGTTGATAAGGACTGCCACGATCATTTGCATTGACCTTAGAGAATGGCAATACACCTGGACTGTAAGGGCCCATGGTTTCCCAGAATGCTTCCTATTTCCTACAAACCTTAATGGCTGACTTGGATGATAAAATGTGTGCTGTGGTCTCTCCTTTGTTACAATATGTAGGTGATTGGCATCTCTGCTCCCCCCCTCACACCTCTGCACAGGAAGACAGCATCACCCTTTCAAAACATTTGGCCTTCAAATGGACATCCAATCTCCAAAGAAAAACTCCAGTTTGCTCAAACTTAGGTTAGGTATTTAGGACACCTGATCTCAGAACAAGGACGACAGCTGGAAACAGGTAGACTCAAGGCAACATCGATTTCCCACAGCCTTAAGCACCAATGAACAGGCTTTCTTGGACTGTCTGACTACTGTCAACAGTGGATTCCAAACTTATCTCTTAAGGCTCAGCTGCTATATAGTTTACTAAAAAATGACAAACCTAACACAATTATTCAGAAAAAGGGGGATGACGTAGACTTTGAAACCTTAAACAAAAGTCTAACAACAGACCCTGACCTCCAACTTCCTAATTATCTACTTCCCTTTTTCCTCTCTCTATGTGACAGGGAAGGGAATGTCCTTGGCGTGCTCAACACCAAACTCGGGGACCACCATCACCCCATAGAGTATTAGAGTCAACAGGGAGATGCTGTGGCTGGGGGATGTACCCCCTACCTCAGAGCCATTCCCGCCATGGCCCTCTGGGATAAGGCCACTGAAGAATTCATCACAGCCTCCCCTTTAACCATCCCTGGGCCCCATGTAGTAGAGGCCCTTCTAAATTCTCCTCACACTCAAGATTTTCCAGTCACCTCACCTCCTATGAAATCCTCCTGCTTACCACTCCTCACATAACTCTTTCTGGTTCCAATAGCCTCAACCCTGGCACTCTTCTCCCCTCCTTCACATATGAAATCCATCACAGCTGCTTCACACTGACAGATCAACTGTTGACTCCCTGTGACGATTTTCAGCAAACTGCTCTAACCGAGGCAGACTTTTCATGCTTTCCTGATGGTTCTTATTTAAAGGAGGACAAGGATAAATATCATGCCATGTCAGCTACGGCAACTCCTTTTGAAGACATGGAGGCAGCACCTCAAAAGTCTGTCTTTTTTTTTTAATTTTTTTATTGTTATGTTAATCACCATATATTACATCATTAGTTCTTTTTGGTGCAGTGTTCCATGATTCATTGTTTGTTCATAACACCGAGTGCTCCATGCAGAACGTGCCCTCCTCAATGCCCATCCCCAGGCTAACCCATCCCCGTAACCCCCTCTCCTCTAGAACCCTCAGTTTGTTTTTCAGAGTCCATCATCTCTCATGGTTCGTCTCCCCCTTGACATACTCCCCTTTTCTTCCTCTCCTGTTATCTTCTTCTTTTTCTTTTTTCTTAAAATATGTTGCATTATTTGTTTCAGAAGTACAGATCTGTGATTCAACAGTCTTGCACAATTCACAGCGCTCACCGTAGCACATACCCTCCCCAATGTCTATCACCCAGCCACCCCATCCCTCCCACCCCCAACCACTCCAGTAACACTCAGTTTCTTTCCTGAGATTAAGAATTCCTCATATCAGTGAGGTCATGTGATACATGTCTTTCTCTGATTGACTTATTTCACTCAGCATAACACCCTCCAGTTCCATCCACGTCGTTGCAAATGGCAAGATCTCATTCCTTTTGATGGCTGCATAATATTCCATTGCGTGTATATACCACCTCTTCTTTATCCATTCATCTGTTGATGGACATCTTGGCTCTTTCCACAGTTTGGCTATGGTGGACATTGCTGCTATAAACATTGGGGTACACGTACCCCTTCGGGTCCCTACATTTGTATCTTTGTGGTAAATACCCAGTAGTGCAATTGCTGGATCGAACGGTAGCTCTAATTTCAACTGTTTGAGGAACCTCCATACTGTTTTCCAGAGGGGTTGCACCAGCTTGCATTCCCACCAACAGTGTAGGAGGGTTCCCCTTTCTCCACATCCCCGCCAACATCTGTCGTTCCCTGACTTGTTAATTTTAGCCATTCTGACGGGTGTGAGGTGGTATCTCATTGAGGTTTTGATTTGGATTTCCCTGATGCCAAGCGATGTTGAGCACTTTTTCATGTGCCTGTTGGCCATTTGGATGTCTTCTTTGGAGAAATGTCTGTTCATGTCTTCTGCCCATTTCTTGATTGGATTATTTGTTCTTTGGGTGTTGAGTTTGATAAGTTCTTTATAGATTTTGGATACTAGCCCTTTATCTGATATGTCATTTGCAAATATTTTCTCCCATTCTGTCGGTTGTCTTTTGGTTTTGTGGACTGTTTCTTTTGCTGTGCAGAAGCTTTTTATCTTGATGAAATCCCAATAGTTCATTTTTGCCCTGGCTTCCCGTGCCTTTGGCGATGTTTCTAGGAAGAAGTTGCTGCGGCTAAGGTCGAAAAGGTTGCTACCTGTGTTCTCCTTTAGGATTTGGATGGACTCCTGTCTCACGTTTAGGTCTTTCAACCATTTGGAGTCTATTTTTGTGTGTGGTGTAAGGAAATGGTCCAGTTTCATTCTTCTGCATGTGGCTGTCCAATTTTCCCAACACCATTTGTTGAAGAGACTGTCTTTTTGCCATTGGACATTCTTTCCTGCTTTGTCAAAAATAAGTTGACCATAGAGTTGAGGGTCCATTTCTGGGCTCTCGATTCTGTTCCATTGATCTATGTGTCTGTTTTTGTGCCAGTACCATACTGTCTTGATGATGACAGCTTTGTAATAGAGCTGGAAGTCCGGAATTGTGATGCCGCCAGCTTTGCTTTGCTTTTTCAGTATTCCTCTGGCTATTCTGGGTCTCTTCTGGTTCCATACAAATTTTAGTATTATTTGTTCCATTTCTTTGAAAAAAGTGGATGGTATTTTGATGGGGATTGCATTGAATGTGTAGATTGCTCTAGGTAGCATTGACATCTTCACAATGTTGATTCTCCCAATCCATGAGCATGGAACGTTTTTCCATTTCTTTGTGTCTTCTTCAATTTCTTTCCTGAGTATTTTATAGTTTTCTGAGTACAGATCCTTTGCCTCTTTGGTTAGATTTATTCCTAGGTATCTAATGGTTTTGGGTGCAATTGTAAATGGGATAGACTCCTTGATTTGTCTCTCTTCTGTCTTGTTGTTGGTGTATAGGAATGCCACTGATTTCTGTGCATTGATTTTATATCCTGCTACTTTACTGAATTCCTGTATGAGTTCTAGCAGTTTTGGGGTGGAGTCTTTTGGGTTTTCCACATACAGTATCATATCATCTGCAAAGAGTGAGAGTTTGACTTCCTCTTTGCCGATTTGGATGCCTTTGATATCTTTTTGTTGTCTGATTGCTGTGGCTAGGACTTCTAATACTATGTTGAATAGCAGTGGTGAGAGTGGACATCCATGCCGCGTTCCTGACCTTAGGGGAAAAGCTCTCAGCCTTTCCCCATTGAGAATGATATTCGCTGTAGGTTTTTCGTAGATGGCTTTTATGATATTGAGGTATGTACCCTCTATCCCTATACTCTGAAGAGTTTTGATCAAGAAAGGATGTTGTACTTTGTCAAATGCTTTTTCTGCATCTATTGAGAGGATCATATGATTCTTGTTCTTTCTTTTGTTAATGTATTGTATCACGTTGATTGATTTGCGGATGTTGAACCAGCCTTGCAGCCCAGGAATAAATCCCACTTGGTCGTGGTGAATAATCCTTTTAATATACTGTTGGATCCTATTGGCTAGTATTTTGGTGAGAATTTTTGCATCCATGTTCATCAAGGATATTGGTCTGTAAATCTCTTTTTTG
Organism: Eumetopias jubatus; assembly: GCF_037043125.1. Lineage (NCBI taxonomy): Eukaryota > Metazoa > Chordata > Mammalia > Carnivora > Otariidae > Eumetopias > Eumetopias jubatus. The sequence continues at coordinate 268,225 of NW_028274871.1, forward strand.
ATGGGGTCTTTGTCTGGTTTTGGGATCAAGGTAATGGTGGCCTCATAAAATGAGTTTGGAAGTTTCCCTTCCATTTCTATTTTTTGGAAGAGTTTCAGGAGAATAGGTATTAATTCTTCTTGAAATGTCTGATAGAATTCCCCTGGGAAGCAATCTGGCCCTGGGCTTTTGTTTCTTGGGAGATTTTTGATGACTGTTTCAATTTCCTTAGTGGTTATAGGTCTGTTCAGGTTTTCTATTTCTTCCTGGTTCAATTTTGGTAGTTGGTACATCTCTAGGAATGCACCCATTTCTTCCAGGTTATCTAATTTGCTGGCATAGAGTTGCTCATAATATGTTCTTATAATTGTTTGTATTTCTTTGGTGTTGCTTGTGATCTCTCCTCTTTCATTCATGATTTTGTTGATTTGGGTCATTTGTCTTCTTTTTGATCAGTCTGGCCAGGGGTTTATCAATCTTGTTAATTCTTTCAAAGAACCAACTCCTAGTTTCGTTGATCTGTTCTACTGTTCTTTTGGTTTCCAGTTCATTGATTTCTGCTCTGATCTTTATGATTTCTCTTCTCCTGCTGGGTTTAGGCTTTATTTGCTGTTCTTTCTCCAGCTCCTTTAGGTGTAGGCTTAGGTTGTGTATTTGAGACCTTTCTTGTTTCTTGAGAAAGGCTTGTATTGCTATATACTTTCCTCTCAGGACTGCCTTTGCTGTATCCCAAAGATTTTGAACAGTTGTGTTTTCATTTTCATTGGTTTCCATGAATTTTTTTAATTCTTCTTTAATTTCCTGGTTGACCCATTCATTCTTTAGTAGGATGCTCTTTAGCCTCCATGTATTTGAGTTCTTTCCGACTTTCCTCTTGTGGTTGAGTTCTAGTTTCAAAGCATTGTGGTCTGAAAATATGCAGGGAATGATCCCAATCTTTTGGTACCGATTGAGACCTGATTTGTGACCTAGGATGTGATCAATTCTGGAGAATGTTCCATGGGCACTAGAGAAGAATGTGTATTCCGTTGCTTTGGGATGGAATGTTCTGAATATGTCTGTGAAGTCCTTTTGGTCCAGTGGGTCATTTAAAGTCTTTATTTCCTTGTTGATCTTTTGCTTAGAGGATCTGTCCATTTCAGTCAGAGGGGTGTTAAAGTCCCCCACTATTATTGTATTGTTGTCAATGTGTTTCTTTGCTTTTGTTATTAATTGCCTTATATAATTGGCTGCTCCCATGTTCGGGGCATAGATATTTACAATTGTTAGATCTTCTTGTTGGATAGACCCTTTAAGTAGGATATAGTGTCCTTCCTCATCTCTTATTACAGTCTTTGTTTTAAAATCTAGTTTGTCTGATATAAGGATTGCCACCCCAGCTTTCTTTTGGTGTCCATTAGTATGGTAAATGGTTTTCCACCCCCTCACTTTCAATCTGGGGGTGTCTTTGGGTCTAAAATGAGTCTCTTGCAGACAGCATATGGATGGGTCTTGTTTTTTAATCCAATCTGATAGCCTGTGTCTTTTGATTGGGGCATTTAGCCCATTTACATTCAGGGTAACTATTGAAAGGTATGAATTTAGTGCCATTGTATTACCTGTAAGGTGACTGTTAACTGTCTGTTGTCTGTGTTCGTTTCTGCTCTTTGCTGCTTTTAGGTTCTCTCTTTGCTTAGAGGACCCCTCTCAATATTTCTTGGAGGGCTGGTTTCGTGTTTGCAAATTCCTTTAGTTTTTGTTTGTTCTGGAAGCTTTGTATCTCTCCTTCTATTTTCAATGATAGCCTAGCTGGATATAGTATTCTTGGCTGCATATTTTTCTCGTTTAGTGCTCTGAAGATATCTTGCCAGTCCTTTCTGGCCTGCCAGGTCTCCGTGGATAGGTCTGTTGCCAATCTAATGTTTCTACCATTGTAGGTTACATATCTCTTCTCCCGAGCTGCTTTCAGGATTTTCTCTTTGTCTCTGAGACTCGTAAGTTTTACTATTAGATGTCGGGGTGTTGACCTATTATTATTGATTTTGAGAGGGGTTCTCTGTGCCTCCTGGATTTTAATGCCTGTTTCCTTCCTCACATTAGGGAAGTTCTCTGCTATAATTGGCTCCAATATACCTTCTGCCCCTCTCTCTCTCTCTTCTTCTTCTGGGATCCCAATTATTCTAATGTTGTTTCGTCTTATCATATCACTTATCTCTCGAATTCTGCCCTCGCGATCCTGTAGTTGTTTCTCTCTCTTTTTCTCAGCCTCTTTATTTTCCATCATTTGGTCTTCTATATTGCTGATTCTCTCTTCTGCCTCATTTATCCTAGCATTTAGTGCCCCCATTTTTGATTGCACCTCATCAATAGCCTTTTTGATTTCGATTTGGTTAGATTTTAGTTCTTTTATTTCTCCAGAAAGGGTTTCTCTAATAACTTCCACGCTTTTTTCAAGCCCAGCTAGTATCTTTAAAGTCATGATTCTGAACTCTAGGTCCGACATCGTACTAATGTCCGTATTGAGTAGGTCCCTGGCTGACGGTACTACCTCTTGTTCTTTTTGCTGAGGTGATTTCTTTCGTCTTGTCATTTTGTCCAGAGGAGAATAGATGAATGAGAGAACAAAATGCTAACAGGTTTACAACGTCCCCAGCAAATATACTGTATACAAATCAGAAAAGACCTGAAACCAGGGGAAAAGAAAGGGAAAGAAAGAAAAAAGAAAGAGAAAAAGAAAAAAAAAAGGAAAAAAAAAGATAAAAACAAAAACAAAACAATACAAAAAAGGCAGAATATGATCAAATATGATCAGGCTAGTGCATAGATCAGTGCCACACACTAGATTTTGGGCGTATTTTGGTCTGTTAGAAAAAAGTGCCTCCTAAAATTTTAAAGGAAGAAAGACATATATGTACAAAATAAGGGTTGATACAATGAAGGGATGGAAGATGACTGTAAAGATGAAAATTATAAAAGATTTTATAAAAGGACTTGGTAAGATAAGTTGTTTGAAAAAAGAAAGAAGATTTAAGAAAAAAATAAAAGGAAAAAGGGAGAGAATGTGATCAGGCAGGAGACTAGAACAAAGCCATACACTAGTGATTTAGGGTATATTTTGATCTGTTAGAAGAAACTGTACCTCAAAATTTTAAAGAGAGAACAACTTATATATATATGCCAAAAATAAGGGTAACTACTATGAAGGGATAAAATATGACTCTAAAAATGAAAAATAAAAAATGTTTTTTTTTTTTAAAGGGATTTATAAGATGTTGGTTGGAAAAGGGAAAAATAAAAATAAAAAAAACAGTCAACAAAAATTAACTTTGATGAAATAATGAATCATGGTAAAAAAAAAAAAAAAAAAAAAGCCATGAATCTATGTGCAGTATTCCCCTAGCGCTGGAGTTCTCCTATTCTCCTTGATCGATCAACTTGGTCTTGGCTTGCTGGCTGTTTGTGTTGATCTTTTGGGGGAGGGGCCTGTTGCTGTGGTTTCCAAATGTCTTTGCCGGAGGCGGAATTGCCCCGCCCTTGTCGTCCGGGCTAAGGAAGCTGCTCCGGTTTGCTCTCAGGAGCTTTTGTTCCGTGCAAGCTCTCAGTACAGCTTTGGAGGACCAGGGCAGAAATGGTGGCCTCCCAATCTCCACTCGGAGGAGCTGAGAACTCAGGGCCCCGCTCCTCAATGTGCCCCCAGAGAAAAGCAGTCACTTCCGTGTTCCCGGTCTCCGGCCGCACTCCGTGCTCACCTGGCCTGTGATCGAGCGTTGCTATCTCTGGCACCCGACCCCGCGCGGAGTCTCCAAACCCAGCAGATCCCTGCAGTGCGTTCCCGCACCACTCCTCCCCGGGAAGGAAGGGGAGTCTCCCCGGATCTGCTGCTTGTTGGGTCCCTGCTGGGGGAGCCGTGCCCCGACTGGGCCGCAGATCACAGTTTATGGCAACCCCGAGCTGAGAGCCCGCGACTCTGCTCCGTATCTGCAGCCGGCTTCCCTGCTCTGATACCTGGGTGCTCTGGCGCACTCAGGCACCCCCGGTCTCTCTGTGACCCCAAGGGTCCTGAGACCACACTGTCCCGGGAGGATTCCACCCCCCGCTTAGCCACTGCAGCGACGTCCCTCCGCCGAGCCAACTTCTAAAAGGTCCGATTTTGTGCTCCGCGGCTCTATCACTTGCCAGAAGCGGCCGGCGGAGGCCCCTCCCCCGCCGTCTATCCTCCCAAATATCGCCTCGGATTCACTTCTCCGCACGCCCTACCTTCCAGTAAGTGGTCGCTTCTCTGTTCAGAGAGTTGTTGCTACTCTCCTGTTCGATCTCCTGTTGAGTTCGTAGGTGTTCAGAATGGTTTGATCCCTATTCAGCTGAATTCCTGAGACCAGACGAAATCTAGGTCTCCTACTCCTCCGCCATCTTGCTCCGCCTCCTCTCATTTTTAGAGTAATATTTTATCCCTTCATAGTAGTTACCCTTATTTTTGGCGCATATATATATATATATATATATATATATATATATACACACACACACACATATATATATAAAGTTGTTCTCTCTTTAAAGTTTTGAGATACAGTTTCTTCTAACAGATCAAAATATACCCTAAATCACTAGTGTATGGCTTTGTTCTACTCTGCTACCTGATCACATTCTCTCCCCTTTTTATCTCTCTCTTTTTTTAATCTTCTTTCTTTTTACAAACAACTTCTTATCTTATCAATTACCTTTATAAAATCTTTTATAATTTTCTTCTTTACATTCATCTTCCATCCCTTCATTGTATCAACACTTATTTTGTACATATATGTCTTTCTTCCTTCAAAATTTTAGGAGGCACTTTCTTCTAACAGACCAAAATACGCCCAAAATCTAGTGTTTGGCACTCGTCTATGCACTAGCCTGATCATATTTGATCACATTCTGCATTTTTGTATTGTTCTGTTTTTGTTTTTATCCTTTTGTTTTGTTTTGTTTTTTCTCTCTCTCTTTTTTCTTTCTTTCCCTTTCGTTTCCCCTGGTTTCAGGTCTTTTCTGATTTGTACACAGTATATTTCCTGGGGACGTTGTTAACCTGTTAGCATTTTGTTCTTTCATTCATCGATTCTCCTCTGGACAAAATGACAAGACGAAAGAAATCACCTCAGCAAAAAGAACAAGAAGTAGTACCGTCAGCCAGGGACCTACTCAATACGGACATTAGTACGATGTCGGACCTAGAGTTCAGAATCATGACTTTAAAGATACTAGCTGGGCTTGAAAAAAGCGTGGAAGTTATTAGAGAAACCCTTTCTGGAGAAATAAAAGAACTAAAATCTAACCAAGTCGATATCAAAAAGGCTATTGATGAGGTACAATTAAAAATGGGGGCTCTGACTGCTAGGACAAATGAGGGAGAGAAGAGAATCAGTGATATAGAAGACCAAATGATGAAAAATAAACAGGCTGAGAAAAAGGGAGAGAAACAACTGTAGGATCACGAGGGCATAATTCGAGAGATAAGCGATATGATAAGAGAAACAACATTAGAATAATTGGGATCCCAGAAGAAGAAGAAAGAGAGAGAGGGGCAGAAGGTATATTGGAGCAAATAATAGAAGAGAACTTCCCTAATGAGAGGAAGGAAACAGGTGTCAAAATCCAGGAGGCACAGAGAACCCCTCTCAAAATCCATAAAAATAGGTCAACACCCCGACATCTAATAGTCAAACTTAGGAGTCTCAGAGACAAAGAGAAAATCCTGAAAGCAGCTCTAGAGAAGAGATATATAACCTAGAATGGTAGAAATATTAGATTGGCAACAGACCTATCCACAGAGACCTGGCAGGACAGAAAGTACTGGCATGATATCTTCAGAGCACTAAAAGAGAAAAATATGCAGCCAAGAATACTATATCCAGTGAGGCTGTCATGGAAAATAGAAGGAGAGATAAAAAGCTTCCAGGACAAACAAAAACTAAAGGAATCTGCAAACACAATACCAGCCCTACAAGAAATATTGAAAGGGGTCCTCTAAGCAAAGAGAGAGCCTAAAAGCAGCATAGATCAGAAAGGAACACAGACAATATACAGTCACAGTCACCTTACAGGCAATACAATGGCACTAAATTCCTATCTTTCAGTAGTGACCCTGAATGTAAATGTGCTAAATGCCCCAATCAAAAGACACAGGCTATCAGATTGGAATAAAAAACAAGACCCATCAATATACTGTCTGTAAGAGACTCATTTTAGACCCAAAGACACCCCAGATTGAAAGTGAGGGGGTGGAAAACCGTTTACCATGCTAATAGACACCAAAAGAAAGCTGGGATGGCAAGCCTTATATCAGACAAATTAGATTTTAAAACAAAGACTGTAATAAGAGATGAAGAAGGACACTATATCCTACGTAAAGTGTCTGTCCAACAAGAAGATCTAACGATTGTAAATATAATGCCCCTAACATGGGAGCAGCCAAATATATAAGTCAATTAATAAGAAAAGCAAAGAAACACATTGACAACAATACAATAATAGTGGGGGACATTAACATCCCCCTGACTGAAATGGACAGATCATCTCAGCAAAAGATCAACAAGGAAATAAAGACTTTAAATGACCCACTGGACCAAAAGGACTTCACCGACATATTCAGAACATTCCATCCCAAAGCAACGGAATACACATTCTTCTCTAGTGCCCATGGAACATTCTCCAGAATTGATCACATCCTAGGTCACAAATCAGGTCTCAAATGGTACCAAAAGATTGGGATCATTCCCTGCATATTTTCAGACCACAGTGCTTTGAAACTAGAACTCAATCACAAGAAGAACATCGGAAAGAACTCAAATACATGGAGGCTAAAGAGCATCCTACTAAAGAATGAATGGGTCAACCAGGAAATTAAAGAAGAATTTTAAAAATTCATGGAAACCAATGAAAATGAAAACATAACTGTTCAAAATCTTTGGGATGCAGCAAAGGCAGTCCTAAGAAGAAATTATATAGAAAAAGGAGCCTTTCTCAAGAAACAAGACATGTCTCAAATACACAATCTAACCCTGTACCTAAAGGAGCTAGACAAAATACAGCAAATAGAGCCTAAACCCAGCAGGAGAAGAGAAATCATAAAGATCAGAGCAGAAATCAATGACCTAGAAGCCAAAAGAAGAGCAGAATAGATGAACGAAAGTAGGAGCTGGTTCTTTGAAAGAATTCACAAGATTGATAAACCCCTGGCCAGACTGATCCAAAAGAAAAGAGAAATGACCCAAATCAACAAAATCATGAATGAAAGAGGAGAGATCACAACCAACACCCAAGAAATACAAACAATTATAAGAACATAGTATGAGCAACTCTATGCCAGCAAATTAGATAACCTGGAAGAAATGGGTGCATTCCTCGAGGTGTATCAACTACCAAAATTGAACCAGGATGAAATAGAAAACCTGAACAGACATATAACCACTAAGGAAATTGAAACAGTCATCAAAAATCTCTCAAGAAAAAAAGCCCAGGGCCAGATGGCTTCCCAGGGGAATTCTAGCAGACATTTAAAGAAGAATTAATACCTATTCTACTGAAACTGTTCCAAAAAATAGAAATGGAAGGAAAACTTCCAAACTCATTGTATGAGGCCACCGTTAACTTGACCCCAAAACCAGACAAAGACCCATCAAAAAGGAGAATTACAGACAAATATCCTTGATGAATATGGATGCAAAAATTCTCACCAAAATACTAGCCAACAGGATCCAAAAGTACATTAAAAGGATTATTCACCATGACCAAGTGGGATTTATCCCTGGGCTGCAAGGTTGGTTCAACATCCATAAATCCTTCAGCGTGATACAATACATTAACAAAATAAAGAACAAGAATTATATGATCCTCTCAATAGATGCAGAAAAAGCATTTGACAAATTACAGCATCGTTTCTTGATCAAAACTCATCAAGTATAGGGATAGTGGGTACATACCTCAATATCATAAAAGCCATCTATGAAAAACCTACAACGATTATCATTCTCAATGGGGAAAAGCTGAGAGCTTTTCCCCTAAGTTCAGAAAAGTGGCAGGGATGTCCACTCTCAACACTGCTATTTAACATAGTATTAGAAGTCCTAGCCACATCAATCAGACAACAAAAAGAAATCAAAGGCATCCAAATCAGCAAAGAGGAAGTTAAACTTTCACTCTTTGCAGATGATAGGATACTCTATGTGGAAAACCCAAAAGACTCCACCCCAAAACTGCTAGAACTCATACAGGAATTCAGTAAAGTAGAAGGATATAAAATCAATGCACAGAAATCAGTGGCATTCCTATACACCAACAACAAGACAGAAGAGAGACAAATCAAGGAGTCGATCCCTTTTACAATTGCACCCAAAACCATAAGATACCTAGGAATATATCTAACCAAAGAGGCAAAGCATCTGTACTCAGAAAACTATAAAATACTTATGAAAGAAATTGAAGAAGACACAAAGAAATGGAAAAACTTTCCATGTCCATGGATTGAAAGAACCAACATTGTGAAGATGTCAACGCTACCTAGAGCAATCTACACATTCAATGCAATCCCCATCAAAATACCATCCACTTTTTTCAAAGAAATGGAACAAATAATCCTAAAATTTGTATGGAACCAGAAGAGATCCCGACTAGACAGAGGAATCTTGAAAAGGAAAAGCAAAGCTGGTGGCATTACATTCCGGACTCCCAGCTCAATTACAAAGCTGTCATCATCAAGACAATATCGTACTGGCACAAAAACAGACACATAGATCAATGGAACAGAATAGAGAGCCCAGAAATGGACCCTCAACTCTTTGGTCAACTCAACTTTGATAAAGCAGGAAAGAATATCCAATGGAATAAAGACAGTCTCTTCAACAAACTGTGGTGGGAATATTGGACAGCCACATGCAGAAGAATGAAACTGGACCATTTCCTTACACCACACACAAAAATAGACTCCAAATGGTTGAAAGACCTAAACATGAGACAGGAGTCCATCAAAATCCTAAAGGAAAACACAGGGAGAAACCTCTTCGACCTCGGCCGCAGCAACTTCTTCCTGGAAACATCACCAAAGGCAAGGGAAGCAAGGGCAAAAATGAACTATTGGGATTTCATCAAGATAAAAAGCTTTTGCACAGCAAAAGAAACCATCCACAAAACCAAAAGACAACCAACAGAATGGCAGAAAGTATTTGCAAATGACATATCAGATAAAGGGCTAGTATCCGAAATCTATAAAGAACTTATCAAACTCAACACCGAAAGAACAAATAATCCAATCAAGAAATGGGCAGAAGACATGAACAGACATTTTTTCCAGAGAACACATCCAAATGGCCAACAGACACATAAGAAAGTGCTCAACATCGCTCGGCATCAGGGAAATCCAACTCAAAACCTCAATGAGATACCATCTCACACCAGTCAGAGTGGCTAAAATTAACAAGTCAGGAAACGACAGATGTTGGCGGGGATGCGGAGAAAGGGGAACCCTCCTACGCTGTTGGTGGGAATGCAAGCTGGTGCAACCCCTCTGGAAAACAGTATGGAGCTTCCTCAAACAGTTGAAAATAGAGCTATCATACGATCCAGCAATTGCACTACTGGGTATTTACCACGAAGATACAAATGTAGGGATCCGAAGGGGTATGTGCACCCCGATGTGTATAGCAGCAATGTCCACAATAGCCAAACTGTGGAAAGAGCCAAGATGTCCATCAACAGATGAATGGATAAAGAAGAGGTGGTATATATACACAATGGAATATTATGCAACCATTCAAAGGAATGAGATCTTGCCATTTGCAAAGACGTGGATGGAACTGGAGGGTGTTATGCTGAGTGACATCAGTCAATCAGAGAAAGACATGTATCATATGACCTCACTGATATGAGGAATTCTTAATCTCGGGAGGAAACTGAGTGTTGCTGGAGTGTTGGGGGGTGGGAGGGATGGGGTGGCTGGGTGATAGGCATTGGGGAGGGTATGTGCTATGGTAAGCACTGTGAATTGTGCAAGACTGTTGAATCACAGATCTGTACTTCTGAAATAATTAATGCAACATGTTAAGAGAAAAAAAAAAGAAGAAGTTAGCAGGAGGGGAAGAATGAAGGGGAGTAAGTCGGAGGGGGAGACCAACCATGAGAGACGATGGACTCTGCAAAACAAACTGAGGGTCCTAGAGGAGAGAGGGTCGGGGGATGTGTTAGCCTGGTGATGGGTATTAAAGAGGGCACATTCTGCGTGTCGCACTGTGTGTTATGCACAAACAATGAATCATGGAACACTACATGTAAAACTAATAATGTAATGTTTGGTGATTAACATAACAATAAAATTTTTTTTTAAAAAGATGAAAACAAAGAGGGAGACAAACCGTAAGAGACCCTTAAGTATAGGAAACAAATTGAAGGTTGCTGGAGGGGAGGTGGGTGAGGGGGATGGGGTAACAGGGTGATGGGTATTAAGGAAGGCACATGATGGGATGAGCACTGGGTGTTATATGCAACTGAAGAATCACTGAACTCTAACTCTGAAACTAATGATGGCTAATCCTTAGTTTAATTGATAGCTATTCCTTTGGCTAATTGAATTAAAATAAAAAAATAATATAAAATAATTTTAAAAAAGAATATTCAGAGAAAATGCTTCTTCTTGGTTATTGATGGTAAAACAGATGTAGCACATCAATGAGGAAAAGCTTCAATTATAAGAGATGTCATATATAAGAATAACGTCATAAAGGGGCACCCGAGTTTCTCAGTGGGTTAAGCAGCTGCCTTTGGCTCAGGTCATTTCTCAGGGCCCTGGGATCCAGCCCGGCATCAGGCTCCCTGCCCGGCATCAGGCTCCCTGCTCAGCAGGGACTCATCTTCACACACTGCCTCGCCCCTTGCATTCATGATCTCTCTTCCTCTCACAATTTATTAAATAGAATCTTAAAATCAAAGAATTGTGTCATAAGAAATGATGATACTTCTGTAGATTTTTCTTATCATGGAGAAAAAGATGATATGTTTAGTTTCTTAAATTAATAAATTATAAAAAGATACTGTCATAAGATTGCTCATATCCATATCCTGAATGTTAACTAAGTAGAATTTAAATAAAAAATTGAAAAGAAAAAATAATTGCTCATACCCAGATATATGATAATGAAACAACTGTCACATGTTTGTAAAAGAATAGAAGACATTATTTCGTCCCCCAAAATGATTATGTCACTTGCATCTTGTTCAGCAAATAGCCTTAATTTAACAGGCAACCCTCTGCATTTATGAGTTCAAATATTCAAACGTTCAAAATTTCATACTTTTTGGACATTCAGTGAACTTATGAGATATTCTCAAGTTTTAGACATAAATATAAAATATCAAATGAAGAAACACAGTATAATTAAATGAAATCATACTGATACAAGGAGATTACACTTTTTATGTAACTTGTCAAGGTGGAATGATATTTTCAAATGGGCGGGAAAAGTTTCTAAAAACCTAAACAACATATCTTGAAATTATACAAAGCTGCATGCTCATCAAAAGGTTTGTCTTCCTTCTGACAGATGATGGAAAGGATCCTTGAAAGTACACGTGAGAAATGTAAACCTCAGGAAGATACAGGAATATAATATCTGAAATAGAAATAAGCAACAAAGGAAAATAAAAGAAAAAATTTGGAAGTGCATGAACCAGTGGATGTAAACATCTATTTTAATATCTTAAAAAAAATACCATCATGCTTTTTCTTCAAACAGTGATTCACAAATTTTGCTTAGTTAGTATAATCTTCCATATATTTAGAAGTGGTCCTGACACTTTGAACAGAAGTCGTCACAGTGGGAATCTGTGAATGAGCTTTAGTAAACTGCAACCAATTTAAAACTATTGAAGATTGTTACGGGTTCATGAGAAATTAGAAAACATGGCAAAGCTCAGTTGAAAAGAGATAAGCTGGGAGGCCTGGGTGATTCAGTCACTTAAGTGTCTGTCTCATGTCTTGATCTCAGGGTCCCAGAGATTGAGTCCCATGCCGGGCTCCCTGTTCAGTGTTGAGTCACCTTCTCCCTCTGCCGTCCCCCACCTCACCCCCATGGTGCTGGCATAAAATCTTAAAAAAAAAAAAAGGAAGAAGGAGAAGAAAGAAAGAAAAGGAGATGAGATAATGAGTACATTTGAAAGGTATTATGAATGAGTTTCCTTCCAAGGAAGACAGGAAAGGATAATTATAACAAATCATGTTTCAGGTGTAAATTTAACAGTAAACTAGTGGAAGTTTTAGGACATCAATTACCGGTCAAGTTTTCAGTCATTTCCAACTACTATAACATTGTCGGCAAAAAATAACGATTGAAAATTAATAAAAGCATGTTTAAGTGGAGGACACTCTGTGCTTTTACCTGGGGCTCTGGCTCCAGCAGAGCTCAGAAAGTGGGATCTCAGCTCCTCCTTCTAGAAGGTTCTGACAGCAGTTCCTGTATTCGTGTCCCAACTGAATGCAGCTCCCGTTTCTCTGAATTGGAGTCAGCATTTCTCCCCAGAAACAAGCCCGCATCTCTAACAAACCAACCACAGCATCTCCGATGTGACGTCGCAGGACCTATCAATCCACGGATCCCTGAGTAAAACAGGTCTTGTTCAAATACCCTCAGGGAAAAGGAGGAATGAACCAGGGGAACAGCCCCCCAAATGCAAACGACTGTGCTGCTCACCTACCAGCACGTCCTGGGGAAGCTGCCCAGAGCCCCCTCCTCAGCACTCACCCAACAAAGCAGCTTTTCTCAGTCGCACCTCAGGCAGCACCAAGTGGCTACAAAGCCCCCAGGGTCTCCCACAGGGCGGCAGCAGAACCTACTGGAACCGCAGCTCTGGCTCTCTATCCTGGGGCAGCCACAGTGGGGATGAATCCTTGGGCTGCTACAGAAGTCCTTCCTGCTCTGAGATACCGTGGGTCAGCACAGGCAAAGACACCTCCCGCTCCGGGTTGGAGGTGCGCAGGTGCCCTCTGCTGGCTGCCCTGGGAATCCCTAGAATGCTCAAAGCCATGGCCCCTCAGCTGGAGGGACAGAGCATGCTCAGGTCCAGCCAAGCCCTCTCTGTCCATGACAGATCCTGAGGCTTGGCCCCACCATCCCAAGCAAAAGGATGTGCCCATCTTCCCAAGTGAAATGGCCTCTACAAAGCTCAGCCCTAGGGAGGTTGGAGCTTTGGTCTCAGGGAAATCTGATTGCCTGCTTTCCCACCTTCTCTGGTGCCAACCTTCGGATCACCTACAGCGACCTGTTGAGAGCCATTGGCTGTTGAGTAAGAGTCCCTGAGAGCAGGATGCTGACCAGAGCTGCACGTACTGGACAATGAGAGGCAAGAGAAAGGAGAGCATTGAGCAACAGCTGGGAAAGTCTTTAGGGTTTATGGTCTCCATCTCGTGTCCCTACAGAAAATTTGTGCTTAGATCCTTCTAGAAATAGGGAGTTCACACTAAGATGCCCCATTCCTGTCTTAGCCCTGGCTTGAAGTCTGCCTTTATCAAACGTCCAGACCTGGATTCTGGCGTGCATTCAGGAGTCATCCCAGTGGTGGTCCCTCTTCCTTCAGGTCTTTTAAGGTGTGAACTCGGCGGTCACGCCCCTTTTGAGTGTTGGGCACCCCCCAAGGTCCCGTGGTCCTGTTTCCTCCAAACTCTCCTCACGTGGTATTACCTACACTTTCTACTTTCCTGATTCTCTTCCTCTGGGCACACTCTAATTAAGTTCCTTCCTAAAATGTGGTGCCCAGATTTAAACATGATGCTCCAAATACATTCCACACACTGAGGAATAGAGGGAGACAGATGTTTCCTTTATTCCGAATCCTTTGTTTCTGTTCCCACAGCCGAGTTTGCAGGGGAGTTTGGCAGCCAGGTGTCCCAGTTCACTCCTGTTAATGTTAAATATGCAGCTGCCCCAAATGTCCTGTTTGTGTATAGCAAGTTCTTTTATTCATCTAGATCTCCTTCATTTTGGGATTCGGAGTCAATTCTTTAAAACTTAAAATGTGCAAATTAAGTCTATTTTATTAAATTACATTCTTAATTCACCAGCAAACAAATCAACAAGAGAATTTGAGCAAGATACGGAGTAAGCACAATGTGATTCACAGGCATGAGGAGCATTTTTGCGGAATATGGAAGGAAAAATATGTTTACCAATTTTTAGCAGTCTGTTCCATAAAATCCATATAAAATGTGATGAGTTTTTTGATGTTTATTTTCTCCAGTTTCTTTAAGGGCTCTTTTGCTTCCTTTCCTCTAACATACATAAAATTAAAGTTCTGTCCTTGAAGGGCACCACTGGTGGCCTCTCCCTTTCTTCACTACTCTTCTCCAAACAGTGACAGAGCTTAGGAGGCCGCCTTCTGGCTGCACCACTTACTACTTTGTGGCTACGGTGAATCTGACATTGTCTTTTAACCTGAGTTTCCTTACCTGTAACCTGGGTACAATAATATTATGTTTCTTGGAAGGATGCTGGGACAATTGCCCAAGATACCTTATATGAAGTGTTTGACAAACGGCCACAGACAGAAAGGCCTTGGTAAATATGAGCTATTTTTATTGGACTACCACTGAATCTGGAATTTTTTTTTTTTTTTATATTTCAGCACTTACATCAAAGCACATTTCAAGCATTTTCCAAATATGCGTTCACATTTTTGCTTCTTCTAAAATCTATTATGTCCAAAAGAAACTGTTGCCTCCTCAGCTTTGTATCCCTAAGATCTGCCATGGTTCCTGGTACCCAGTGGGTCCTCAAAAAATGCTCCTGAAATTCATGTAATACATGGATTAATAAATGAAGATGTGAGGTGCTCTATGAGCTTGTGCGTCGACTTGACTACGGCTTGGTGATGGCGCTTATCAGGATATAATGCTCCTGAGAACCTGTGACCTGTTCTTTACCTGTTAATGACTATGTTACTGTCATTGCTAAGAGCTTATTAGCATGTGCCAGAAACCATTTATGGGCACTTTCTCCTTAATGCTCACTACCAAACTCTGACATAGGTTTGATCACTAGCCTCCTCTTCCAGAAGAGGAACAGAGGAACAGGGGCTCACTCAGCTGGGGAGGAATGGAGACAGAACCAGAACCCACACCCTGTCTGCCTCCAGAGCCAGATAACTCATCACTGCCCTCTGTTGCCCCACACCCTGCTGATTTGCTCAAGCCCCGGGTTTCTACTGATACTAAGGATTTAAACAAAAAAGACTTTGCCCCAGATTTAGGTCAATTTGTACATTTATTTGTTTCTTTCCTGACTGCTTTCGGAAGCTACAGCTGATGGGCCATGGCACTTCCTTCTTCCCTCTGTTTGCCAAGCTCAGCGAGTTGTACACGTGAGATAAACAAGGTCAACTGTCACTTTAGGACAGTTTTACTGTGTCAGTGTTACTAAGATATCACCATTGAGCTGTTCTAGGCCAGGTGCATCATAGCCAACCTGCACAGTCACTTTCTGTAACTCACCTGAAATAGATTCAGCCTCCCTAAACCATGGTTCCCTTGTCTTTCAAATGGTGGACGTGCTTTCTCACATTGTTACAGTGAGGGAGATAACATGTTAGAGCATCTAACATGTTGTTTAGCTTAGAGTAAAACTTGTTTTTCTCACCCAAATGACATGATAACCCAATGGGAAGCATAGGAATTCACATCGATAACCCTAGTTTGATGTAGTCTCTGAGACATAGTGTACACGGCGTATGCAGAATACAGAGATCTCAGGGAGGAAAGATCCCACCCCACTCCAAAAAGAAGGAGGAAGGTTCATAAAAATTGGGATTTCTGCCTGGTCCTTGAAGGAAATTTTTGGCTTCGAAAGAGCATGGCTAATTTAATAGTGATCTGTTCCCCTCGACTGTATGGGTGCAGAAACGGGACTGTTTTCCCAACACGCCCATCCCTACTGCCCAGCAGCCAAGCCTTACACACAATAGGAATTCAATAAATATCTGTTGGATGAATTAGTAAACGATAGGGAATGTCACAACCAAAGGGCTATACTGTGTTGTATAACTTATAACACAGTAAGAGGTATTTTTTTTGTTTTTCTTAAATTTTTTTATTGTTATGTTAATCACCATATATTACATCATTTGTTTTGGTGTAGTGTTCCATGATTCATTGTTTGTTCATAACACCCAGTGCTCCATGCAGAATGTGCCCTCTTTAATACCCATCACCAGGCTAACCCATCCCCCTACCCTCCTCCCCTCTAGAAACCTCAGTTTGTTTTTCAGAGTCCATCATCTCTCATGGTTCGTCTCCCCCTCTGACTTACTCCCCTTCATTCTTCCTCTCCTGCTATCTTCTTCTTTTTCTTTTTTCTTAAAATATGTTGCGTTATTTGTTTCAGAAGTACAGATCTGTGATTCAACACTCTTACACAATTCACAGTGCTCACTGTAGCACATATCTTCCCCAATGTCTATCACCCAGCCACCCCATCCCTCCCACCCCCGACCACTCCAGCAACCCTCAGTTTGTTCCTGAGATTAAGAATTCCCAGTAAGAGGTATTTTTAACTCCATTTTACTGCTGAACAAGTTAGAGAGGTTATAATTTGTCTACATAGTTCATCTAGTCAGGAATAGTGAACTGAACATAGAATTTCTGTAAAATCTGTGACTATTTTTTTAAGGGTCTTGTCCTCCTAATTTGGAAAGAAATGCTAGAAAAAAGATCGTGTTCAAACTGCTTTGGAATCCAGCGATGATTTCTTTCTCTCTTTCTTTCTTTCTTTCTTTCTTTCTTTCTTTCTTTCTTTCTTTCTTTCTTTCTTTCTTTCTTTCTTTCTTTCTTTCTTTCTTTCTTTCTTTCTTTCTTTCTTTCTTCTTTCTTTTTTTTACATATTTTATTTATTTATTTGACAGAGAGAGCGAGACAGCAAGAGAGGGAACACAAGCAGGGGGAGTGAGAGAAGGAGAAGCAGGCTTCCTGCTGAGTGGGGAGCCCAATGCGGGGCTTGATCCCAGGACCCTGAGATCATGATCTGAGCCGAAGGCAGACGCTTAAGGACTGAGCCACCCGGGTGCCCCACCAGTGGTGATTTCTAATGGTTCTGATTTTCCTACCTGATTTAGAAGTCCATTGAATCTTTTGAGAGCTCCCCTAATAAGGAGTTGCCACGAGGATTTGCAAACCATTAGAAGAATGTATGTCATGACATACAAAATTGGGGCTCTGTAACACACGTAGGCACATGAAGAAAAACGCACACATTCAGACTGACTCAGAATTCCTGCTTCCGCAACGAGCCTTCTTCAGTACATTGGAAATGTCAAGAGAAGTGATAGAATTAAGTGGCTGCTCTTCTCTCATTCATTAGGGGGTAAATATTCTAGCTTGGTATCTGTAGCATAGTAGACACTCAATTAATGGTTGATGAATAGAAGCATAACAGGCTGACTTAATTAAGCAATTAATTTAATAATGAACGCTTAAAAATACTTGAAATTGATCATTTAAGGGGGAAAAAACTGTCTTTAGCAGGATTGAAAGCATAAAATGACCTTTACAACCTTGTTGATCTTAAACTCATACAAAATAGTGATATTTATTGTCATTTTTAAATTGTAAAGAAACCAACTTAAAACACAAACATGCAAACATGTTTTTATTGAACAAAGGAGAAAATTTTTTGTAGGATAATTTTTTGTTTTGTTCATTTTAGAAAACTTGTGCAGAAATGGAGATAGATGATTAGAACAAGAAGAAAATATCAATCCCCTGAGATTATTTTATAAGACTTTTATTTTGTTGACCCCATGGCAAAGTAATCACAAGATTATTCTATTAATAACTTCAAAGTATAAACATATAATAGCTTTAAACAAAAATAGCAGTCTCTATTCAACATTATTATTATTATTATTATTATTATTATTATTATTATTATTTATTTTCTAGAGAGGGTGTGGGGAAGGGCAGAGAGAGAGAGAGAATCTGAAGCAGACTCCCTGCTGAGTGCAGAGCCTGACTCAGGACTTGATCTCATGACCCTGAGATCACGACCTGAGCCAAAACCAAGAGTCAGACACTCAACCGACTGAGCCACCCAGGCACCCCTCAACATTTTTTACCTAGCTTATTCGATGAGTATTCTCTATAATCCTGAACTGTGATTTATCATATGTTGTAAGATAGCTTCACATATTCTAGCTCTGTCTTTGTTTTCTGTTAAGAAAATTGAAAATAATCCATCAAGGTGGAATATGACCAAACTGGAGTATGTCAAAGATCTGAATAAAATACATATCACAAGTCAATAGCTTTTGTAGACACATAGTTAATATACTGTTTACCTTAATTAAGAACTAGTACTTTCACTTTATTCTTTGATGAAATTGAGCTCTTTAAAAGTAAGTATGGTGAATTATTTATCCTAAATTACTTGTGCTTAGTAAAGTACATTCTAGATACTCATTTAATGTTCATTAAATAAAGCAAATATAAGTTGTAAGAATCCTTTTTTTAATGTAACAGGTAATAAAGATCTATCCTGAAATTTTCCGTTCCATAAAATCTAAACATTGATTTTTAACTGGAAACAATCATAAATGGTAGAGAGTTTGCATACAATTTTTAAATGCTGCATTTTTAAAAGTGTGTTCCATAGAACACTGCTTTCAAGGGTTGCTAACAGGTGTTTCTCTTACATAGGACGCGAGCTTTTCAGAGCTTTTATTTTAATGGGCTAGTATGCAATACCATGACCCAAGAAGAGATCTAATTACTGTATTTCCTACCATCATTTCACTGCAGAGTTTCTTTTTTTGTTCAATATATTTTAGGAAAGACCACTGTGAATGATGTTGCAGATTTCAGATTGGTTAACTTATCCTTTGCTGATATCTTTCCTACTTTGTGAATAAGAGATTTTTTTTCACATAACATTTCATATAACTCCCCAAATACCTCACTGAACTTATATTTCAGGTTGAATATGTATGTACATATATATATCTTACATATATATATATATAATAGGTAGATATGATGGCTTCCAATCTATTTGATAGCCATTAAGTGTTATATATTCATTGTGATTGTAATTTATAGACCTAAAATCTATTTATATGTTCAATTGCAAAACATTTTAAAAATAAAAATTCAAATGTTTATCATACACTAATAAAAACTTCATATTAAAATATAAACTCAAACCAGTCTAGAAATTTGGGATTTGGAAATATCCAAAAAGTAAAGTTAAAAGTTGTATTAGTTTTGTGATTTCGTTAGATTTTTTTGAGCTTTAATCACTAACCATACAAATCTAAACTGTGAGATAAAATATTGCATCTATTAAAAGTACATTTTCTCTCTTTTTTAAATATTTATTTATTTATTTGAGAGAGAGAGAATGAGTGGGGAGGGGCAGAGGGAGAGAGAATCTCAAGCAGATTCCCCGCTGAGCTCAGAGCCCAAGGCAGGGCTCAATCTCATGACCCTGAGATCATGACTTGAGATGAAACCAAAGGTTGGATATTCAATGGACTGCACCACCCAGGTGTCCCTATAAGTACATTTTCTTTATTAAAAAATATTAAAAATTTATTTGACAGCGAGAGAGGGAACACAAGCAGGGGGAGTGGGAGAGGGAGAAGCAGACTTCCCGCTGAGCAGGGAGCCTGATGTGGGGCTCGATCCCAGGACCCTGGGACCATGACCTGAGCTGAAGACAGATGCTTAACAACTGAGCCACCCAGGCATCCCTATAAGTACATTTTCACATGAAATTATTTTATGCCCCTTTGGAAAAAAAAAAGAAAAAGTGCAGGTCAAGTGATTTTATGTAAGGTGTTAAATGCAGATTCCCTTCTTCCTCAGAAGGAAGAAGCGAAATGACTGCAAGGACCTTGAAAGGTCAAGGAAAATTTAGGCCAAAACCAAGAATGCAACAAAAGAAGAATTAACAGAAGCAAAGAAGACACAATGAAAAGGAAATTCTTTGAAAAGGGAAGGAAAAAAAAATGACAGTTTAGGTCATTGGAGAGTTAATTGACTCCTCAAAGTCAGAAGAACAAAGCAGTCTGAAGACCTTTTACAACAGTCCTATTGAGATTTTACCCCAGCCATTAACATATCTTCCTAATTACGCTAGGCAACTCTCAGACAGGCTACTGTTAAACCCTGCACTTTTTGAGAAAAATAATTGGATAATGGCTTGAAAACAATTAGGAGGATCATTGGATAAGAGATTCTGTATTATTTACCTGTGAGACCATGGTAAGTCTATTTCAGAAGTTAAAGCCCAGTTATAAATAATTATGAAAAATAACTTTCCTGAAGATGTAGCACTCTTCTTGATTGGTGAACTAGAATTACGATTCTATGTATCTCTGGATAATTTACTATGCATGAATAATGTTAAATAACTCTCTGACTTTTAAAACTTTAGGTGTACAACAGCTGCATATACAGTCGACCTCGGCCCTTATCAACACTTAAAATGCAAGACTGAATGGGTCATGAGACCTCACATGATCACCCCTGAGTTTCAGGTAGCTCCCAACAACAGAAATAATCAAGAGAATGTCTTGGATAAACCTAGCTTCTGTTGAAGATTATCAAAATTATAGGACAAAATAGATTTTGAAGTTAAGATTTCTAATTTGGAGTATCTACACCGATGAAAAATTTTTTTGATGAAATTTTTAAAGTAGTGACCACAGCCCACTACATTTTAGGCTCAGGAGCAGGACATAGTTGTATCCACGTGCAGGCATTGATCTAAGGGGGACTGACTTGTTTAATTAGGTTAATGGAGCGGTTCTTCAAATAAGCACTCTATTTCTGAATTCTGAAGAATTTCTGTATCTCCCAGTCAGTTATGCTTGTTTCTCAATTTTATTGGTAGTGTGAATTTTAAGACTTTACCCTCCTACTTCCAAACAAGATTAGATTTCATTTTTTTCTACGTGTTTATTAGGTGTTAAAGATAGAGGAGAACTTATCAGAGGATAGTTCAAAATGTCCAACCTGTTCTGTTTTGTTTTTATTTTTTAATTGTTATGTTAATCACCATATATTACATCATTAGTTTTTGATGTAGTGTTCCATGATTCATTGTTTGTG
This sequence comes from Eumetopias jubatus, assembly GCF_037043125.1. Taxonomy (NCBI): domain Eukaryota; kingdom Metazoa; phylum Chordata; class Mammalia; order Carnivora; family Otariidae; genus Eumetopias; species Eumetopias jubatus. The sequence continues at coordinate 289,301 of NW_028274871.1, forward strand.
CATAACACCCAGTGCTCCACGCAGAATGTGCCCTCTTTAATACCCATCACCAGGCTAATCCATCCCCCCCCACTCTAGAAACCTCAGTTAGTTTTTCAGAGTCCATCCTCTCTCATGGTTCGTCTCCCCCTCTGACGTACTCCCCTTCATTCTTCCCCTCCTGCTATTTCTTCTTTTTTTTTCTTAACATATATTGCATTATTTGTTTCAGAAGTACAGATCTGTGATTCAACAGTCTTGCACAATTCACAGTGCTCACCATAGCACATACCCTCCCCAGTATCTATCACCCAGGCCCCCCATCCCTACCACCCCCACCACTCCAGCAATCCTCAGTTTGTTTCCTGAGGTTAAAAATTCCTTATATCAGGGAGGTCATATGATACATGTCTTTCTCTGATTGACTTATTTCACTCAGCATAACACCCTCCAGTTCCATCCATGTCATTGCAAATGGCAAGATCTCATTCCTTTTTATGGCTGCATAATATTCCATTGTGTATATATACCACTTCTTCTTTATCCATTCATCTGTCGATGGACATCTTGGCTCTTTCCACAGTTTGGCTATTGTGGACATTGCTGCTATACACATCGGGGTGCATGTACCCCTTCGGATCCCTACATTTGTATCTTTGTGGTAAATACCCAGTAGTGCAATTGCTGGATTGTATGGTAGCTCTATTTTCAACTGTTTGAGGAAGCTCCATACTGTTTTCCAGAGGGGTTACACAAGCTTGCCTTCCCACCAACAGTGTAGGAGGGTTCCCCTTTCTCCACATCCCCGCCAACATCTGTCGTTCCCTGACTTGTTAATTTTAGCCATTCTGACAGGTGTGAGTTGGTATCCAATTGAGGTTTTGATTTGGATTTCCCTGATACCGAACAATGTGGAACACTTTTTCATGTGTCTGTTGGCCATTTGGATGTCTTCTTTGGAAAAATGTCTGTTCATGTCTTCTGCCCATTTCTTGATTGGATTATTTGTTCTTTGGGTGTTGAGTTTGATCAGTTCTTTATAGCTTTTGGATACTAGCCCTTTATCTGATATGTCATTTGCAAATATTTTCTCCCATTCTGTCGGTTGTCTTTTGGTTTTTGACTGTTTCTTTTGCTGTGCAAAAGCTTTTTATCTTGATGAAATCCCAATAGTTCATTTTTGCCCTTGCTTCCCTTGCCTTTGGTGATGTTTCTAGGAAGAAATTGCTGCAGCTGAGGTCGAAGAGGTTGCTGCCTGTGTTCTCCTTTGGGATTTTGATGGACTCCTGTCTCACGTTTAGGTCTTTCAACCATTTGGAGTCTATTTTTGTGTGTGGTGTAAGGAAATGGTCCAGTTTCATTCTTCTGCATGTCGCTGCCAAATTTTCCCAATACGATTTGTTGAAGAGACTCTCTTTATCCCATTGGACATTCTTTCTTGCTTTGTCAAAATGAGTTGACCATAGAGTTGAGGGTCCATTTCTGGGCTCTCTGTTCTGTTCCATTTATCGATGTGTCTGTTTTTGTGCCAGTACCATACCATCTTGATGATGACAGCTTTGTAATACTGCTGGAAGTCCGGAATTGTGATGCCGCCAGCTTTTCTTTTGTTTTTCAATGTTCCCCTGGCTATTCGGGGTCTCTTCTGGTTCCATACAAATTTTAGGATTATTTGTTCCATTTCTTTGAAAAAAGTGGATGGTATTTTGATGGGGATTGCATTGAATGTGTAGATGGCTCTAGGTAGCATTGACATCTTCACAATATTGGTTCTCCCAATCCATGAGCATGGAACGTTTTTCCATTTCTTTGTGTCTTCTTCAATTTCTTTCATGAGTATAGTTTTCTGAGTACAGATCCTTTGCCTCTTTGGTTAGATTAATTCCTAGGTATCTAATGGTTTTGGGTGCAATTGTAAATGGGATAGACTCCTTGATTTGTCTCTCTTCTGTCTTGTTGTTGGTGTATAAGAATGCCACTGATTTCTGTGCATTGATTTTATATCCTGCTACTTGACTGAATTCCTGTATGAGTTCTAGCAGTTTTGGGGTGGGGACTTTTGGGTTTTCCACATACAGTATCATATCATCTGCAAAGAGTGAGAGTTTGACTTCCTCTTTGCCGATTTGGATGCCTTTGATTTCTTTTTGTTGTCTGATTGCTGTGGCTAGGACTTCTAATACTATGTTGAATAGCAGTGGTGAGAGTGGACATCCCTGCCGCGTTCCTGACCTTAGGGGAAAAGCTCTCAGCCTTTCCCCATTGAGGATGATATTCGCTGTAGGTTTTTCATAGATGGCTTTTATGATATTGAGGTATGTACCCTCTATCCCTATACTCTGAAGAGTTTTGATCAAGAAAGGATGTTGTACTTTGTCAAATGCTTTTTCTGCATCTATTGAGAGGATCATATGATTCTTGCTCTTTCTTTTGTTAATGTATTGTATCACGTTGATTGATTTGCGGATGTTGAACCAGCCTTGAAGCCCAGGGATAAATCCCACTTGGTCGTGGTGAATAATCCTTTTAATGTACTGTTGGATCCTATTGGCTAGTATTTTGGTGAGAATTTTTGCATCCATGTTCATCAAGGATATTGGTCTGTAATTCTCTTTTTTGATGGGGTCTTTGTCTGGTTTTGGGATCAAGGTAATGCTGGTCTCATAAAATGAGTTTGGAAGTTTCCCTTCCATTTCTATTTTTTGGAACAGTTTCAGGAGAATAGGTATTAATTCTTCTTGAAATGTCTGATAGAATTCCCCTGGGAAGCCATCTGGCCCTGGGCTTTTGTTTCTTGGGAGATTTTTGATGACTGTTTCAATTTCCTTAGTGGTTATAGGTCTCTTCAGGTTTTCTATTTCTTCCTGGTTCAATTCTGGTAGTTGATACATCTCTAGGAATGCACCCATTTCTTCCAGGTTATCTAATTTGCTGGCATAGAGTTGCTCATAATTTGTTCTTATAATTGTTTGTGTTTCTTCGGTGTTGCTTGTGATCTCTCCTCTTTCATTCATGATTTTGTTGATTTGGGTCATTTCTCTTTTCTTTTTGATCAGTCTGGCCAGGGGTTTATCAATCTTGTGAATTCTTTCAAAGAACCAGCTCCTAGTTTCGTTGATCTGTTCTACTGTTCTTTTGGTTTCCAGTTCATTGATTTCTGCTCTGATCTTTATGATTTCTCTTCTCCTGCTGGGTTTAGGCTTTCTTTGCTGTTCTTTCTCCAGCTCCTTTAGGTGTAGGGTTAGGTTGTGTATTTGAGACCTTTCTTGTTTCTTGAGAAAGGCTTGTATTGCTATATACTTTCCTCTCAGGACTGCCTTTGCTGTATCCCAAAGATTTTGAACAGTTGTGTTTTCATTTTCATTGGTTTCCATGAATTTGTTTAATTCTTCTTTAATTTCTTGGTTGACCCATTCATTCTTTCGTGGGATGCTCTTTAGCCTCCAGGTATTTGAGTTCTTTCCGACTTTCCTCTTGTGGTTGAGTTCTAGTTTCAAAGCATTGTGGTCTGAAAATATGCAGGGGATGATCCCAATCTTTTGGTACCGATTGAGACCTGATTTGTGACCTAGGATGTGATCAATTCTGGAGAATGTTCCATGGGCACTAGAGAAGAATGTGTATTCCGTTGCTTTGGGATGGAATGTTCTGAATATGTCTGTGAAGTCCATTTGGTCCAGTGTGTGATTTAAAGTCTTTACTTCCTTGTTGATCTTTTGCTTAGATGATCTGTCCATTTCAGTCAGAGGGGTGTTAAAGTCCCCCACTATTATTGTATTGTTGTCAATGTGTTTCTTTGCTTTTGTTATTAATTGCCTTATATAATTGGCTGCTCCCATGTTCGGGGCATAGATATTTACAATTGTTAGATCTTCTTGTTGGATAGACCCTTTAAGTAGGATATAGTGTCCTTCCTCATCTCTTATTACAGTCTTTGTTTTAAAATCTAGTTTGTCTGATATAAGGATTGCCACCCCAGCTTTCTTTTGGTGTCCATTAGCATGGTAAATTGTTTTCCACCCCCTCACTTTCAATCTGGGGGTGTCTTTGGGTCTAAAATGAGTCTCTTGCAGACAGCATATTGATGGTTCTTGTTTTTTAATCCAATCTGATAGCCTGTGTCTTTTGATTGGGGCATTTAGCCCATTTACATTCAGGGTAACTATTGAAAGCTATGAATTTAGTGCCATTGTATTACCTGTAAGGTGACTGTTAACTGTCTGTTGTCTGTGTTCGTTTCTGCTCTTTGCTGCTTTTAGGTTCTCTCTTTGCTTAGAGGACTCCTCTCAATATTTCTTGGAGGGCTGGTTTTGTGTTTGCAAATTCCTTTAGTTTTTGTTTGTTCTGGAAGCTTTTTATCTCTCTTCTATTTTCAATGATAGCCTAGCTGGATATAGTATTCTTGGCTGCATATTTTTCTCGTTTAGTGCTCTGAAGATATCTTGCCAGTCCTTTCTGGCCTGCCAGGTCTCTGTGGATAGGTCTGTTGCCAATCTAATGTTTCTACCATTGTAGGTTACATATCTCTTCTCCCGAGCTGCTTTCAGGATTTTCTCTTTGTCTCTGAGACTCGTAAGTTTTACTATTAGATGTCGGGTTGTTTACCTATTTTTATTGATTTTGAGAGGGGTTCTCTGTGCCTCCTGGATTTTGATGCCTGTTTCCTTCCTCACATTAGGGAAGTTCTCTGCTATAATTTGCTCCAATATACCTTCTGCCCCTCTCTCTCTCTCTTCTTCTTCTGGGATCCCAATTATTCTAATGTTGTTTCGTCTTATCGTATCACTTATCTCTCGAATTCTGCCCTCGTGATCCTGTAGTTGTTTCTCTCTCTTTTTCTCAGCCTCTTTATTTTCCATCATTTGGTCTTCTATATCGCTGATTCTCTCTTCTGCCTCATTTATCCTAGCATTTAGTGCCCCCATTTTTGATTGCACCTCATCAATAGCCTTTTTGATTTCGATTTGGTTAGATTTTAGTTCTTTTATTTCTCCAGAAAGGGTTTCTCTAATAACTTCCACGCTTTTTTCAAGCCCAGCTAGTATTTTTAAAGTCATGATTCTGAACTCTAGGTCCGACATCGTACTAATGTCCGTATTGAGTAGGTCCCTGGTTGACGGTACTACCTCTTGTTCTTTTTGCTGAGGTGATTTCTTTCGTCTTGTCATTTTGTCCAGAGGAGAATAGATGAATGAGAGAACAAAAGGCTAACAGGTTTACAATGTTCCCAGCAAATATACTGTATACAAATCAGAAAAGACCTGAAACCAGGGGAAAAGAAAGGGAAAGAAAGAAAAAAGAAAGAGAAAAAGCTAAAAAAAAGAAAAAAAGATAAAAACAAAAACAAAACAATACAAAAAAGGCAGAATATGATCAAATATGATCAGGCTAGTGCATAGATCAGTGCCACACACTAGATTTTGGGCATATTTTGGTCTGTTAGAAAAAAGTGCCTCCTAAAATTTTAAAGGAAGAAAGACATATATGTACAAAATAAGGGTTGATACAATGAAGGGATGGAAGATGACTGTAAAGATGAAAATTATAAAAGATTTTATAAAAGGACTTGGTAAGATAAGTTGTTTGAAAAAAGAAAGAAGATTTAAGGAAAAAAAAAGGAAAAAGGGAGAGAATGTGATCAGGCAGGAGACTAGGACAAATCCATACACTAGTGATTTAGGGTATATTTTGATCTGTTAGAAGAAACTGTACCTCAAAATTTTAAAGAGAGAACAACTTATATATATATGCCAAAAACAAGGGTAACTACTATGAAGGGATAAAATATGACTCTAAAAATGAAAAAAAAATAAAAAATGTTTTTTTTTTTTTAAAAAGGGATTTATAAGATGTTGGTTGAAAAAGGGAAAAAGAAAAATAAAAAAAAGCCAACAAAAGTTAGCTTTGATGAAATAATGAATCATGGTAAAAAAAAAAAAAAAAAAGCCATGAATCTATGTGCAGTATTCCCCTAGCGCTGGAGTTCTCCTATTCTCCTTGATCGATCAACTTGGTCTTGGCTTGCTGGCTGTTTGTGCTGATCTTCTGGGGGAGGGGCCTGTTGCTGTGGTTTCCAAATGTCTTTGCCGGAGGCGGAATTGCCCCGCCCTTGTCGGTCCGGGCTAAGGAAGCTGCTCCGGTTTGCTCTCAGGAGCTTTTGTTCCCTGCAAGCTCTCGGTACAGCTTTGGAGGACCAGGGCAGAAATGGTGGCCTCCCAATCTCCACTCGGAGGAGCCGAGAACTCAGGGCCCCGCTCCTCAGTGCGCCCCCAGAGAAAAGCAGTCACTTCCGTGTCCCCGGTCTCCGGCCGCACTCCGTGCTCACCTGGCCTGTGATCGAGCGTTGCTATCTCTGGCATCCGACCCCGCTCGGAGTCTCCAAACCCAGCAGTTCCCTGAGGTGCGCTCCCGCGCCGCTCCTCCCCGGGAAGGAAGGGGAGTCTCCCCGGATCTGCCGCTTGTTGGGTCCCTGCTGTGGGGGCCGTGCCCCGACTGGGCCGCAGATCACAGTTTATGGCAACCCAGAGCTGAGAGCCCGCGACTCTGCTCCGTCTCTGCAGCCGGCTTCCCTGCTCTGTTACCTGGGAGCTCTGGCGCACTCAGGCACCCCGGTCTCTCTGTGACCCCAAGGGTCCTGAGACCACACTGTCCCGGGAGGATTCCACCCCCCGCTTAGCCACTGCAGCGACGTCCCTCTGCCGAGCCAACTTTTAAAAGGTCCAATTTTGTGCTCCGCGGCTCTATCACTTGCCAGAAGCGGCCGGCGGAGGCCCATCCCCCACCGTCTATCCTCCGAATATTGCCTCGGATTCACTTCTCCGCACGCCCTACCTTCCAGTAAGTGGTCGCTTCTCTGTTCAGAGAGTTGTTGCTACTCTCCTGTTCGATCTCCTGTTGAGTTCGTAGGTGTTCAGAATGGTTTGATCCCTATTCAGCTGAATTCCTGAGACCAGACAAAATCTAGGTCTCCTACTCCTCCGCCATCTTGCTCCGCCCCCTCCTTGTCATGTATGTTATTCTGTGTGTTTACATGTCCTGTGTAATCGATTTACATTGCTTTGCATATTTATTTATCATGACGCCAAAAGGAGTCAGATGAGACAAAACCTCAGATCTTGCTATTAATAAAAGTAGGTTAGCTAGCAAGCTGTCCCTGGAGGGGCAGCTCAATGGTCAGCAAGTGACCTTCCCCCAAACCACTTGAATAGGACATCTGGGAAGGAAGAAAGAATGGGAAGGATCAAGTCTTTTCTCCCAAAGGTTGCAGTTATGGTGCACCAAGACTCTGATGCCCCAGGGGACATAACTCTGTCCTGGGGAAGATGAGCTTTCTTCAGTGGTGCTGCTAGGGGTCTCTCCACTGTCTGACACCTGACAGGGGAGATGCTTTCTTGTATGGCTCCTTCTAACCCCAGGCCCCCATGTTGTTGGGGTCCCTTTGCCTATGGAGGGCTCGGCGAGGCTCCTGTGTCCATTCATGGTAAACACACATCTTTGCCAAATGGTGGAGGGCAGGCTGCCCCTTCTCTCTGCCTGTCATCCCTCCAACATTTGCTCAAATGGAGGGCCTGTTCAGGAAGGTCATCATCCAAACTGCAGCAAGTGCAGAGGAGAGAGCAGAAAAACCAAAATGAAGGACAAAAATTATCCAATCATTCCCAACCATAAAGTGGGAACAACTCAAAAGTCCCACCAGCTAATGAATGGGTAAATAAAATGTGGTCTATCCATGTAATGAATAGTATTTTTTTGTAAAAAAAGCAATGAAATATCAGTACATGAACAATGTGGTGAACCTTGAAAACATGCCAAGTAAAGAAGTCAGACACAAAGACCACATATTGCACAGTCCCACTTACATAAAATGTCCAGAATAAGTAAATCTATCAAAACAGAGAGCAGATGAGTGGTTGCCCAGGGCTGAGGGAAATGGAGGAGCTCGAGAGGGGGGATGGCTAAAAGGCACAGGGTTTCTTTTTCAGAGTAATGAAAATATTCCAACATTGTGCTGGTGGCTGCACAACTATGTGAATATACTAAAAGACATTGAGTTGTACACATTATTTTTATTTTTTAAAGATATTTTTTATTTATTTGGGAGAAAGAGAGAGAGAGGTAGCACAAGGGAGAGGGAGAAGCAGACCCCCCACTGAGCTGAGAGCCCGATGTGGGGCTCGATCCCAGAACTCCAGGACCATGACCTGAGCCAAAGGCAGATGCTTAACCAACTGAGCCTCCCAGGCGCCCTGAGTTGTACACTTTAAATGGATGAATTGTATGGTATGTGAATTATATCTCAATAAATCTGGGATTATTTATATATTTTTTAAAGAAAAGTACATTAGAATAAATAAATCCCAGGAGGCACGGATTCTCCTCTCTCCTCCAGTCATCTGTAATCCTTAAGAGAAGCCACCAGCACATTTATAGAGAATATGTCCCAGACACAGTGGGTAACATTAGGTAGCTAATGCATCTTTCCAAGTGCCCGCAGTGTTCAAAGCACCCCCGCAAATGAATGATTCACTATGTGTACTGTGCACAATACAGACGTTCTATCAAATGAATCGATACCGGTGCAGATCATCTTTGTGTTTGTATACATATGGCATATGTATACTATTATAAATATATGCCATGTATATATGTTACCTATAGGTATATATCCATATTTATAGGATATGTAGTATGGTATATATTGTACAGTGTTCAAAATCAAGTGAAAAGAATCCAGAAATTCTTCGTGAAGAAGGATGAAGTACGTTGCTCTTCAGGGAGATCGGCAAGAGCCAAGAACTGCTAGAAATGAGGGGGGTAATATGTGAGGAGTTAACCTGTGAGAAATAAGTCAGTTTTCCTTACCATACAGATTCCTACAGTTCCAACTCTAGATAGCTTGATGGAGAATTCCCTAGGACACAGGAAGCAGGAGCGGAAGGTTTTTCAGAATTTTTAAATTTACTATAGCATAAATTAATATGTGGATCCTCAACTCTTACCCCCAGGGCATAACATTTTGTTGAGAATTTCCATATAATATAAAGACTATTACAAACGGAACTGTGGCATTGTTGTTAAGGATTAAAATTTCCTTACAGTACACAGGGATATAATTTAAATCGTTTCCTTGTGAAGACACAGGAGGCCTTTACACCTTGTGCAAGGATTCCTCCCACAGTTTGCTTTCTGGAAAGCTAGTCAGCATACTAACTTTCTAAGCAAGGCCACAGCAAAATCATCACATAATGAGGGGGCGCCTGGGTGGCTCAGTCAGTTAAGTGTCCGACTCTTGATTTCAGCTCAGGTCATGATCTCAGGGTCGTGGGATCGAGCCCTGCATCGGACTCCATGCTCAGTGCAGAGTCTGTTTGAGATTCTCTATCTCCCTCTCCCCCTGTCCCTCCCCTTACTCGGGTGCTCTCTCTCTCCTTCTAAAATAAATAAATAAAATCTTTCTTTTTCTCTAATTCTCTAATAACACAGATTCCTGTACTTTGTACTGTAGGAATAGGTCTTACACTCTTCCGACATTTTTGGCATGCTATCCCACGCTCTCTGTTCATTAGCATACAGGTGGTATGTGGTGCTGAGCACTTCATCACTGGTCTGAGGCTGAAAACCCAGAGGTAATTTGCAGGGTTTGTATGTTAGGTGCCCGTAATTGTGCCCAGAGTTTGAAACCAAGCATTTCAATGCACATTAGCCTACAGGGAAGAATGTTGCTTGGTTCCTGCAATATCACTAGCACCTATTTTAGATTATATTACTTACTTACTGACTTATAATAAAAGTTAAATGCATGCTGACAAGTCATTCCAAGATGTTTACTTGATTTTATACAATAATAACAGATACTCCAAAACATTAAAGAAATATGACATTTTTATTGAAAAACACATTGAGTATGATTTCTCTATGACATTTAAATTTTTTTTATTAACATATAATGTATTATTTGTTCCAGGGGTACAGGTCTGTGATTCATCAGTCTTACACAATTCACAGCGCTCACCATAGCACATACCCTCCCCAATGCCCATTGCCCAGCCACCCCATCCCTCCCACCCCCCCACCACTCCAGCAACCCTCAGTTTGTTTGCTGAGATTAAGAGTCTCTCATGGTTTGTCTCTCTCTCTCTCTGGTTTCATCTTGTTTTATTTTTCCCTCCCTTCTCCTGTGATCCTCTGTCTTATTTCTCAAATTCCTCATATCAGTGAGATCATATGATACTTGTCTTTCTCTGACTGACTTATTTCGCTTAGCATAATATCCTCTAGTTCCATCCATGTCGTTGCAAATGGCAAGATTTCATTTTTTTTTTGATGGCTGCATGACATTTTAAAAATTGTTTCTGGGATATCATAGATTAATACAAAGTAATACTGAATGTCTTTTAAGGAAAGTAACTGAAAGTCTTTTAGGATTGGAACACTAAGAATTATTAGAGACTCATTTCTAACTCCAACCAATGAGCTAAATCAATGAACACAGCAAAACTGGGAAATATTAAATCAAACTGAAGTCCCAAGTTGAATTTATGTCATGGCTAAAAGTTAAAAAACAAAAAACAAAAAACAAAAAAACACCAAAACCAAAAAACAAATGCAACCCACCAACCCACCAAACAAACCAACAAAAAACAACTCAGCAGCTACTGTCACTCAAAACAAAAACAAAAATTCAGGAACCATGGTCTGTTTAATTTTCATATTATAAAGAATGTGGCTCAGTTTTTAGACAGGAGAGTGTTGATTTAGCCAGAATCCCACTGTGATAAGCAAACTGTGAAAAGCATTCATGTATCAGCAATATTTTAATAACTTATTTGTGCTAACTTCCATGAAGGGAAGTCACTTTACTTAAAACAAAATAATAATAATATATAATAATAATGAGAGGAAGATTCTTGGCAGTAAGTCTATTATGTACAAGTCTACATTATGAACGTGCTCTATATTTTATTCTGGAACAGACAGGTCTTTGATCTTTCCTGTAGCAACTTTAGTAGCAGACTCAGAACACATATGCCATAGAGATTATGTTATTGATAATCAGCAAGAATGGCTTTTGTTAAACTGACCAAGAATTTTACAGATTTAGGAAATGGAATGTATTTTGACTATGTTGCCTAGAGTAGACAGTAAATGCTTGAGGTGTCCCCCAAAACCCATCTGGTGTATAATTATACATGGCCAAGGGGAGCTGCACAGTTCCAGTTAATTGGATTTATTTTAAAGCAGTTTGCAAAATTAAAAATACGTTAATACCTAACATCTTAAGAGTATCATTATATATTAGATTCCGTATTTATGTTTTCTCAAGAGCAATGCAGCATATCACAAATAGCATCTCATGAGGATGAGGCAGAAAAATAATTTATGATCAGCCAAGTAAGGGCTTAGGTCAGGGATGGGCACTTTTCTATAAAGGGCAAGACAGTAAATGTTTCAGGCTTTAGGCTTTGCAGTCTCCATCACATATTCTTCTTTGTGTTATTTTTGAAACAACCATTTAAAAATGTAAAAGTATTCTTAGATCATTGCAATACAAAACAGGTGCATTTGGATCTGGGTCTGTAAATTGCCAGCTCAACCAAATTCAGTGTATAGTCAGTGGCCCAAAGAATAAGTGCGTTCTTTTCAAGGGCTACTTGGTACATCCCATAAGGGGAGGCATTTCAATTGGCATTCTCTGCCATGATGGAAAAATATATCATACATAGACCATTTATTAATGTCAAGAAGTTAATCAGAGTATCTTCCAACTACTACATGCCCTAAGTTTTCTCTTCTTGTAGCCTATCCTACAATGGATGTCTTTGGGCCTGTTGGCTCTAAACCTTTCCCTTGCCCTTGGACCTGACATTGTTGCTATGCCTGCTTCTGAAGGAGACTGGTTTCATACTCTCTTCCCAGTTTGTGCATTTCAAGGACTAACAGCGCAGCTGGATTCTTCTCCCTCTCCAGATTCAGAATTTGAATAAAATACAGGAACGGGTGCCAGTAGCAGGACTCTACTAGATGCCCCCTGTTGGACTCATGGAAACTTATTACCTTTCCCTGTTGTCCTCAGGGATACCCCTGAGACCACGGAGTACTGGGGTGTGATGGCATGCAGGTCTTAAGGGAAGGATAGCACTTCTAAGTTCTGAAAACCTCAGCCTGTGTAACTCTCATGAGAAGTGCCACAAGACTCCGAATATTCTTCATGGAGCATTTTTGGAACAACCCATAGGAAGTCAAATAGAGATAAGGAAGTAATGCATCTACCCGTTTAAATCTTTTCAGATGAATTTTTTACAAGATTATTTTAGTTTGTTTCTTTATGGATGTTGTCACCTTCTCCCCACCATGGCAAGCTGTGCTTCTGTCCTTCCTTTGAGCAGAAGACACACTGTTCTCAAGTCTGTGCCTCTTTGTCATCATTCAGTCTCTTATATCATTTAAACATCTTTTTTTAAAAATTTTTTGGTCAATTTTCTGCTCTGCCATGTTGAAATCTTAGGGTCGTGTAGTTTATACCATAAAGGGAGCATGAATCCCAAACTTGGAAAAACAAAAATGAAGAACTGGTAAAAGCATGAACTGCCAAATGTTGAAAATAACAGCTCTTAGAAAAGAAAACTAACTGAGGCAGAACTCTTTGGAAATTGGGGGTGCAAAATAGTCTTGAGTTTCTCCTTAAAAATATACATGAAACAAACCTCATATTCTCATCTTTAATTTTCTGTGTTTTCTTTGTAAGCAGTAGTGTGTCTTTGCAAATTAATTTGAACCATCTGTTCCCCATGAAAAAAGAATCCCTTATTTTTCAACTTCAGTTATTCAGCTTAAAATTCAACTGTGAATCTATCTTTATCAAAATCAAATTCCAACAGATTGGTAAGGAATTTTGATAAATAAAACAATACATAAGAGCATTTTGACTCTTTAGATAGTTTTTCATATTAAAGTTAGATAAATAGTAAAAGTGGTGACTAGGAAACATGTATCAAAGGTGGAATATAAAAAAGGCTTCAGAAAGAAGTCCAATAAAAATGGGAGTGTGCTGGGGGAAACAATGGAAAAATCACAACCCAGGTGTAGGTCCACCTTATTTTTTTAAATTTAATTTAATTTTATTATGTTATGTTAGTCACCACACATTACATCTTTAGTTTTTGATGCAGTGATCCATGATTCATTGTTTGTGTATAACACCCAGTGCTCCATGCAGAACGTGCCCTCCTTAATACCCATCACCAGGCTAACCCATCCCCCCTCCCTCCTCCCCTCTAGAACCCTCAGTTTGTTTCTCAGAGCCCATAGTTTCTCATGGTTCATCTCTCCCTCCAATCCCCCCCTCATTTTTCCCTTCCTTCTGATGTCCTCCAAGCTATTCCTATGTTTCACAAATAAATGAAACCATATGATAATTGACTTTCTCTGCTTGACTTATTTCACTTCCTCCAGTCCCATCCATGCTGATGTAAAAGTTGGGTATCCATCCTTTCTGATGGCTGAGTCATATTCCATTGTATATATGGACCACATCTTCTTTATCCATTCATCTGTTGAAGGGCATCTCAGGTCTTTCCACAGTTTGGCTATTGAGGACACTGCTGCTATGGACATTGGGGTGCATATGGCCCTTCTTTTCACTACATCTGTGTCTTTGGGGTTAATACCCAGAAGTGCAATTGCTGGGTCATAGGATAGCTCTATTTTTAAATTTTTGAGGAACCTCCACACTGTTTTCCAAAGTGGCTATACCAACTTGCATTCCCACTTTATTTTAATGCACCTTCTGTGAAGCCCAGTTGGACATTTAGAATTGTTTTATGGGTAACTCAGTAAGTCAAGCCACTGAACTAATGCTTGCCTGATTGCTTTAGATAGAATTTTTAACTCTGAATTACATGATTGGCATTTTTTCATTTTCACCCACATTCTTTACCCAGCCTTGTACTTATGTTGGCCCAATCTTTTCCTTCCTTCTCTGCAAGTCCATTCTGTTTGCATGTGAGCTACAAGGGGCCATTTTATTTTAAAAATTACTGGGGAGCCTGTGTGTCTCAGTCGGTTAAGGTCTGCCTTCAGCTCAGGTCATGATCCCAGGTCCTGGGATTGAGCCCTGTGCCGGGCTCCCTGCTCAGCAGGATTCTGCTTCTCCCTCTCTCCTTGGTCCATTCCCCTGCTTGTGCTCTCTAGCTCACTCACTCACTCTCTCAAATAACTAAAATCTTTAAAAAAATTACTGGACTGTATTGATTTCAAATTTACCCTCTCTGCATTTGTGGGTAATGTATAATAAAAACATGCAGTTCTGGTAGGTAGTGAGACTGAACTTTCAGACAATCCATAAGAAATTAGCAAGAAAATGTATTATATTACATGTACTTTTATGGTAAATATTAATACTGCTTTTATATAGTATATACTTATATATAGTATAGTATGTATTCGTACAGTATATTATTTAATATATATAAACTATAGCCATGTATCATATAGTATATATCATATATTTATATATTATTTTATACATCCAGTATATATAATACATATTTAACTGTCGTAAGTTAAAATAACTTGTTAGGTACTGATTATTTAATTTAAATTTTAAAAATATGCACTTAACTCTAGGGGTCCAGTGTGTCTCTGCAGTCTTCAAAGTTGATGAATGCAAAACTCACTTTGCAAAGCTTCCCTAGGTTTACCAAAGAGAATCCTATAAGGTAGCCATTGTATATCTTTGCTGCCATCCTTTTCTTGCCTGTCCACTGTCTCATCCAAATATTTTTATTTTTTATTGTTAACTAGGCGTTATTCTCCGAAAGCTAGCTGGGTAGGGTTAACTCTAGAGTGTTTATACACCACTGGAGAACTTTTGACATCCATGCCAATTAAACAGATGGTAGTAAGACTGTAGCAGTTCTGGACAGACGGACCTGTCCGGTTCTCCAACATGTTAGGGATTGATGTAGTTGTTGACTCCACCTTAGATACATGTCCTCACAGTCACAGATAGAGGACATCAAGGTAATGTGTTTTAGTCTTATCTGTAGAGAAAGTAAGACTCCAATTAATTGAACTCAGTTAGCTTCATATGTCCTAAATAACAAAGAAACTTGTTAATATAAGTCAATTTTATGGAGGAGAGTTTAATTTGACATAAATGCAAACTGTGATTTCATTAAAAATGTATCTATGTATAACAGCATGTATGCCATTCTGTTTTCTATAGTTCAGTCATGCCAAATCAGACCTTGTTTAATAAAAGTAAACCAATTAAAAAATTATATATATATATATATTCACACAGGATGCTGGTAGCATGTAGCTATGGGAATTGAATCAATGTATTAAGTGTAAGTTAACTACATCTTGACTACGTACATACTGGTCTGGCCAGCATTGGGAGAGAGATTTTGCCCCTTTTGAATGCCTAATATCAAAATTTAATACACGTATGTTAAAAATTTTGAATGAACTGCTTCTTTCTCTAATGACCAAGAAACAGAAATGTATCAGACATATATTGGGATTACACAATTTAAAATGAATTTTTGGGATGTGGGGATAGGTACAGTTGGAAGAGAGATGCAATGTAACTTTAGCATCGTTGCTGATCTCTTTCTGTATTTAATAAACAATCTGTAATGCTGACTGTTATACATAATCCTTATTTATATAGTATAAATTCTAGACTTTTCCATTTGGAAAACATCAAAAGTGCACTTTTTGTTTCCATTGTTCATTCAGTAACTCAAGGAAATGCATTTCCTGCCTTAGAGGTTTGCATGTGTGGTCTGCTTCTTATCAGGCAGTTAAGACCCAGCAGGCTGGAAGGTTGACCAACCTGCTCTAACTTGTACTCTCATAATTATCTTGTGCAACGCCTTATTTTTATCACAGAATTTATGTGTGTGTTCATGTGTGTATACACGCGTATATATATGTATGTATGTACACATAATTCAATGAGGACAGAGAGTGTGTCTCTTCTACCTGTTACATGTTAGGCATTCAAACATTGGCTGAATGAATGAATGCACATGATATTTAAAGAGTGTTTAAAACCAAGTCTTAGAGGGGTGCCTGAGTGGCTCAGTCGTTAAGTGTCTGCCTTTGGCTCAGGTCATGGTCCCGGGGTCCTGGGATTGAGCCCCGCTTTGGGCTCCCTGCTCCGCAGGAAGCCTGCTTCTCCCTCTCCCACTCCCCGTGCTTGTGTCCTCTCTCTTGCTGTGTCTGTCTCTGTCAAATAAATAAAAAAAAATCTTAAAAAAAAAGCAAAAACCAAGTCTTAGAATTTGCCAGACTGAACTTGATGGCTAAAGAGGAAGGAAAAGAAAGCGAGAAGGAAACTCATTAAGAGAACGCAGGGTTAAGGCATAGTATATGATGAACAAGTAGTAGAAGTGGCTAAGGGTAATAAAGGATATGATACTGGAATAGTTTAATCTTAAAAAGTTTCTCTTAACATTTATCTTGCTTCCAGTCATATGTTACTTGTTCTGATTTATCCATGTTTTACATTTAGAAAGGTTTTGAAGCAGGTCATCGGATATTAGTTATGTAAGCAGAGAGGATGTTTTGTTGCCTGTATTCCCCCCCAGCTGCCAGCAAAATGCCTTGTGCACAGGAGATATACAGGGTCTCTCTCTCTCTTTTTTAAGATTTTATTTATCTACTTGAGAGAGAGCATGAACGGGTGAAAGGCAGAGGGAGATCAGACACGCCGCTGAGCAGGGAGACCGATGCAGGACTCAATCCCTGGACTCGATCCCAGGACCCTGGGATCATGACCTGAGCCGAAGGCAGACGCTTCACTGACTGGGCCACCGAGGGGCCCCATACAGGGTCTCTTAATTTTACTGTTTCAGTCTTTGAGAATTTCTCAGCTGCATTCATTTTAGCTTTGTCCAAAAAATTTACTTTTTAGCATATGTTAAGGGATTGCCAAAATGGATTTTTTGAACTGGTGCAGTAGACTGTGTGTTTCCAGTTGCTGGGGGAGACCTACTCGTGTTTAGATGGGAAGGTGCAGGACAAAAGATACAGAGAATTCCCGGGGACCACAAAAGCAATCAGGCATTCTGATACAGAGGCATCCATAAAAGTACAGCCTAGGAATCACATGCCCGATTTCACATTTATCATCTTCCTGGGTACCCAGCATACTGACTCAATATTATAAATGAATGCAATAATTAATGAGAATTTATTGCACAAGGATTGCAGCTTTGGGTATAAATTTTAACTAGATGGCTTGTAGGGTTTTCTTAAATATTGAAAATCTATGGCAAATACATGCATAGAAAATCCTAAATTGTGTGATCACTATAACTACCCTTTGGGGTCCCCCCAGTGCCAACGTGTATTGTAGTGCCGTTTCATCACGACCCAAGTGTGGGTCCACTGACATCCATCCCGCATTGTAATGATCTGACCTACTAGGGCTGAATGCTTTAAATGCAGTATTTGAGATCATTACCGTGACCCTGGAAGTGGCATTTTACTGCATCCCTATTACAGATGAAAATAAAAGGTTGGGTCATTTAGTGACCTCCCTGGTGCTAGATATACCAGGTTTGATCTCAAGTCGGCCTGGACGAGAAGCCTTTCTCCCACACTGAGCTGCTAGAGCTATCACAGACATTTGAAGGAGGGAAATATTGGTGTTGTAAGGGGACTGCAGGAAGGCTCCACAGAAAACACTCCATTGAGGAACAGATGCACGGCTTCACGCCTGAGTCAGATGGTGTTACTTCTTTTTTTTTTTTTTTAAAGATTTTATTTATTTATTCATGAGAGACACACACAGAGAGAGAGAGAGAGAGAGAGAGAAGCAGAGGGAGAAACAGGCTCCCAAGGAGCAGGGAGCCCGATGGCGGGACTCGATCCCAGGACCCTGGGATCATGACCTGAGCCGAAGGCAGACGCTTAACCATCTGAGCCACCCAGGCACCCAGATGGTGTTACTTCTGTCCCCTTGGTTCTGGAATAAGAAAGTGAAGGCAGCCAGAGCAGGAAAGGATGTGGCTGAGCTTCCTCTCAAATTCCTGTTACATGAGCCATCAAATCATTCAGTTTCATAGACTGTTTCTCCTTGTTTCCTTTGGTTTGGGTTCTCTGAATAGAAAAAGGATATGGACACCCCATTTTTCTTTGTGATAGGATCACATGATCAGTTCCTAAATGTTCTCTCCCTTCCTCTGTCTGTCTCTGTTGAGGTCATGGTCTACATATGACTCCACTGGAATGTCTCCATTTCTTAACCAGCTAAATGCTTCCTTTTGCATTTATAATGGCCTTAAATCTCAAAGGTTGAATAAAACCCTCAATGATGATTTCTTTAACTTGTCATTAGCCAGAATGTGTGGATAAACAGAGCATGCCAAAAGCCTGGTGAATGCATAGGTCGTTGAAGAAAGTTTAAAAATAATCATGAAAGGACAGTAGGAATGTACCTGAGCGATTCACAGTCACCAGAATGCCTCTCTGCACACTGTAGAGAGGAGCGAGGATGTTACATATTCTGCTTGCCACAGCTAGGCAGTCAGATCAGTGTAATAAGAAGCTGAAATGTAGATCGAGGCTATCCCAGGCATCCATCACTCCCCGGGAGTCAGGTGTTTGGATTCTGCCAAAGAAGCAGTCTGGGGACATAGTGGGCAGAGCCCAGAAGCGGGAAATCCCTTCTCAGGATGGATGAGCCTGCCTGCAATTTCCTGCAGCACAGGGCCATGCACGGACCAGGCTGGGGCTTTTCCCATCCATATGGAGAGAGAGAGAGAGAGAGAGTCAAATTTGCACCACACTAGAAAGAGCTCTATTCTGCATATTTTTTCAGGAACACATAAAACTTGAAATATTAAACCTGCTGTATTTAAAATGCAGTCTGGCATTGAAAATGAGGGCGTCTCTATGGACTCAGGCTGCTTGCATTGTTTCCTCCTGGAGATGTGAGCAGTTTGTTTTTGCTGTGCTCCTGCAGGCCTGCCAGGGCTCTGGCCTAGACTGGGGAGGACTGTATTTTCCTGGTACTTAGTCCTGGGTGCTGGTGGAAGATGATGAGGGACCGGCTCACTTGTGGGGAGGACAAGCAGAAACAAGTAGTAATGCAGCAAACTTCCTTGTATACAGTATCCCCTAAGAAGCTACATCATTTTCATGTATTAACTTTATATCGTATGATTTGGTGGGTGTTATCCAGAACACTTACAATCCTGCCGTTGGTATCTATTCCAGAAATGAAAGTTACGATTACTTTGTTATATGTTCCTTTATACGTGTTGAGATCCAGTATCAAACTAGTCTTAAACTAACCTGCTTCAGAGTAAATAATGCAATTCTCACATCCCAAGGTGACATTCACATGATGCGCATGATGAAGTGCCCACAGCAGCACTAACATTCATGGGGATACAAATGGATTTAGAAAACAGTGTCTTCCGTTATCTCAGCCTTCAGTTCAGATCTGACGGCACAAATGAATTTGTGTTGGGTTATTCTCCCAGGATGGAAAGCAAAAGCATGTATGCAACCTTTGGTGTAGACAGATGTGTTTCAACCTGTGTTTACCCAGAAGGTGGGAGGGATCACTAGCCTCAGCCCAGCAGGGTTTTGCTCCAAAGTGATCAGTCATTAAAAGGACGTGGATTAGAACTGCAGTGCAGACAGAAGGGTAACGCTTGGGAAATAACAAACTCTGTCTGTGTCTCCAGCCAAGTTCATTCTATCATTTGATTTGGCTAATTTGCTGCTGCAATCTTTTAGGTGGTCAAATGCAGAACTTAAAAATTCAGTTCAACAGGCATTAACTGAACTCAGTACTCAGGTATGCTATTTGGATCTGTGGCTGCTATGAAATTGAACAGAGCATATGGTTGTCTTCGAGGATGTAATAATGCACAGGAGCCATGTACAGATCTAATGAGGGGCACGTTAATAGGGTGGAGGGCACCACAGTGCCAGGGGATAAAAATTTTGTCTAGTTGGAGGGGAACAGGAGAGGCTCCATGGAGGTGGTGACAAATGACAAATGTGGAATGATGTGGGGGTGGGGGCATAGTAGTTGGGGATGGGGAGGGCACTCCAAAAAAAAGAAAGAGACATGGGCAAAGGGAGAGAGTAGAGAATGATCATTGGAGGGAAGGGAGAGCAACACGATGCCACCGTTTTTAGAGAAATCAGTCATGCGGCCACATCTGCAATGAATATGGATTTGGGAAGCCCAGGAACATGCCCATGAAGAGCCATTTTATTGGAGTCTGGGTTAGAGGTGAGGAAGGGCTGGGGGGTGCGGTCAGAAGCACATGAGTATATGTGGGGAAAGGAGGAAAAATAGTATACTATGACAATGGGCTTTCTTTTCTTTTTTTAATATTAATTAATTTATTTGGGGGGTGGGGCAAAGGGAGAGGGAGAGAGAATCTCAAGCAGACTCACCTCTGAGCTCAGAGCCCAACATGGGGCTCAGTCGCCATGACCCTGAGATTATGACCTTAGCCAAAACCAAGAGTTGGACACTTAACCGACTGAGCCACCCCCCAGGTGCCCCAACAGTGGACTTTCAAAGCTGGATCCCTGCAAGCATTCCATTACCAGTGGCACACTGTCTGAAAGAGAGAATGTAGTTGGAGGTAAGAGGAGAAGATCAGGGACTGGGTCAGAATTATGTGAGTTTGTGTTGCTGGAGCATCTAGAACAGGTGTCTAGTGGGCAGGTAGAAATGTGGATCTGGAGCTGAGATGGGATAAAGAGACTTTGGAAATTTCTTTCAAAAGGCATGGCCCATGTGATATTACCATGATCATATTACCAAAATAGAGGGTGATTGTAGAGGAAGAAAGATTCATGCTTGCACTCAGGGAGAAGGAAGAAAGAGATCCAGATGTGGTGTCCAGGAGTAGTCATGGGAGCCATGGGCAGACAGGCAGGCCCTGTTGGAATATTTCACAGAGATGCAAGGACTCAACACAATTAAACAATACAGACTTCGAAGAACTGTGTGTGTGAACTTGCAAACCAAGAGGTTATTGGTAAGATCTGCAGACAGTCATCAGATTTTAGGTATTTGCAGAGCTTAGGTATGAGAAAATAGGAATAGATAGCTCTTTAAAAATGTTTGTGATCTGTAAAAACAACAACAACAAACTTGATAACCTGAAAAGTGATTATGATAATACCCTTCTTCCATAGTGTCTGCTAGAGGCCAGGCACTACGTGTAACTCACCTCAGTTAATTTGAAGGCACAGTCATGACTAAGGATTTGGGTGGATGGAAAGAGATGAAGGCACGGAGGGTCTCACGTCACCCTCTTCTGCCTTCAGCAGTCTGAAAGATGATAAAAGCAGAAGGTAGAACCTTGTTTCATTTCTAAAAATGGGCCCTTTCCCTTCTGGATGCAGCCCCGCCCCTCCTTGACCCTTCCTGGTTATGACTGCAGTGCCCTGCGGACTGGACCTCGCTTCTTACTCAGCATCCCCCAGCTGCCCCGTGAACAAAGTCCCTCCCAGTGCTGTCGCTCATGGTTTCCCAGTTTTCCTCTCCTTCCCTTCAAGAATTTTCCAGCCCAGGTGTTCTCACACCCTGGGGTGCATCAGGGTCCTTCAGAGGGGTTGTCAAACCAGTGCTTCTGACTCAGTAGAGTTATGATGAGACCCGAGCTTCTGCATTTCTAGTAAGTTCCAAGGTGATGCTTATACTGCCGGTCAGGGGAGTTAGTTTTGCAGTTTAGGAATATTGGATGGACCTCGGGGAGGATGTCGAGGCCTTCAGGATCTATGTGGTTGTCAGTCAGAAGAGGGATTTTGTTGATGTTTGGTCGAAGCGGATGGACAAGAACCCAAGTGCAGAGCATACAGGAAAGAAAGAACTGAACTCAAAGGGAGGGTGAGTGGACATGGACCACGGTGGACGACGTGCGGGAGCCGGGAGGACACTACCAGGTGCTGCCGAAGACTCCAGCATGGAGCAGGGCATCTTCCAGCTGCCTCTGGACTCTGACATGCAGTGATTTTGATTCTCTCGTCATGTTCAACATTTTTATCGAGTGGCCCGGACCCCCTTACCTTCCCCCAAACACCCCCCACAATATTAAAACAATCAACAAGGTGTGAAAATGAGTTCCTCTTCACAAAACCAGCCTCCCTCTCACCACCAATGGTCATAGAGCTGCTGTTGAACTCCTTCTACCAAACAGTGCTCTGACCCGGCACGTGGCCCAGGGAGCCAGCCATTCCAGAAATGTCTTCTGAAAGAAATAAGTCTATGTGGAAATAAACCCGCATCTCCTTCTCCAGCTAAGCTGCTGCTGCGTTTTCCGCTCTTGGGAAAGAGGTATTTTCAGCATGAGGTCCAGTAAAGATTTCAAAATGTGCCGCCATCCTATGCAGGAAGTGAAGAGAACGTGGGTTGCCGAGACATCTTGTCTGTACCAAGTGCAGAGTCTCTCTCCCTCATCAAGCCATGCCCCTGGGTGGACTGAGAGCGAGAGCAGGAGGGAAGCCTAATCAAGCTGTCCCCTCCTGCCCTTCCCACTGAGTGCTGATAAGGCCTTGGCACTGAGGAGAGAGGAGGGTGTGCAGTGAGATGTAACACACTCTTTCCCTGGTGGGTCTCACATCTGGCTGAAATCATGGAGCAATGTTCTGGAGGGACTGAAGGTTCTCTTTTCCAAAAGCACAGACTCTGATGAATCTTGAACCTTTCAGCACTCTCTTATGGTAATAACTCCTGCTAAGGAGTGCAAATGAGTCTGATGCCTTTGACAAATCTTGAATTGTCTTGATGGAAGCATTGATAAGGGCGAGCCAGGATATTAATTTTGCCTTGAAGGGTGACATGCATGGGTTTGAATTACCGTCTGAGATGGACACCCTCATCTTTACAGGTAGCATCCATCTTTTAACTTCCCCAAATTAACTGTGTTCCATTGCATTGATTAGCAAACTTTGATCAAGCAAAGTCAGAAAAAATGGATAGCATGCTATATCCTTTACACGCATTTATTTCCTTTTCTTTGGAGAGATCCTTATAATTACAGGAAGTAATTTTGTCCTTTTGCACGAAACCCTGCATCCCAATCTTTTGAGCTTTTGTTTTCATTTAAAAACATCAAATGTCACTGCTAATCCGGCCAACTGTGGCCCACCATAGTGGCAAAGCATGTAGAGGCCTCCGTGGCAGACGTGTGTGCGTTACCGTGCTTTGCAAACTCTCTCTGCTCACTTTTCCCCTTGCATCTCAACCCGTGCTCGTCTCCTGCATGTGAGCATACAGAGCTCATGCCACAGGCAGCTCATCACTGAGTCCCCAAACCCTCCAGGTATGCGGTATGCTGTTCGATAAGGTGACTCCACTGACCATGCACAGGAATGCCATGCATTATCAAGTTGTTATCAAACAGTTCCCAAACAGCCTCACTTTCTGCCATTGTGTTGCTATGGATGATAACTTACTGCCAGTGGCCACACTTGGAATAGAATATTCTTTATTGAAGAAGCTAGTTAATTTTTGAGACATTTCATAATGTGAAACTATTTCAGGCACAAAAATTTTAGGTGAAGAATGTTGTCATGGACCTCATCCCTGGATTCTTGGAATTTAAAGTAGGAAATATATTGCTACAGACACATCTATATCAAACTCGTAGGAGGTAAGCTTGGAATATCAAAGAAGAACACAAATACACAAGAGAGATAAATGTTCTGTTCAGATTAAGGAGCTGCTCAACTGTGTGTGGAGGAAGTGACTTAGGGCAGGTTCAGGGTGTCCGCCCTGGTGGTGGGAAGAAGCTGGGCAAAGGAGCCAGCCAGAAAGCACTGAAGGACAGCTTTGGACCTTGCTGACTCGAAGCTTTTCACAGTGGACTCATTATCCTATCTCATGATCAGTGATAGATGGAATGTTGGCCACGAAATGGATTCTTTACGTAAAAATCTGTAATCATAGAATTAAAACCTGCAAGAGGCTTTGATGATGATCTATACATTATATTGTGAAGTCAATTTAAGTCTGTAGTGAAGGGTGCGCTGATAGTAAAAGCTAAAGTCAGGTCCTTACCCAGAGCTTCTGCTCGATATATGAGCTCTACCCTGTGTCCTCTTCTGTCTTTCTCTCCATCTTGATTTTTATTCTTTTCTCTTAATTGTTTAAAAACACTTCTCTCCTTGGGCACCTGGGTGGCTCAGTCATTAAGCGTCTGCCTTCAGCTCAGGTCTTGGGATCCCAGCCCCACATCAGGTTCCCTGCTCAGTGGGAAGTCTGCTTCTCCCTCTCCCACTCCCCCTCCCACTCCTCCTGCTTGTGTTCCCCTTTTCACCATCTCTCTCTGTCTGTCAAATAAATAAATAAAATCTTAAAAAAAAAAACCAAAAGACCACTTCTTTACTCTCTGCAGAGTACTGCCCATTATGCAATCTTTTTTTTTTTTTCAGTATCAACGATCTTTTTCTCTGATGAGGCAGGGAGGGCTGCCATTCACCCTGTCTTTAAAAACACAGACACAGAAAAATGTCTGATAAGTGTCTAATAATACATGTACTGTACTTGCTGGTGAGCTCGAACTCTCCATTTTATCAAACTCTTGCCTCCTTACTGTCTGTTAACTAAATGATCAGGGGTCCAGCTGACTGATGGAGGTAAGGTTGTGATAGTGCAGTGAAGAACCCCAGCTTATACAACCTGCTCTTAAATCTGGGGGTGGGGCCTCAGATGGCACATTTAATCTCTGTAATCCTCGGTTACCTCATCTGTAGAATGTAGATGACAAGCATCCACCCTACAGTCCCACGTGAGGATGATCTGGGGTCATTCGCTGAGGCACGTGGCATAATGCCTGCCTTGCAACACACAGGCAATAAACAGCCCCCTTGCCCTTGTAAGTTTATATTCATAAATTCTACAGAGAAAACAAAATCAAACGGACAGCACAACTTTCCAGGCCCTGCTCGGACGGAAGCACAAGGCAGGGGCTTGCATCTTGGAGCCAGGTTACCAGGCTGGACGCGGTCTGGCCACGTGGGAATGAAGCCTGGGTGGACCTTGAGACTCAGGGCCTGTTTGGTTTGTGGGTTAACGAGTCAGTTTCCGCCTTTGATAGCATACAAGAGAAAGTCTTTTGAATTTAAGGAATCAAACCACTGCAGCTGTTATGAGGCTACAGTTTGAAAAGCTTTTGTAGACTGTCTGCTGAAAGACAGCTCTGTACCTTTACATACAAGCCTTTCACACTGCGTGACATATTCAGTACTTGCATTTTTTTTAATCCTTCTAGCACATGCCACAGTAAAATTACAAGTATAGCAGTCCACCATCTGGCGAGACTCATTCTCCCCGAAACGAAGGTGGGGCTGTAGAGGATGCTCTGCATTTTACGTTTCTGCTCTCCCACATCTGGCTCGCTCTGTGTTGTCTCTTCTCCTGCTTAATCAAATCTTCAAAAAGGACCTGCAAAATTAATTTCTGGGGCTCCCTAGGCCTCGGCTTCATTCGGGCTCTCAGAACTTTGTTTCTGTTTATGGCTCACATGTCACATGTTTTAGGTGGGGTATTGCCCCTGTCCTTTACTTATTGCTGTTATTATCCTCTGTTTGTTTAGAGTTCCTTCTTGTTCTTGCATCCTGTTTGGGAATGTCCCTGCTGATTAATACCTCTTCCAGGGGGAGAGCAGGAAAAGATGGAACACAGGCATTGAACGTTCTCCAAATCCAAATGTTAGCATCTAATTTTAATGGAGTCACTGGTCCACTTGGACAATTTTTATTTAGATCCTTATTATCAAATCAAGGTACACTTTATAGCTTGTGTGCTTATTATAGGATTAAAAGATAACTTTTTTTTAGTTTTTTTATTGTTATGTTAATCACCATATATTACATCATTAGTTTTTGATGCAGTGTTCCATGATTCATTGTTTGTTCATAACACCCAGTGCTCCATGCAGAATGTGCCCTCCTCAATACCCATCACGAGGCTAACCCATCCCCCTAACCCCCTCCCCTCTAGAACCCTCAGTTTGTTTTTCAGAGTCCATCATCTCTCATGGTCCGTCTCCCCCTCTGACATACTCCCCTTTTCTTCCTCTCCTGTTATCTTCTTCTTTTTCTTTTTTCTTAAAATATGTTGCGTTCTTTGTTTCAGAAGTACAGATCTGTGATTCAACAGTCTTGCACAATTCACAGCGCTCACCGTAGCACATACCCTCCCCAATGTCTTTCACCCAACCCCCCCATCCCTCCCACCCCCAACCATTCCAGTAACACTCAGTTTGTTTCCTGAGATTAAGAATTCCTCATATCAGTGAGGTCATGTGATACATGTCTTTCTCTGATTGACTTATTTCACTCAGCATAACACCCTCCAGTTCCATCCACATCGTTGCAAATGGCAAGATCTCATTCCTTTTGATGGCTGCATAATATTCCATTGTGTATATATACCACCTCTTCTTTATCCATTCATCTGTCGATGGGCATCTTGGCTCTTTCCACAGTTTGGCTATGGTGGACATTGCTGCTATAAACATTGGGGTACACGTACCCCTTCGGGTCCCTACATTTGTATCTTTGTGGTAAATACCCAGTAGTGCAATTGCTGGATCAAACGGTAGCTCTAATTTCAACTGTTTGAGGAAACTCCATACTGTTTTCCAGAGGGTTTACACAAGCTTGCATTCCCACCAACAGTGTAGGAGGGTTCCCCTTTCTCCACATCCCCGCCAACATCTGTCGTTCCCTGACTTGTTAATTTTAGCCATTCTGACGGGTGTGAGGTGGTATCTCATTGAGGTTTTGATTTGGATTTCCCTGATGCCGAGCGATGTTGAGCACTTTTTCATGTGCCTGTTGGCCATTTGGATGTCTTCTTTGGAGAAATGTCTGTTCATGTCTTCTGCCCATTTCTTGATTGGATTATTTGTTCTTTGGGTGTTGAGTTTGATAAGTTCTTTATAGATTTTGGATACTAGCCCTTTATCTGATATGTCGTTTGCAAATATTTTCTCCCATTCTGTCGGTTGTCTTTTGGTTTTGTGGACTGTTTCTTTTGCTGTGCAAAAGCTTTTTATCTTGATGAAATCCCAATAGTTCATTTTTGCCCTGGCTTCCCGTGCCTTTGGCAATGTTTCTAGGAAGAAGTTGCTGTGGCTAAGGTCGAAAAGGTTGCTACCTGTGTTCTCCTTTAGGATTTGGATGGACTCCTGTCTCACGTTTAGGTCTTTCAACCATTTGGAGTCTATTTTTGTGTGTGGTGTAAGGAAATGCTCCAGTTTCATTCTTCTGCATGTGGCTGTCCAATTTTCCCAACACCATTTGTTGAAGAGACTGTCTTTTTGCCATTGGACATTCTTTCCTGCTTTGTCAAAAATAAGTTGACCATAGAGTTGAGGGTCCATTTCTGGGCTCTTGATTCTGTTCCATTGATCTATGTGTCTGTTTTTGTGCCAGTACCATACAATCTTTATGATGACAGCTTTGTAATAGAGCTGGAAGTCCGGAATTGTGATGCCGCCAGCTTTGCTTTTCTTTTTCAGTATTCCTCTGGCTATTCTGGGTCTCTTCTGGTTCCATACAAATTTTAGGATTATTTGTTCCATTTCTTTGAAAAAAGTGGATGGTATTTTGATGGGGATTGCATTGAATGTGTAGATTGCTCTAGGTAGAATTGACATCTTCACAATGTTGATTCTCCCAATCCATGAGCATGGAAAGTTTTTCCATTTCTTTGTGTCTTCTTCAATTTCTTTCATGAGTATTTTATAGTTTTCTGAGTACAGATCCTTTGCCTCTTTGGTTAGATTTATTCCTAGGTATCTAATGGTTTTGGGTGCAATTGTAAATGGGATAGACTCCTTGATTTCTCTCTCTTCTGTCTTGTTGTTGGTGTATAGGAATGCCACTGATTTCTGTGCATTGATTTTATAGCCTGCTACTTTACTGAATTCCTGTATGAGTTCTAGCAGTTTTGGGGTGGAGACTTTTGGGTTTTCCACATACAGTATCATATCATCTGCAAAGAGTGAGAGTTTGACTTCCTCTTTGCCGATTTGGATGCCTTTGATTTCTTTTTGTTGTCTGATTGCTGTGGCTAGGACTTCTAATATTATGTTGAATAGCAGTGGTAAGAGTGGACATCCCTGCCGTGTTCCTGACCTTAGGGGAAAGGCTCTCAGCCTTTCCTCATTGAGAATGATATTCGCTGTAGGTTTTTCATAGATGGCTTTTATGATATTGAGGTATGTACTCTCTATCCCTATACTCTGAAGAGTTTTGATCAAGAAAGGATGTTGTATGGCTTTGGATGGTTTGGATGATTTGGATGATTTGGATGATTTGGCTTTGTCAAATGCTTTTTCTGCATCTATTGAGAGGATCATATGATTCTTGTTCTTTCTTTTGTTAATGTATTGTATCACGTTGATTGATTTGCGGATGTTGAACCAGCCTTGCAGCCCAGGAATAAATCCCACTTGGTCATGGTGAATAATCCTTTTAATGTACTGTTGGATCCTATTGGCTAGTATTTTGGTGAGAATTTTTGCATCCATGTTCATCAAGGATATTGGTCTGTAATTCTCTTTTTTGATGGGGTTTTTGTCTGGTTTTGGGATCAAGGTAATGCTGGCCTCATAAAATGAGTTTGGAAATTTCCCTTCCATTTCTATTTTTTGGAACAGTTTCAGGAGAATAGGTTTTAATTCTTCTTGAAATGTCTGATAGAAATCCCCTGGGAAGCCATCTGGCCCTGGGCTTTTGTTTCTTGGGAGATTTTTGATGACTGTTTCAATTTCCTTAGTGGTTATAGGTCTGTTCAGGTTTTCTATTTCTTCCTGGTTCAATTTTGGTAGCTGATACATCTCTAGGAATGCACCCATTTCTTCCAGGTTATCTAATTTGCTGGCATAGAGTTGCTCATAATATGTTCTTATAATTGTTTGTATTTCTTTGGTGTTGGTTGTGATCTCTCCTCTTTCATTCATGATTTTGTTGATTTGGGTCATTTCTCTTTTCTTTTGGATCAGTCTGGCCAGGGGTTTATCAATCTTGTTAATTCTTTCAAAGAACCAACTCCTAGTTTCGTTGATCTGTTCTACTGTTCTTTTGGTTTCCAGTTCATTGATTTCTGCTCTGATCTTTATGATTTCTCTTCTCCTGCTGGGTTTAGGCTTTATTTGCTGTTCTTTCTCCAGCTCCTTTAGGTGTAGGGTTATGTTGTTTATTTGAGACCTTTCTTGTTTCTTGAGAAAGGCTTGTATTGCTATATACTTTCCTCTCAGGACTGCCTTTACTGTATCCCAAAGATTTTGAACAGTTGTGTTTTCATTTTCATTGGTTTCCATGAATTTGTTTAATTCTTCTTTAATTTCTTGATTGACCCATTCATTCTTTCGTAGGATGCTCTTTAGCCTCCATGTATTTGAGTTCTTTCCGACTTTCCTCTTGTGGTTGAGTTCTAGTTTCAAAGCATTGTGGTCTGAAAATATGCAGGGGATGATCCCAATCTTTTGGTACCGATTGAGACCTGATTTGTGACCTAGGATGTGATCAATTCTGGAGAATGTTCCATGGGCACTAGAGAAGAATGTGTATTCCGTTGCTTTGGGATGGAATGTTCTGAATATGTCTGTGAAGTCCATTTGGTCCAGTGTGTGATTTAAAGTCTTTACTTCCTTGTTGATCTTTTGCTTAGATGATCTGTCCATTTCAGTCAGGGGGGTGTTAAAGTCCCTCACTATTATTGTATTGTTGTCAATGTGTTTCTTTGCTTTTGTTATAATTGCCTTATATAATTGGCTGCTCCGATGTCTGGGGTATAGATATTTACAATTGTTAGATCTTCTTGTTGGGTAGACCCTTTCAGGAGGATACAGTGTCCTTCCTCATCTCTTATTACAGTCTTTGTTTTAAAATCTAGTTTGTCTGATATAAGGATTGCCACCCCAGCTTTCTTTTGGTGTCCATTAGCATGGTAAATGGTTTTCCACCCCCTCACTTTGAAGCTGGGGGTGTCTTTGCGTCTAAAATGAGTCTCTTGCAGACAGCATATGGATGGGTCTTGTTTTTTAATCCAATCTGATAGCCTGTGTCTTTTGATTGGGGCATTTAGCCCATTTACATTCAGGGTAACTATTGAAAGCTATGAATTTAGTGCCATTGTATTACCTGTAAGGTGACTGTTAACTGTCTGTTGTCTGTGTTCGTTTCTGCTCTTTGCTGCTTTTAGGTTCTCTCTTTGCTTAGAGGACTCCTCTCAATATTTCTTGGAGGGCTGGTTTCGTGTTTGCAAATTCCTTTAGTTTTTGTTTGTTCTGGAAGCTTTTTATCTCTCCTTCTATTTTCAATGATAGCTTAGCTGGATATAGTATTCTTGGCTGCATATTTTTCTCGTTTAGTGCTCTGAAGATATCTTGCCAGTCCTTTCGGGCCTGCCAGGTCTCTGTGGATTGGTCTGTTGCCAATCAAATGTTTATACCATTGTAGGTTACATATCTCTTCTCCCGAGCTGCTTTCAGGGTTTTCTCTTTGTCTCTGGGACTCGTTTTACTATTAGATGTCGGGGTGTTTACCTATTATTATTGATTTTGAGAGGGGTTCTCTGTGCCTCCTGGATTTTGATGCCTGTTTCCTTCCTCACATTAGGGAAGATCTCTGCTATAATTTGCTCCAATACACCTTCTGCCCCTCTCTCTCTCTCTTCTTCTTCTGGGATCCCAATTATTCTAATATTGTTTCGTCTTATCGTATCACTTATCTCTCGAATTCTGCCCTCGTGATCCTGTAGTTGTTTCTCTCTCTTTTTCTCAGCCTCTTTATTTTCCATCATTTGGTCTTCTATATCGCTGATTCTCTCTTCTGCCTCATTTATCCTAGCAGTTAGTGCCCCCATTTTTGATTGCACCTCATCAATAGCCATTTTGATTTCGATTTGGTTAGATTTTAGTTCTTTTATTTCTCCAGAAAGGGTTTCTCTAATAACTTCCACGCTTTTTTCAAGCCCAGCTAGTATCTTTAAAGTCATGATTCTGAACTCTAGGTCCGACATCGTACTAATGTCCGTGTTGAGTAGGTCCCTGGCGGACGGTACTACCTCTTGTTCTTTTTGCTGAGGTGCTTTCTTTTGTCTTGTCATTTTGTCCAGAGGAGAGTAGATGAATGAGAGAACAAAATGCTAACAGGTTTACAACGTCCCCAGCAAATATATTGTATACAAATCAGAAAAGACCTGAAACCAGGGGAAAAGAAAGGGAAAGAAAGAAAAAAGAAAGAGAAAAAAAAAAAGAAAAAAAAAGAAAAAAACAAAAACAAAACAATACAAAAAAAGCAGAATATGATCAAATATGATCAGGCTAGTGCATAGATCAGTGCCACACACTAGATTTTGGGCGTATTTTGGTCTGTTAGAAAAAAGTGCCTCCTAAAATTTTAAAGGAAGCAAGGGATATACGTACAAAATAAGGGTTGATACAATGAAGGGATGGAAGATGACTGTAAAGATGAAAATTATAAAAGATTTTATAAAAGGAGTTGGTAAGATAAGTTGTTTTAAAAAAGAAAGAAGATTTAAGAAAAAAAAAAAGGAAAAAGGGAGAGAATGTGATCAGGCAGGAGACTAGAACAAAGCCATACATTAGTGATTTAGGGTATCTTTTGATCTGTTAGAAGAAACTGTACCTCAAAATTTTAAAGAGAGAACATCTTATATATATATGCCAAAAATAAGGGTAACTACTATGAAGGGATAAAATATGACTCTAAAAATGAAAAATAAAAAATGTTTTTTTTTTTTTAAAAAGGGATTGATAAGATGTTGGTTGAAAAAGGGAAAAAGAAAAATAAAAAAAACAGTCAACAAAAATTAACTTTGATGAAATAATGAATCATGGTAAAAAAAAAAAAAGCCATGAATCTATGTGCAGTATTCCCCTAGCGCTGGAGTTCTCCCATTCTCCTTGATCGATTGACTTGGTCTTGGCTTGCTGGCTGTTTGTGCTGATCTTCTGGGGGAGGGGCCTGTTGCTGTGGTTTCCAAATGTCTTTGCCGGAGGCGGAATTGCCCCGCCCTTGTCGGTCCGGGCTAAGGAAGCTGCTCTGGTTTGCTCTCAGGAGCTTTTGTTCCCTGCAAGCTCTCAGTACAGACTTGGAGGACAAGGGCAGAAATGGTGGCCTCCCAATCTCCACCCGGAGGAGCTGAGAACTCGGGGCCCCGCTCCTCAGTGTGCCCCCAGAGAAAAGCAGTCACTTCCGTGTCCGCGGTCTCCGGGGGCACTCCGTGCTCACCCGGCCTGTGATCGAGCGTTGCTATCTCTGGCACCCGACCCCGCGCGGAGTCTCCAAACCCAGCAGATCCCTGCAGTGCGTTCCCGCACCGCTCCTCCACGGCAAGGAAGGGGAGTCTCCCCGGATCTGCTGCCTGCTGGGTCCCTGCTGGAGGAGCCATGCCCCGACTTGGCCGCGGATCACAGTTTATGGCAACCCGAGCTGAGAGCCCGCGCCTCAGCCCCGTCTCTGCAGCTGGCTTCTGCGCTCTGATACCTGGAAGCTGTGGCGCACTCAGGCACCCCCGGTCTCTCTGTGACCCCAAGGGTCCTGAGACCACACTGTCCCGGGAGGATTCCACCCTCCTCTTAGCCACTGTAGCGACGTCCCTCCACCAAGCCAACTTCTAAAAGGTCCGATTTTGTGCTCCGCGGCTCTATCACTTGCCAGAAGCGGCCGGCGGAGGCCCCTCCCCCGCCGTCTATCCTCCCGAATATCGCCTCAGATTCACTTCTCCGCACGCCCTACCTTCTAGTAAGTGGTCGCTTCTCTGTTCAGAGAGTTGTTGCTACTCTCCTGTTCGATCTCCTGTTGAGTTCGTAGGTGTTCAGAATGGTTTGATCCCTATTCAGCTGAATCCCTGAGACCAGATGAAATCTAGGTCTCCTACTCCTCCGCCATCTTGCTCTGCCCTCTCCAAAAGATAACTTAATTGTAGTAGGTATGCATTAACGTAATTTAATTAAGGTAAAAATTCAAAGGGCTTATTTTTTGGTATGGAGGGGAGTGATGTAATTAAGGCCTTATTTATGTATTGTGGCTGGGGATTTTTGGTGTGTGATTTTAGGTAATTCATATAAAAACCTGTTTCTCTTCTCTGAAAATAAATGAAAATACATTTTTTCATACAAATACAAATACAAATATCAATACATTTTTATTTCAAGCAGCAGACCTAAAGTATTGTTTTCGTTAGCAATATTCTACTACTGCTAAATACATGTTTCCTATCAACTGGAAATAAAAAACAAGATTAATAGTTACAGCAAAATTGTGCTTTCTTAGCCCATCTCCCAGTCTGTTTCTTTAGGAGGTAGTATTTAGAAGTACTCCTGAGAATGCTGTTTGAAATTCCAGTTGAACACCCTGAGGTTGTCATAGATTAATAAGATATTTCTTCTTCTCTTTACAAAAGCCGCCATACAAACCCTCATGGAAGGTAGATATCCCCAAGATGATAAAGAAAGCATGTGATATCATATTCATGGATACTTTTCCTGCTACTTACATAACTGATTGCTTTTTCCTTTGTAAATGCATATACTTCACACCAGGTTGTAGAGGGAGCACTATAGAAGAAGGATTATGAGTGTGATATAGTCTCACACTGCAACACTCTTCAATTCCATAGACATTTCTGGTATATCTACAAAGAAATGGCACTCATTTAGTCCATGTGGATAACACTATGATGTGCAAGATACAGCCTCTTCTTGCAAGTTGCTTACCATCGTCAGGAAATAAGGTCAATGTACAACTTCTCAAACGGATGTCTGTGAGTGGTCACTTACTGAGCATTTCAGAAAAAGGAAGAGTCACATTATTTGGAGGATAAAGAAAGTACAGAATAAACAATTATCATTTGAGCTGGTTTTCATAAAATTATTACTAACACCTAGCTTCAGTCATTCCCAAGCAAATAAGACCCACAGAGATATAAAACCTCAGGAAAGTTTGCTGTTCCACATAAGGTAGATGCCAGAAGGACGTATCCATGTTGATTTTATAGAATCATATTAAGGCCATGAAGTTTAACTTTCTATCAGAAACATCAAGCATAGGCTTTTCTACAAATATCTTGGGATTATGGATCCTCCCTATCTCCTTAACATTGGAATGCCTGTGCTCGTAAATTTGACCAACTTATCAAGTTCCAGTGACCCTATCATCACAGGAACAGACATCAATTTAATAATGAAGATTTCATTTTCATTTATAAATGCCCCTCTGTTTTTTTATGTATAAAACCAAATAGAATTAATTAACGGGAAAAACTCACTCTTTCTTCCTTTTCTGATGGTAACATTTTAATTGTTTTATCATGAAAAGAAAATTTATAAAATAACCATATTGTTTATATCCTAAATAGCAAATGTTGAAAGTGTGAAAAATAATAAAAGAGAAATATTTTGTGACCCTCTCTATAATTACTTCCTTAGCATTGTCCACGAAACCTGCATTGTCCCTTACAGCAGCCACTGGCCAGGTTTGGCTACTTCAATTTCAATTTCAATTCATTAGAATTAAATTAAATTAAAAATTCATTTTCTCACTCACACTAGCCATGTTTCAGGTGCTCAAATGCCACATGTGGGGAGTGGCTTCTGTATGGACAGGGCAGATACAGAGCATTTCCATTTTTGTTAGAAAGTTCTGTGGGACAGCAGGTGCACTGAAGTTCCTTTGAGCGTTAGCCATCATTTCCCCCTGCTTAGGAGATTAAACAAATATATCTATTTTAATAATGCATTGAAAGGTAGCACTAATCTAGAACTTTTGATTCCCTGGGGTTTCTTTTTGGGCTTTGAAAATTCCTGTCTTTGGTTCAGTATAAACAGTAAGTTGTGAAGACTCTGGGTGTTGATGGTGGTGATGTTGAGGATGATGGACTGATAATGATGATGAGGCTTTTAGTGATGATAATAAAATGAAAATGAAGAGTGAGCCAACCTGGGGGGGGGCTTGAATTCTTGTTATGTAATGAGTGACTGTTGCCAGCTCTTCCAGTGGGGAAGTTTGTTTCGGGCCCATTTATGTACACGGAGACGTTTTCATCAGATCTGAGGGCTGGTGAAAACTTGCATTAGAAATGTTATATATTTGGGGCCAAGTGCTGTGGAATAGACCTAGAATGTGTGTATGGCCCTGTGCCGTGGTCTACCCCCGATGCCTGGTTGGGATTGTCATATGCTGCAGTTATTTTAAATAGTTGTAGAGAAGGCATTGTTGAATGTTTAGTCTGAGCTTCTTAAAATGTTAAATGGTTTAGAAGAGTTTCTGTGATCCATCTCAGGGCTAAGGCGTTTGACTCAATTCCAGTTACCGACTAATGAAAACCCGCATCACAAGGGACTGATGGATAAACCAAGGTTTTCCCAAGGATTTTACTTTAGAGGAGATGTCTTCTCTGAGATTATAGGGATACGTTTGCAATCTAGATGATCTCCGTTCCAGAGTAAGTTACCCCATGAAGCACACTTGTAGTCAGACAGCTACCTGGTTAACATGCAGTCAGAGTTGAAGCCTTTCAGACTCATTTGATCTAGAGGCCTGCGAGAATGTGATGAATTATGCCCATTCTCACTGCAGAGCACACCTCACATGGTAACCAGAGATTCTGCCCAGCTCCTGGGACAGTGCTGGCTACACATGAATGAATCCCCATCCCTCATTTTTCCTACCATATAAACATCACTCACACCCACCTGTTTTATATTGTAATATATTTAAGTATATGTCTTGATGGCGTTTTGTTGACATCCTTATCCAACGATAAGTGAAGCTGAGTCTCTGGAAGTGATATTTATAGACTCTGCATTACTTTATTTTTAATATTCCATAATACATATGAAAGACTTGTCTTTTAGTAAAGCTGAAACAGATCATGTCAAGTGTGATCATGTCAGAGCTTTGTGAGCTTAGATTTAGCCATTTTTCCTTTTAAAATGTCATTGATGGTATCATCATATTGTTTTCTGGTTTCTGTACACAGTTTATTTTTATGTTGCCGCCAAAGCTCTGCTTGTTATGTACTTCTGATAGATATAAATGTGTTAGTTATTAATACATATATTTTATTTTTAAAATGAAAACTTCTAAAACACGGAAGGAGAGAAAGTGTTATAAAGTAATCGGTCGGTATTGAAGTTGTTGGGTTATGTTTGTGGTTGAAGTTGTACCCACAATATCAAATTTTAAATGGATTATTTGTCTAGAATCATATCCTTCATGATTCCTTCCGTGAGTCCCGAAAAGAGCGAGGACTTCTTCTGTCATTAAACCACAATGATATTTGGCATATATCTCTCTTAAGATAATGAAAGCTTGTTTTTTAATTACTATTATTTAATACTAATCTTACCCTTAAGATTATACTGTAAGATTCTTGAGGATGAAGAGTTTGACTTAGGTGTCTTTCCCTCTCTTCCACAACTTATATGCTGTCTGCTTAGCCAGTGACCTTCACTGACAGCATGTATGTTACGGGTGAGACTGTTTCAGGAGAGCAGGTAAATATAACTGAGGGAGTATCCACAAAATATACTTTTAGCCAAAAAGAAAGACAGCGATGTTAAGGAGTAGTTGTATAGTTGTAGTCGCAAATAAAAATCTTTTTCCACAGCAAGATTACCCTGATTCCTGATGTAAGGGAAAAAAATGAAAGCAATATATTTTTTTTCTTTTTTTTTTAATTTTTTAGAAAGCAATATATTTTTACCCAAGGGTAGACTATTCCCTGGAAGCAAATTTTATCATGGCTTTCCAAGGTCCCCTCATTATCTTGATATAAAAAATTTATACGAGCATTTTCTAGATGGCTGCAAATTGACTTCATGCATCCTTTCTTTGCCACCACCCAGAAAACACACCTATCCATGCAAACAAGTTGAGGGAGATTATAATTATTGTATTAGAATAACATGCATTTCCAAATCAGGGATTATTGTATATCTTCTTGATCTAGATAGAAGTCCCAAAGCTGAAAAATTAGAGCAAACAGAAAACATAGAATATCAGTCAGAGTTCCTATTTACAAGCAATAGACATTGGCCAATTGGGTGACTAATTTAAGCATAAAAGTAAATTGCATTTAAGGCTATTAGGTAGCTAATGGAAACTCTAGGAAAGCCAGCTAACCCAGCCTGAAAACTATGCAGCTCGGGACCATGCAATTTGTCCTCTATATACCTAGTCAGATGAGGACGTCACCATAACCATCTGTGGGACAGTGGACACTTCTGCCACTGTAAACCCTCCCAGACCCTGTTTTGTGCAATTCCTTCCTGCTTTGCATCATTAGCTTCCCACTCAAAGTAGGGAAAGTGAGTGCTGCTGGGTTGGCAGAGCTCAAGTCCCATGACCTGCCACCCATGGTGCTGGTGGGGAAAGGGAGCATCTGAAATTTTCAGTTTGCTTGTGAAAATTGGATTCTGCCAAATGAGGTAGGGGATTAAATATTGGAAGGGGATTCTGAAATGAAGCAACTGCAAATAATGAAAAAGCCTATTCTGCCTAAAATCTGGTTAAATCTCTTTATCACTGACATCAGATGCATCATTTTTTTGACTCAAGAAAGCAAGGAAATTACATTTTGCCAGATCATTAGATTTGGTTTGGCCTACCTGAATAGCCAAGTGAAACAATATTCGTATGAATGCACTTGTTTTAACAAAGCTGGGGGACAAAATTCTCTCTCCACGTACGTTAAACAACTAAGCAGTTGCATTAAACTACTAATGAGATTAGAACTATTAAGAAAGAAACATTTTCCTGTTGATATTTTGGGTTGGAAGATAGGAAGTTTAAGGCCAAAGAAGTGGAGACCTTCAGTGTACCCAATCATTGAAGCAGCCTGAGGACAAACACTCATTCTACTCCTTCCAATACAGCCTGCCCCGTGTGAATGGGAGATGGGATAATAGTCTATTTTAAAAAACCCATTCTTTTGTTTCTTTGGATGACACTATTTTGCTCAGGCGTACTCCTGCTTTCTGGTTACCAGATGAAATAGATTACGTTAAATGCTAAATTTAAATTTGCATTGAGAAAAGATCTTGTGGGGAGGGGAAAATAGGCAGGTATAAATGAAATCTCCTCAGGATAAAACTCATTTACTTAAAGGAGTGTGTGTGAGAAATCTCAATATAACATGAATCCTTATCAGGTTTAATGAAGTAACTGCCAATATGATCTGTCTTGCAAAGCTGCTTGTCCTTACCCTCCACACATCACGTATCCCTAGCAAAAAGAGTTACAGGATGAAAGAAGACATTCATAATGTCTGGAAGGGAGTAGAGTTCTGGCTACATTTCTGATTAATAATTTGGCTTTCCCTCCTGCATAGAGTCAGGTGTTTTATTGCCCCTAGAGATGGAATCTGAATGTTTCGGAATACTGCAGACATCCAGCTTTCTCTTTCTCTGCAGATTAGCAGGATGCTGGGAATGTGTCCTTAAACTGAGTAACTTGTCATTATTCCAGATGCCTACGTTATGTAGTCAGTGGTGTTGCTGGAGTTAAACCTCAGGCTTCCCTGTCAAGTTCAGCTTTCCGTGGTTCCTTCAGAGTTATAACCACTGCAGCCCTGAGCAGTACCTCGTTCCGTATCCGCAGGATGTATCAACGGGAAGCGTCACTAGCCAAACCCTTGTTCACTGCTGCAGATCTATTCCCAAATAAGTTCTCAGTGGAAAAAATAGCAATAAAAGCAAGCCTCCCAAGTTTTATGTTTTCTGTTTATGTTTTCTCTATGTATCTGTTTATGTTTTCTTATGCTGAAAGGTATCATTGTTTTCATTTGTCCTCAGCAGATGGTGGTAACTAATTCAAGCTTTTTTTTTTTTTTATGTTAGAACCTTGACTGGAATAAATTTAAGGACAATTATATTACTTATTATGATCAATGTCAAATTCTGTGTTGTTTTATACTTATGTGTCACTGTGTAAACATGCCCCAATTTGGATTATGACTATAAATATATATATATACATATATATATATATATACACACACACACACACATTACCCATATACTTTATCTATACACACACACACACACACACACACACACACAATAATATGAACTTTCAAGCTGGATGAAACTTGGTTTGGGTCTTGTCACCATCATTTTATAGAGTCTTGACCTTGGGAATACCTCTTTCCTTGTCTATAAAAGAGATTAATATGTGCACCTCTTTCATATGGCTGATATAAAGTTGAAATGAGAGAATGTCTTTAAAGCTAGGCATGTCATGTATGCAGGAAAGTCAGAACATGGAAGAACCAACTTTCATGAGTTCTATAGGCCAGGTGTGAGACTGATCATAGGAAGACTGGTTCAAAGTCCATCTGCACATTAATTAGACACATGGGTAGGGTCCTAGACATCTGGAGAGCATTCTTCCATTTCTTCACCTCCCTCCCTGCCCCCTGACCCTAGCTTGTTCTCTGGAGTAAGTGAGCCAGAGAAATTGATACTTAGGGAACCTCAATTCTAGACTAAAGTTTAGAATTAAAAACACAATGAGTGCATTACATTCTACATACTGAAAGGTGGGGTTCTCTGTCCTCACATCCTTTTACCTGAAAATGCCTGTGGCCATGCATATATTCATCATAACGAGATTTTAAATAGTTTCTTCTGATAAATGAGTAACCCAAACCAAAACTCTGGTGACATGAAAATTTGGGGTTTGGGAACCCCCAACAAATACAACTGGAAAAACACTGCTGCATTATGGGATAAGAAGAGGATAGTATGTAAATAATTGTCAGAGAACTGAGAAGAACTCTTGTAAACTAGGAATTTATATTCACTGTAAAAAATTAAAGAACTCTTATCTAAAGGTGAGGGAATTTCCCAAAAAGTACAATGAAAAGGAAAGAGACAATAACACAAAAGAGATTAGTAGATGAGATAAAAACAATCCAGGAAGTTTTAGCTCTAACTATTTGGAATTTCAGCAAGGGGAAATAAAGGAAAATGAACGGAATAATATCAAAGAAAGAAATAATTCAATAATCTAGAATTGTAAAATACAAGTCTTCAGATTAAAAAGACCCCAGCATCCAGAACAGTGGGTGGGGGGTGGGGTAGGAAACTCTCTGTCAGGTACACAACCATGCAATTTAAAACAGCCAAATGTAATATTGAGAGCCAACAGTGTCTAAAAAAGAAAAGTTTCATGCCCATGCATCAGATTTATTTAAATGTCTTAAGAGCAACACTGGAAACTAGAAGACAGAGAACAATGTTTTTCCATTTATTTTCTACCGGAATTACACAGACAGCCAGTTATCACTAAGAGTGAGAGAAAAAATAAAAACAGTTCTGAACACTTAAAATTCTCAAAAAAAATTTTTTAACTCCCTTTCAATATTTATCATGAAGCTGCAGAGGCTGTCCTTCACCAAAAACAGTGGAGTAAATCATGAAAGAAAAAGCACAAGTTCCAAGAAACAAGCTATTTAATGGTGAAGAGAGGAAAGAGGGCTTCCCTATGAGGCAGGTCTGGAAAAGTTCCAGGGTGAAGGACTCCAGAAAAAATACAAAGAAAGTGAAATGTATGGGTTATCAGGTGCATTTGAAAACACGTGGATTGGATTGGTAGGGTTTTTACAAGGATCTTGGGGAAATTTTTACAATGGATATGTTAAGAACAGTTAAGCAAACAAAGAGAAAACATCATTTGTTAACCTTAAGAAAGCATTTGTGCAAAGAATAAGTACCTAATAGCTTGGGTCCAGCAGGGAACAATATTTAAATAGTCATAGAATATATAAGCTAATTACTAATTTAACTAAGATATTGCTCGAGAGGACACAATATCCATCCACCATAATGGAAAATAAGTAGAACATTTCTAAAATGTAGAATTCAAGAATTAATTTTTAAAGAGTCCCTTTTTAAAGAAATATAACTTTAAATGCTAAAAGAAACAGCTAAAATGAGTAATAATGATTCCTTCTGAGAAGCCAGGCTAGTGAGT
Source organism: Eumetopias jubatus (assembly GCF_037043125.1). Taxonomy (NCBI): domain Eukaryota; kingdom Metazoa; phylum Chordata; class Mammalia; order Carnivora; family Otariidae; genus Eumetopias; species Eumetopias jubatus. Next base: position 330,293 of record NW_028274871.1, read on the forward strand.
CAGAAGGGTGGAGAGGAGACACTTGTCATAATAAGCTTTGTAATAGAAATGGATATTTTAAACTTTCTGTTGCCTGTATTAATTATAGTAGTTGCTACTCACATCATTCCTTTTACAGAATGGAACTGAAAGTCAAGAAAATTTAGTAAGTTTGCTAATGTCATTCAGATGGTAAGTGAAAGAAGTATAATTGAAATCAAATCTTTCCGACTTCAAAATTCCATACTTCCAACAGTAACGCGGTGTTATCAATGATTCCATATACGTATGAATGCCTGTTCTCTCTGCTTCAGTAAATAGTGCAGTGTGCTTTGCTTTCAAAGAAACACTGGGCCAGGTGAGTTGGTCAGTCTGTAACTTTATTATAGTTCACGGCCAGTTATGATTTCCTTGCCTATGGTGTCTACAAAGCTGGAGTTATGGTATAAAAAGTGTTCTAACCTTACTTACACATCCAGATTCATGGTGACTCTTTCTTGCCACCGCTTACAGAACATACTTATTTTTCTCTGACTTACTGGCCTGTGGGAGTTGCTTTTGTATTTTTATTTCCCTTCATTCTAAAGGTAGATATTATTGGTCCTGTGTCAGATGTGACAACACAGGCTTGGAGGGTAAAGGGCTTCCTTAAGTTCAAGTTAGTTGGGGAGCTGTAATCTATAACCAGAACCAACTCTAGAATAATGTCACAGAAGCAGAGAATTTGCAGAGGAGAAAAAATAACTATTTTTAAAAGAAAATTTAATTATATAGCTTTTGTTGTGTTTTTGCTGAAGAAATCAGGAATAGTTTGATGTAGTTAGAATCTGAGTAAGAAAATTGCAACAATTAATAAAATGTGTCACAAACAAATAAATCATTAGTCATTTGCTGTGGTACCTGAGTGGCTTGTTGGCGGGTCTCAGTCTTTGTTACATGCAGATCTCCTGGCCCCTGAAAGAAAATCCGGAGAATCCTCAGGAATGCATTCCCATGCAAACTCGTGGCTTCACAGTTGATTTTGAGTTTTCAGTGAGATAGATGATAGATGGAGAAAGAGATGGAGAGGGGGAGAGAGACTAGAAGCAAATGCAGTCTGCCTTTCCCTAACTTATCAAATTATCAAATTAAAAATTAACTGGAGAGCCAGAAAAAACGTGAATTCATAAAGTCCGTGGGAGAGTCAGGAGCGTTGGAGGAAGTATACGTGAAGCATAGTTGACAACCAATTTTATTTTATTTTATTTTATTTTTTAAAGATTTATTTATTTATTTGACAGAGAGATAGAGAGCACAAGTAGGCAGAGTGGCAGGCAGAGGGAGAGGGAGAAGCAGGCTCTCTGCTGAGCAGGGAGCCGGACATGGGGCTCGATCCCAGGACCCTGGGATCATGACCTGAGCCGAAGGCAGCCGCTTAACCGACTGAGCCACCCAGGCGCCCCAGTTGACAACCAATTTTAAAATCAGGATTGAGGCTGAGAAGTTTAATTCCTGAGTATGTAGGATTTGAGGCGGGATCTCCAGCCTGTCCCAGCCCTTCCTTGCCTCAGCATCTGTTTTGAAAACCCCCTGTCCTTGTCTGTAACAAGCTCCTGGCCACACATTATAGCAGAGTTACTCTATCTGTAGCACAAGCCTTTTTCCATCTAGTTTTGTCTTTTCACGGTGAAGCACAGAGAAGCCAGATGGTGTGATAAAGTGGTTTGCAGTATCACCTCTCCTTCCATGACCTTGTGTGTGGGATTGGATCATTCTCCATCTCAGTTTCCTCATCTGTAATTGAGGGTGACCATGTTTACCACATGAGGTCTTGCGAGGACCCATGAAGTAAGTGTGTGAAACAGCTAGTCCAGACCTTAGAAAAGCCTGTGGCTCTTGAGTCTGAGAGTCACATGTTATCATGTCCAATATCGAATTATTTTATATTCACTGTGTACATGTATGACATCTTTTTTCCTGGGAAACATATTCTATTCCCTCCCTTCATATGGTCAGAGTTAGTGGCACTTAAGAATGGCGATATGGCAGGAAGTCCTGAGGAATCAATCATTATTTAGCTGAGGAACCGGGTGCAGCCAGTTCTCCCTTTACCCCCACTATAAAGAAAAGGAAGAAAAATGAGTTTCTAAAAGAGATTTGACTTCCATATAAAATAATGGTGATTCCCATGCAACTCTCACTGAAAAATGTTTCTCTTATTTCTTCTAGATATGTGCTGTTTTTTTTCCTTATAAACCCAGAAATTTTATTAATGTTCATATAAAGACTGCTGTTGTTTTTCAGTCATTTGTATATGTAGCGAATTGGTAGATTTCTAGCCAGGCATCTATATGAAGTGGACCTCGTTAATTTGGCATAGCCAAACATAGCCATAAATATATGTCAGATTAAAAAGATTTTCAAATCTTTTTCAAATTTGTCATCTGCACGGTTTTTTGTTGAGGTTTGTGAGAAAGTTTTTACTCATAATGAGTAAAAGTGTGGCTTTAGACTTATCACATTTTTATTTGATTTTGATTGAGATCCCAGAAGAAACAACTAAGAATCACAGAGTCTGGGTTTCTTTAGCAGCAAGTATAACACTTTAAATCCATAAATAGCCAGAATTAAAGTAATTTCTAGATTACTTCAAACTGGGCCTGATTTGCATAATATAAAAACAATTTAGATTTGATTTCTCAAGAAAATTGAGATTTTAAATGAAAAAAAGTTTGTGTTTGGCTACATTTCATATTTGTATCAAAATGTAGTACGAAGTACATTACCAAATTTGTTTTTTACAAAATACCAGTATTTGGAAAAAATTATTATATTTTATACATAGTAAGTTAGGAATCCCATATGCTTGTGGATCATAGGGAGGTACCAGGAAATTGGCATTGATGACAACACTTTCTCACCCAAATCTTATTCAGGGAGGGACGGATTAAAGTTTTTATCTATTTGTGCCCTTCTCATAGGTCAGAATCATCAGGTGAATGATTTTAAGTATCTGTGGGTCTCAATACATTTCTACTCATCTCTTTTTTATATAAACAATTGTGGTTAAAATCGTGGTATGCTCATGTGTCCGTAAGGCTTTATTTTGCTTCATTTATTCCATTACCTTTCTACCTGCTGCAAAAATCCAACTCCAGTGTGATTTTTTGTTTACTGGGATCCTAAAACAAAGAATGTGTTTCCCAGGAAAAAAGATGCCATACATGTACACAGTGAATATAAAATAATTTGATTTTGGACATGCCAACATGTGACTGTCTCATGACATGGCAGACACTTAGGAAACATGTACAGTGTGCTGCGAACTGTTGCTACAGGTGAAGGTAAAACTGATAGCTATGGCATCAGCTTGTTCTCATCCTACCCACATGGTAATGGAGGGTTTGAAGTAATGTTTTTTACCAGATCTTGTTCAGGCCCTGCCTATGTGTGTTTTATTCATATAGCTTTTTTGTTATTTTCACATTTGTGGAATAGATCACAAACCATTCCAACAAAGCATAACATACATATGTTATATGTGAGAATATATTGTATGGTATAAATGGATTTCAGATGCTTGCCTTTTTTAATATTCAATTATTAATTTGGTTCTGAATATATTTTAGTTTGAAAAGGTTGTATTATTTGTTTAAGACTTTTTTAAAAATTATTTATTTATTTTAGAGAGAGAATGTGTTAGCAGGGGGAGAGGCAGAGAGAGAGGGAGAGAGAGAATCTCAAGCAGACTCCCTGCTGAGTGTGGAGCTTCACTCGGGGCTCGATCTCACGACCCTATGATCATGACCTGAGCTGAAATCAAGAGTTGGTTGCTTAACCAACTGAGTGAATAATAGAAGGTTGTATTACTAAGAAAAACAAAACTCTGATTCATGTGAGACAGACGGTGAGCTTTTTGTTTACTTTGACTCTAACATAGACTGTAAAGTGTGTGTGGATGACACTTTCATGATCCCATGCAGTCTGTATAGAAAACCAGATGAGGAACGCATCCTTGGGCAATTTATCGGCCTTGCTAGGGTGGCCGTAGTTAAAGTACTATAGACCTCACATAACAGAAACAGTCTGGAGCTTAGGAGTCCAAGATCAAGATGTCGATTCCTTCTGAGGCGGATGAGGGAGAAGAAGTTCCTAGACTCTCCCTCAGCTTCTAGTGCTTGCTGGCAATCTTTGGCATTCCTTGGCTTCCCCAGCATCACCCTAATTTCTGCTTTCATCGTCCTGTGGCATTCTCCCTGTGTGTGTCTCTGTCCAAATTTTCCCTTTTTATAATAAGGATGGCAGTCACGTTGGATTAGGGGCCCACCCTAATGATCTCATCTTAATTTGATTAATTGCATTTAGAAGGATCCTTTTTTCTATCTAGGGGTACATTCTAAGGTTTTTGGGTTTAGGACCTCAGTATATGAATTCTGGGGGAATATAATTCAACCCATAACAGATCATGAATTCTTGGCTCAGATTTACATAAAACTAAATGGATTTTCCCAATTTCTGCAAGAATGCATGAGTGACCTATATTCTTACCATCCTCTTATTTTGTTATTTACCTTCCTCATGACTGTTAGAAAATCCCCACATGAGTTTATAGTTGAATAATTACATTTCTACCTGTCATTGTTTCTTCATCCTCTCAACCGTAGCATTTGACCCCTTGGTTAAGATGCCATCTATCACCCATCCTCCGCTGTGCCTTCAAAGTGTTTGTTCTGACCAGATTTGGTGAACTAGACCAGAAGGTGTTTTCCCAACTACTACTTTCATCTGAGGCACTCCCATTGCCTACCATTTAGTTTTTATTTCCTAGATTTTAAGATGAGCACTCTCAACATAAACAGTTGATCTGTTCCACTTAATCAAAATATCTTTAATTTTGAATGCTTTCTTTAGTTCAAATCACTCACTAATTCCCCAGAAGACAATGCAAAAACCACTTTAGCTTCTCAGAACGAATACACCTAAAAGCTGTCATTCTGAATGTCCTACATTGATTCTCCCAGGAGAAGTCAAGCCCTGGAAACTTTTAGATGCTGTTGAACCTGTGAACTGCATATTAAGAATTTGCTATTCCCTAATTTACATCCTTTCCCTCTTGGTGAAGCACTGTGTGGCTTCTTCTTGCACTGGGAGCAGTCTCATTGGAGGCTTTGATTGCATTAATCCTCAAAGCGTAATAAAATGCACCAAGCAAGGACTTGGGAGCACAGCGGAACCGAATTGGATTCTCAGTTTCTTCTTACCTCTGGAGCAATTCCATCAATGCCCCTATGCTCCTGTGCTTCATCTGTAAAATCCAGACAGGAAGATTAACTTCTGAGGTTTGCTATGAGTACTAATTATCTAACACTTAAAGACACAATGTTTAGTTCCTTTCCTGAACTTACCTTTCTGTATTTTTTTCACATACTTTTACATACTCAAATGCTATATTAAATAATAATTGCTTCAAGAAGATTGCAAGTTAAGATTTAGTTATATCTACAGGGAGCTATATTGTTTAATCATTTAAAGGGTAATATATATGCCACTCAAGATGTGACCTTTGACAGTGTCTTCAATTTGAGAGAGGGAATGGAAGCAAATAAATCAAAAAAGACAGGAATGGAATGTTTTCACACTTACCATAACTTTCTTAACACATTTCAAGAATCTGAAGACTTTCTAGAACAAAAGAAATGTCTCTTTCCATTGCTATTGCATTCCCAGATTTGCATGGAGAATTTAAGAATCCCCTAACTAAAGCCATTTATTTTTTTTAAAGATTTTTATTTATTTATTTGACAGAGAGAGAGACAGCGAGAGCAGGAACACAAGCAGGAGGAGTGGGAGAGGGAGAAGCAGGCCTCCCGCGGAGCAAGGAGCCCAATGTGGGACTCGATCCCAGGACCCTGAGATCATGACCTGAGCCGAAGGCAGACGCTTAATGACTGAGCCACCCAGGCGCCCTAACTAAAGCCATTTAAAAAAAATATCTGTCTTGACTCTTTGGAGTCTGATTTTTTTTTTGCGTTTAATTTTGTAATTTTTATTTTTATTTATTTATTTTTAATTGTATTGTTATGTTAATCACCATACATTACATCATTAGTTTTTGATGTAGTGTTCCATGATTCATTGTTTGTGCATAACACCCAGTGCTCCACGCAGAACGTGCCCTCTTTAATACCCATCACCAGGCTAACCCATCCCCCCACCGCCTTCCCCTCTCGAACCCTCAGTTTGTTTTTCAGAGTCCATCGTCTCTCATGGTTCGTCTCCCCCTCCGACTTACTCCCTTTCATTCTTCCCCTCCTGGTATCTTCTTTTTTTTTTTTTCTTAACATACATTGCATTATTTGTTTCAGAAGTACAGATCTGTGATTCAAAAGTCTTGCACAATTCACAGCATTCACCATAGCACATACCCTCCCCAGTGTCTATCACCCAGCCACCCCATCCCTCCCACCCCCCACCACGCCAGCAACCCTCATGTATCATATGACCTCAATGATATGAGGAATTCTTAATCTCTGGAGTCTGATTTTTTTTAATGAAATCTTTCAGTATTACTATTGTTAGAGTTCCAGTTTAGGCTTAAATGACCATCCCTTGAAATTCCTTTTTGCACGGCTCCATAGGACTGAGGTATGTAGATTCCTTTTAGTTGCCAAACTATCACCAGGATAGTTTTAATTTCATGTATCAGAAAGCTGCTACAAAAATCCAACTCCAGTGTGATTCTTTGTTTACTGGGATCCTAAAACAAAGAAGAGCCATAGATTATGAGTTACATCAGTTATAAAAATTGTCATAAAAATTAAGCAGTAGGACCTGGTAAGAGAAAAAAGAAAGGCGAAAGAGAAGGCCAGATGGCCAGCCGGGGGAGGGCAGGCCAAGGGTAAGAAGGTGAGACAGCTTTGGCTGGGACAGAGGAGGGGGGATTAAAAATTCTGACCCCTGGAGAGCGCTTGCAGATGTCCCCCGTCGCCCGGATTGTTGGCAGGGTGACTTCTCTCTGGATGTTTCAAGGGGACTAAAGAGGCAGTATCCCCAGGGAAGCAAGCTGTCTGATCAACCTTCCTGCCCAGTCCAATGACAGAACACCATTCTGGGCTTTTCGGGCTGGGTCTTTTTGTTCTGTGACATTTTGTCCTTCCACTCCATTTAAAAGTGCCTTCCTGCTCCTCCTCATTACCATCACCCTCACCAGCGACCTCTATGAGGAGATGCTTGTCTGCCCGGCTTTGGTGACATTTTTATCAGGTAATGCAGTTATGCCACCGGACGTCCTGCTAGTCTCTGCCTTTGACCTCTCAATTCCCTGAGCAAATTCCTGCTGTTCTTAGGCTGTGGGTCCTTGGCCTTGGGGCCAGAGTTGGCTGCAGAGGAGCTATAGGATGACACTGGGAAACATTGCCTTTGACACTGCACCTGGGTTTTCTCCCCAAAAAATCTTCCTTATGCAGAAAAAAGAGGTCTGGTTGTATTTTATTTGAACAGGCACCTCAGAACTGTCATCCTTTATCATTTTTCCCTCTTTAAGTTCCAAAAACAATTGCTTTGCCATGCGTATCTAAGGCACTTTATATTGTTCAAGACATAGTTAATGTATTTTCCCATTGTTGGTCTCTTTGTGATGGTCTTCCACTCACCCAAGCGAACAGAGATGGCACATAACTGAAATTTACTAATGTTGAGCTCGTCACCGCTTGAGGCAAAATCCTCCCTTACCCTCACCTGAAAGGTTTTCAAATTCTCGGCAGTGTCAGGTGGGAGGAATGATTGTAGAACATGTGTTTGGCCGGTTCTGTGTGGTGCCCCTGCTTCACGTGGCAACAGCCTCAAGGAGGTGAATGAGTGGCCCCCAGCCTTGGTCTCCGTGGCCCTCAGATCACTGTTACTGTAAGAGAGCCTGTCGCATCAGATTGGAATGACAGTGACTTGAGAATGTGGTTACGATGTTTAGCATCGAATCGGCCACGTACAAAACAATCCAGAATTGTCAGCCATTATTATAGTGTTGAGAAGTATCACATTAGTAGATTATATTTAATTTCGAAATATAAAATGCTACATGAGAGGTCTTTAGAGGAAGATTGTTATTTTTAGAATTATACTTATTTCTTGCTTAAAGTTTGGTTTGGGGATTTCAGGTGTTCTTCCCAGTGCTGTCCAGTAGTCCTGTCTATTATGAGGGAGCTGGCCCAGGTCTGCAGAACCAGGTGCTCTGTGTGGCTGTTCAGCACTTGACATATGGCTAGTGCAATTGACTATCTGAATTTCTAATTTTATTTAATTTTAGTAGTTTTATTGTAATATCCTAGGGTGGCCAGATTTGCAAATAAAAAATACAGGATATCTAATTCAACTTTAAATTTAGACAAACAGCAAATACCTTCTTAGTATAAGTATCCTAACAATTGCATGGGACATACTTTTACTAAGTATTTTATCTGCAAATATAAAATAGCTACATGTCACTAGTGTTTACAGTGTTGGGCAGTGTGGCTCTAGGCAACTCATTTTTTTTTTACAGGAATTGAAATTGCCATACTCATTTAATGAGAACATGTAAGACGTATCTCTATAATTAATCTCCCCCACCTCATTTTGTGATTTATTCTCTAAGACCAAAACGCCACAGTTTGGTGATATTCTGGGCAGAGTCAGAGATTTAAATAATGTTAAACTGAACCCATTTGTAATTTCTTCCAAAAGAGAAGCCACATAAGTGAAATGGTGGTTAACTTCAGAAAAGGACTTGTGTTCTTTGAGTCAAGTAGGATAATGTACAGGTGTTAGGTGGGGTATAGGTAACATTGAACACCAGAGTGGGATGAGGCACTGGGCCATAGGTAGAGACAGAATGAGCAGGGGTGACAGATTTCAATAAAATAATGTTCATTCCTTAATAACCCACATGTGTAAGTCCCAAGCATAAGGAATCTGAAATACCAGCCATCATTTGCTCTCAAGAGAGGTAGCAGGAGTGAATGAGGTAGTTTTTGATCCCTCATCTCTGTAGAGTATCTTTTGAATTTCTCTTAAAGAGAAACTATTGAATGCTCATCATTATCATCGAATGTATTTCATATTCTGAGACCTCAAAATTGGTTAGATACTGTTTCTTATTAAATTATTAAAACTACTAAGATAAGAAAGTTTCCATAATCATGGGACAAAACCATAGGGGACGACAGACAAAGGCGAGTAACAAGAGTTCCCTAGTGGGATGATCATGGGGGCAGCACTAAAGGAGTGAATGTATTTTATAGACGTTCAGACCTCACACAGTTGTAAGATGTATTTATGATATGTAGTCTGCGTACCTGTGATCCTGTGCATACCTCTCGTTTCCTTGTTCCTCATGCCGAGTCAAGTGGCCATTGGTCTCAAATCTTCTTGTCTTCTTTCTGCCTGCAGTCCTGTCTCAGTCTTCACTGTAACCCACTGGACTTCTGCAAGGCCACCGTGTTTGCCCTGCTTTCATTGTTACGATCTTATGTACAACAATCCCAGCACACTCTGTAAACACATCCCTACTTACATCCACTCCTACGGCCTCATCATGGTTAAAATAAAATCCTCACCTGGCCCCCGGGGAGGGCACGTGCAGTCCTCCCACCCCATCCCACCCCATCTGCCACTCTGCTCCACTCTCCCCACACTATACCCCTTCCCACTGGCCCTCGTGCTGTCTCTCCCACATAGCAGGCTTGCTCTTACCCTGCAACCCCAGGACAGAATGTTCTGGAATGTCCTACCCCCAGACATTCCCAAGGCCTTACATCAAGTTCTTAGATCAAACACCACTCCTTCAAAGAGGCCATCCCTTACCACCCACCACTTCATGCCCAGCTTCAACATCCTTGCCCCGTTGGTTGTGGTTTTTCTTTTATTTCTCTCTCTCTCTCTCTTTTTTTTTTTTTTTTTTTGAGAGAGAGAGGCAGCAGGGAGCTGCCTCCATGCCCAGCACAGAGCCTGATGCAGGGCTTGATCTCACAACCCTGAAATCATGACCTGAGCCGAAATCAAGAATCGGACACTTAACCGACTGAGTTACCCAGGCGCCCCTGCCCCATTGTGTTTTTACACATCCGTCTGTTGCATGGTCTTCACTGCACCTCTGGTAATAATATTTGTGGTTTATATGTTTGTTAACTACTACCCGCAACTAGAATGCAAGTTCTTGAGAGAGGAACCCTTTCTAACGGTCACTGTTGAACACCAGTAGCTCAGAACAGAGCTGGCAGAGACCAGGTGCTCCAATTAGACTGGTTACATGAATCAACAGGATGATGTCATCACTTGCATTTCTGTACTTTGCATTCATGTATCATCCCTTTTCCCTCTGTGCTGTTGTCTTTTATTTGGTTTGAATATGGTATGTGTAGAGAAATCCACTGACCCATGAATGATTTAGAGGGGTGTTGCTGAAATAAATTTAGCTTCAGTTAAGTTTTGTCATAAAAGAATAGAGACTGGGTCAGAGTAATTTATACAATTTTTCATTAATCCCCACTTACAGTATAAATGTGCTTTTGGAAAATAATATAGTGTCATGTCTTTTCCTCCTTTCTCTACCTAAACTTTGCATCTATACACATCCATCAAAAATCCAAGCTAATATGCAAACTCGTTCTTTTTCAAAAAAAAAAAAAATTAGACCATTCTTTACTTCAAGCTGTTGTCATTCTGTGCTTGAATTTTTAACATTTGTTTTTCTATGTAACCAATTTGCATACATTTAAAAAGTACTTTAATACTCAATGTACTCATCATGGTCCTTCCTGTCTTTAGTAATATTGAGGAAATAAAAATGATAAAGTTTGAGTTTGTGTTTCTAAGGAGGTTTTTGTTTTGTTTTGTTTTGTTTTTGTTTTTACCAGGATGGAAGATGTAGTGTGCACACAAATACCTGTAGGAGAAGGCACGATGTACCCCAGACTCCCATGAGCCTGGACAGCGAAGGACTGCTTGGCAATGGGGAAGAAAGAGCTCAGTGAGGCAGCAAAGGACTCCATGGGCCTTTAGAGACCTTTGGGATTAAGGTCCACTAACCCTAGCTAGTCCAAAAGAGGCAGAGATGTTACTTTATTTAGAAACTTTGCACCAGATTGGAGATATCTGCCCACATTTATGCTTTTTGATTGAGTATCCTGAAATCTCTCATCCTTAATAGCTGAAGAATCCAGGAGAGACAACTGAGCTGAAATGCATGTGGGAAGACTCAGTGCGAAGTTAATTTTGGAGTTTGGAATAGCATGTGTAATTATAGATTCTAACTACAGAATTGAGATTATTTTGCAATGTAAAATGATCTTGGCCCTGTCTCTTGACCATGCATGAACATACATGGCACAGAGACTCTGCCAGAGGTTTTAGTGGTGGCAAGGAAAGATTACTCCACCAAGTGTATTTTAAAGGGTTGGTGGAAAGTCAGAATCATGCATTCTTACATCATGGGTTATGTTTCTTTAACTTATTTTTACACATTGCATCAATTTCAAACATTTGAATTAAAAAAAAAGAGTAACTGTTACTAAAATTAATCCTAAACATAATTTACTTTTAGACTTATATGAAAATAATTAGACTTTTGAAATAGGTTGAGGCCATCTACACACCAGTGGTGGATTGGAAAGCATGCTAGACTTGTGTTAAGATGATCTTGACAAGTCTCAGACTGTCTCACCCGTGTGCTGATGTGGCACTTTCAGTGGGACTTCTACTAAACAGATGTGCAGAATGGACAAGGTAGACAGGGTCTGGCCCTTGCAGAGTTCATAGTCCAGTGTGAGTGACAGATATTAAATAAGTGAATACATCTTTACTAAAATGATTGCACATTTGGAAAAACTGTTGAGAAAGCAGATCATGGGAAGCCCCTAGAAAGCATGATCATGCAGCTGGGTTTTGGCTGGGAGACCCTGGGGCTTCCCAGGGCAGTAATATTTGAGCTGAGCTCCCAGAGGGTGTAGACAGATGGGCGGTGGGTTGGAGAAAGCTCAGTCCCTGCAAAGGAACAGCATGTGTGTTGTGGTGCTGAGGCTGGAGGGAAAGATGGTGGCCTGGCTGAGGAACTGGAAGGGCAGCAGGGTTAGGACAGGGCCCTGGGACCCCAGATGGGCAGGAGGCAGGTGGGAGATCCCATCCTGATGCCGATGTCAAAATCACATTTGCTTTTATTTGGTGGCGGCTTCTTCTTCTTCTTCTTCTTCTTCTTCTTCTTCTTCTTCTTCTTCTTCTTCCTCTTCCTCTTCCTCTTCCTCTTCTTCCTCCTTCTTCTTCTTCCTCTTTATTTATCTAAGCAATCTCTGCGTCCAACACAAGGCTCAAACCAACAACTCCAAGATCAAGAGTCTCCTGCTCTACCGCCTGAACCAGCCAGGTGTCCCGTGCTGTTGTTTGCCTTCTTACAACACATTTTATATTTTCTTTTTCCTTTTATCTTCAAAATGGAGACAATGATACATCGTCCTTACCACAGAATTGTTAGGGTTTAGAAGAATAAATACCATGTAGAGGGATTTACACAAGGCGAGGACAAGACAGAGCTCATTCGATGTTAGTTGAATCTGAGTGTATATGGAGTTTATGAGAGATGGGGATGGGCATTTACAAACTGCATAACTTATCCTGGAACTGTCTCTTTCGATGTTTCAGGTGCACTATCCACTATCTAGCCGTGTCTGTCAATGAAATGACTGGGGGTTGTTTGGATGCTCTGTGATTTCGGGTTCCAGTGGGAGTCCAGGGTGCACATGGTCCAGGACAGACTATGAGCAGTGGCCTCAGGATGCTCTCAGTGGTTCTGGAGAGGAGTGAGTCAATTAGGCCACTGCATTATTTCCACTCCTCTCCTTTGCTGCTTCCTGGCCTTCTGCATCTATAAATAGGCAATGCTTCTGGGACAAGCATCGTCAAGGCTGATGACAGGAGACCCGGGGTGGGGGGGTGCTCCAGAGCACTTTGGGCTCCCTAAAGAGGATAGGCTCCCATTGGTGCCATGTGGTCAGGATAGTGTGGGATCCAGGTGGCAACATTAAGTGTCACAAGATGGAGCAGCCTGTGGGATATGGACAATATGTTCCTGCGTATCCTCTGGCCTGGCCTACCCTGCTCACCCCAGGGGCTGTCCTGGCTCTCGTTCATGTCTACGGGATCTGATTTGATAATCAGGTTTCAAGATGAACAGGACATTGAGATTGTATCAAATGGTCATGTTTTCCCCAAACTTTTCTCTTTGGAACCACGGGTTCCTGAACGTACCCTGGGGCTTTTTAGGGAGTGAAGGGTTAGATCCAGCAGTCTGCCCCCCAAGCCTAAGCTTAACCAAATCAACATCTGTTTGATTTCAATCACATTAATTAGAGATTGCCCACATATCTCATTTGAAGTTGGTATGGACAGTTTTATACATACACGCATACATGAATAAACAGAATGAATGAATGAGTGAATGAATGAACAAACAAATTAATGAGTAAGTAAGGAGAAAAAGAAAGAAAGAAAGAGAAAAAGAAAGAAAGAAAAAGAAAGAGAAAGAAAAAGAAAGAAAGAAAAGAAAGAAAGAAAAAGAAAGAAAGAAAAGAAAGGAAGAAAAGAAAAGCAAAGAAAAGAAAGAACGTTTTGGTCCCCTGACCTAGTCAACTTCTTTATTTTACTGGTAGAGAAACACAGTGCCTGCATCAGAGAGGTTGATCTCTTGAATACTGTGTGTATCCTTCCAGGTATGTTGCTAAGTAACATAGGGTCATGTGCCGATATTATGGAAAAGATCATTTAAGGGCAATAATATCATTGATAGTGATTGTTTAAAAACTCAATTCTTTAAACATTTACTCATCTGCAACTAAATTGAAAATACGTACTTCCAAAAAAAACCTGAAAAAAACTGAAAAATTGACCAACACATGCACGCACATGCACAGGGCTTTGGTGTCTGAGGAGGAGCTCTGCAGCACCCCCCCCCCCCAGAAGCCCAGAAGTTGCTGTCCTGTGCACTCCAGTGCCAAAACTTCCTTGGCTGCTTGCCACCACAGTCATCATAGGCTTTTGTACAGAGAGAAGTTTTGCTCTCTGTGAAAGTAGAACAACACATTTTAGGAAGAGCTTGGCTTGGCAGCAGTGGCTCCTCTTGGCCTTGCTGCTGAGCCTGGAGTGGGAGGAGCTGAGGCTGCAGAGCTTCTGGGAGCCCCAGTCCCCTCGCAAGGACCTCCTGCCATCACCATCCCCCATAGCCACTGGGGAACCGCTTTCAGAGGTACTATGTCCATCCAAGTGGGGGAATCGCTAGACTCAAATATGCCCCAGCGCAGAGCCTGGAGGCTTTGCTTAAGAACTCAAATTCTTAGTTAAACTCAGGTGCCCTGTGAAGTCCACTAACAGTGAGCTGCGTGCAGCTTCACTGTGAACGTCTTTGAGAGGTAGATTGGTCAGTGCTATAAAAACCCACAGAGGCCAGGTGACAGAAACCAGGTAAAAGCAGGACAGCTGAAGGCACAGAAGCATGTGATGATGGGGCTCTGGCGTGGGCAGGGGGGGATCTGCCAGAGGCTCTACAGAGGCCCTGCAGAGGCCCTGAGGCTGGGGCATGCATCCGTCAGGGCGTGGGGCCCTGCGTGGCGCTCTCCCCCTCTGCTCAGACAGGTTCTTGGCTGCCAGGGGCTGCAGTCTGTGGTGATTACCATCATTCTAATCAGGCTTCACCTGCACAATAGGTGAGGTAAGCGTGAAATCACCTGCACAGTGAGTACCCCCTTCTCACCCACTCCCAGGTTCTGCTGTCGTTTAGCAGAGCACAGATAGTCTTTCCTTCATCAAATATTCTGTGAGCAATCATTGTATGCTAAGCACTAGGTATACCGAAGGGGTGATTAATAGAGAAGAAAACACCCTGAGTGCTATGCTTGCATCATTTGTAGCTAATGATAACTACAGTTACTAAATAAAACAATCTGAAACAGGGGTCTTTTTTTGCTGTAAATTTATGTGAAAAGAATGACAAGCTTGTGAAAAATGAATTATTAAATTCTTGATCTAATAAAATATCACTTTGAAATAAAAAAAAATCTCTAGGAAGCTAAGCGATTCCAGAATATATAAAATGTGCAGGCCAGAGATGAAAGTCAGATAAATCATCATTTAAGCTGCCTTAAGTTCTTCCCTGAAAGGAGAACAAAATACGTATCAAACTCCCAATGCTTTGCCAAATGCTTTTGGCTTGCCTTGTGAGGTACAACAGATGAAACAGACGTTCAGAGGGTTTGGTGACCTGCTTGAAGTCACCGAGTGAGACTTGGTGTTGCCCCCACGACCAGGTAGGAAATCTCCCTGCCTACATTCAGGAGCTGTGGGAACATTTATTTATTTATTTTTAAAGATTGTATTTATTTATTTGACAGAGAGAGAGAGGTAACAGCACAAGTAGGTGAAACAGCAGAGGCAGAGGGAGAAGCAGACTCCCCGCTAAGCAGGGAGCCCCACGTGGGACTGGATCCCAGGACCCTGAGATCATGACCTGAGCTGAAGGCAGACGCTTAACTGACTGAGCCACCCGGGCATCCTGCTGTGGGAACATTTAGACAAAGTGAATGGGGCATTATAGAATGTTTTTTGCAGTTGAGACCTGGAGATTGGCTGCCCATATGCCCCATCTGTCCCCCGCATTCCGCACCTCCCCACCTTCCCAGCAGCGACATGCTGGCGCACAATTAATCCCCCGCGTCAGAAACGTCCTCCAGTGTATCAGGTTCCTTGGGGGAGGAGAAAGCTGTTTAAAGCACAAGCTGAATGTGTTAAACCCTACAGCTCTGTAAGTGCTTCAAAGGTCACCGGCTTCAAAAATAGTCTAGCCAGGATTATTTTTCATTTTGACACACACACACAAAATGGACTTTGTGGTTTCTGTAATTGTTCATGGCCTGGTTAGTAAGAAATTCAAAAAGTTATGATTCCACTGAGAAAGTAGGCCACGGCTGTGTATGGGCATTTTTCACAATTTACTGTGGCAGAAACACACATGAAAGGTCACGAAATAAGAGTTCACTCTGAACCCACACACGGGAAGTGTTCTAGAAAGTTCAGTTCAAACTTTCTTAAGGCATCTGGAGCAAACGTGTCTACTATTTTGTTTTGTTTGCTTGATGGTTTCTGCTTTCATTATCTTAGATTTCACATTTTAATCCTTTACCCTGTAATCACAGACTTGGGGTGACTGAACATGATTAACAGGAGTAGGTGAGGGGCTCCTGGGTGGCTCAGTGGGTGAAGCATCTGCCTTCAGCTCAGGTCATGATCCTGGGGTCTGGGATTGAGTCCCGCATGGGGGGGGGCGGTCCCTGCTCAGCAGGGAGCCTGCTTCTCCTTCTGCCTGCCGCTTCCCCTGCTTGCGCTCTCTCTCTCTCTCTCTTACAAACAAAAAAATAAATCTTTAAAAAAAAACAGTAGGTGAGTCACATGATTAAAAAGCCTTTTAAGCAATATTTTGATAATTTCATATTGCTTTTTATTTTTTCACTTGACAGTTTATGGTTAGATCCTCACATATTGTAAGAAATAATTTTAATGTCTATATAATATTCTGTGATGTGATTTTGCCATGAAGTATTTTACTCATCCCCTGTTGTGGAACATTAAGTTTACTTTTGGTTTTTAAATACTATAAATAATACTGTTGTTAACATAGTTGATGACACAGCTTTGACCCAAGTCTGGTTAACGGCCTGTGATAAATTTTAGGAAGGGGACTATAAAATAGAATGCTTAGCCTTTTAAAGAATCTTAATAAATATTGCTGTATTTTCCTCTGTTAGGTTTATAGCAATTTATATAGCTCACAATTCCAATTTATTCTTTCTATAGTAAATCTAGAGTAAACTGCCCAAATTACAGGCAGTATCTCATCATCTGGAGGGTGTTCGAACAGGTAGATAGTTCATATTCTATAGGGATTTTTTTATCATTTTTGTATTTTATTATCCCCCTTTTTGCTTTATTAAAGTAGTTTACATGATTTTAAAAGTGAAATCATTTTGTTTTGTTTTTTTTAAAGATTTTATGTATTTATTTGAGAGAGAGAGAATGAGAGATAGAGAGCATGAGAGGGAAGAGGGTCAGAGGGAGAAGCAGACTCCCTGCTGAGCAGGGAGCCTGATGCGGGACTCGATCCCGGGACTCCAGGATCATGACCTGAGCTGAAGGCAGTCGCTTAACCGACTGAGCCACCCAGGCGCCCAAAAGTGAGATCATTTTGTAGTCTTACAACCGAAAATAAACATAAGCATGATTTTATATGTTTTTAAAAATTTGATGTGTATATATGTGTTCATTTGAGTGTGAGATATATACACATATGTGTGTATAGACATGTGCATGCTCGACACATACATTAGAATGGTATATCTATTTATATATCTATTTATATTATTTATGTATTCTGTACACATTATTCTGTATACATTATTCTGTATAAATATAATATTATTTATATTATTTATGTATGTATTCTGAATATAGATCTTCTTCCCTACAATCCTTCCTCTAAAGTGTAGCTAGAATTATATTTCTAAAAGATAAATATCATATAAATCTGCTCATTTAAAAATGCTGTCATAACAATGTCTTGCTGACATGACAGAGGGCAGAGTGGCCCTCTGAGTGAGTCTCAGCCCGTCTGGCCAGCCTTGAATCCTTTCGTTTTCCCAAATAACCCACATATTTTTGTATTGTCCACTAGGCCCAAAGTGAGTGTGCCTTGGATTTTTCAAGATTTTATTTATTTGAGAGAGCAAGAGAGAGCACAAGTGATATGAAAGGCAGAGGGAGAAGCAGATTCCCCGCTGAGCAGGGAGCCCGATGCGGGACTCAATCCCAGGACCGTGGGACCACGACCTGAGCCAAAGGCAGACGCTTAACCAACAAAGCCATCCAGCCTTCCCCAAAAAGTAGTATTTTTAATGCAGGTGTGCTGGCAAGGCTGTGAGGTCTGGAATGGTCATTTGATCTTCATGTGAATTGGTTTAGTTCGATTACACACTCTCAAGGCAGGAAAGGAACAAGTCACGCTGTCCCCTCTGATCAGGCCTGGTGTTCTTCCATGAAAGGAAGTGACAGTCCCTGAAGGTGCTTAGCAACTTTGGGAAAGGTAGGGTCACAGGATGGGGGCAGTGCACTTGTCCCTCCACAGGCTCTGAAATTCTCCCTGATGCTGGCAGTTTCTAATTAGCCCTTCTAGAAATCCGAGAGTGGGTGGTTCCTCATCCTTGGAAGGAAAATCCTGATAGTCCCGCATGCCAGACCCCCTGCAGTTAGTGGCAAGGACAGGGTGGAGGAAGAGAATCCATTGTGTATGTGTGTGTGTACATGTGTGTGTTTAAAGCCCTGTATGTGACTGACATTCCTGGCCTCACCTGGATTTGCTCCATAGTACTGACCTTTGGTCTTACTTGCTTCCTTGTAATAATAACACAAAACCGTGCAAAGACAAGGGTTTGCATGAGCTACAGCACGCATCTGAGGGCAGCGTTGGCAACAGCTCGAAGTCCTTTGTCTTGACCACATCACCTTATGTATTCACCAGATCCGAGTCTTTTGACAATAAATAGATAGCAAAACCTTCCAGGATAGATTCAGCACAATTAACTAATTCTTGACAATCAAAGACAAGGGCTGCGTATTCTTATTTGTATGTGATTGGATGCGTGAGGGGGTGGCAGACAGAAATTTACAACCCGATTTGAAATGGAAGTCCACAGAAGGGGCCCTGGCATTTCCAGTGAGGCCAGGAAGGGCGTTCCTGGGGGGAGCACCTGGGTTGGATTCTGTGGGGTGGGCGTGAAGGCCGACTGTGCACATGCCCAGCCCAGAGGCGGGTGCTGTCCTGGCTCCCTGTATTATTGTGTGACCTTGGAAAACCACTTGAATCTGCAAACCTCATTTTCTTTGTAAGAAGGGAATGGAACCTACTTTGTATTGGTGAGGATGAAATGAGAGCATGATGGCATTTGCGGCAAAACCAAGGGCTCAGAGGCTGTGCGGTGCATCATTCTGTTAATCAATAGGAGCCATTGGTGTGGGGAGTAAGATGCACAGGCACATCGGGTGGGGAAGACAGTTCCTGCAGGAATCTCCACCTCCTGCAGCATGGAGCAGGCCCCCAGGGAGGGGGGCAGGGGGTGGGTGAGAGGGGACACCAGGCTGGACAGGCAGGGCCCACAGGGATGTAAATTTGGAGAGGGCAAGGTACACAGGACATTAGAAGCCATACACGTAGATGGGAGATGGTCCAGGGGGTGGGGTTTGGGAGAGGAAGAACGACGGGAAGTGGAGCTAGGCTCTGGGGAAGCCTGGGAAAATGCACATATTTAAAAGGTTGGTGCGGGAAATGAAAGGGTAGCAGCCAAGAAGATGGAAAAACCAGACAAAGGGCAGTAAAAACATTCCTTTGCTGACACACTACACGCAGCATATCTCATGCCCCCCTGATAGCAGATAAACTGTTTAATGAGACAAAAATGTTAATTAAGGAATGTTTGTGTTGTTCAGAGGAAGGCAGACAAGGGTTCAGTTAAACAGTTAATGCCTGAAGAATAACAGTCCATGTGCTTTATGTTTTTCAAATCTGTTTATTCCAGAGTGAGAGGAGCATTTCCTTGCTACATGTGCTTTCGTTCATGAACCTTTCCTAATATGAAATTGAACATTATGCTACTTTACCTTCCAAACGACAGGGGGGTTTTGCCTAGAAAGATTTACACCAAAAACAGTACGTTGATGGAGAAGACACCTTCTGTGTGCTTGGCAGTGAGTGGTTATATTCTCACGAACAAAATTCTGATTTTTAGGGGCACCTAGGTGGCTCAGTCAGTGAAGCATCTGCCTTCGGCTCAGGTCATGATCCCAGGGTCCTAGGATTTAGCCCCACATCGGGCTCCCTGCTCCATGGGGAGTCTGCTTCTCCCTCTGCCTGCCGCTCCCCTTGCTCATGCTCTCTGTGTGTCTCTCACAAATAGATAAAATCTTTAAAAAATTAAAAAAAAAGAATTCTTGTATTGGACAAAGAGCCAACTGGAATCCTCCTGACAAGTGGATTTATGGATTTATAAACACACGTGCAGACGAGAGGCCCCAGAGCCCTGTGCTCCACCCCTGTGCTCGCTTCCAGAAAGGAGGCCCTCGGGGTGTCTGGCCTCCCTCCTGGCAGCTGTCAGGGTCATTTTCCAGGTCACAGGCCTTGCTTGCTGTCCGGGATTTGTTGTTCCAGTGGTCTCTGGCTTATGTAACCGGTAAGGACAGGGGTCTGCCGCACCTGTGCATGATCTCCCAGTGGCCACGTAGCTGTCTCCAGCCTGTACGTGCTCCATTTGTTCAGGACAGAGAACCTTAAAAATATTACACTCTAGACAGATTGTTTGGGTTAGACCACAGGTCATCGAAGGTTAGCTTTTAGGGAGAAGGAAGGTAAGGATTCTCTGTGTACACATATAATGTGATTGCTAACATTGTTGGAGCCTTTCTTCAGCTTGAGAAATTTCCCCTTAGTATTACTTTAACTTTGAAAATCCTTCTTGGCTTGGGCAGAATGCTGTGGTCAACACTTATTTTAGGACTTCGATATGATTAATGATGCATTTTCACATTTCTAGAGATTCCCGAAGAAGAAACAAAGGATAAAGTAGTTACAGTGCAATATGATGAAGACACTTTTAGCATTTTTAGCAGATACATAAAGACATATACCCCTCTCCCCAACAAGCCATTAGAACAACGCTGATCACATTTTTTCAGCAGGCGTCTGCTGTCTGGGGGTGGGCTGTGGGGACACAGGGGCCTCTACCCCGGTACGGAGAGCTCACACCAGTCTACTGATGCCGGGCCGGACCAACCGCGGGAACATCACAGCAGACAGAAGCTCATTGCCATGGAAATGGTGCGCAGATTGCCAT
Organism: Eumetopias jubatus; assembly: GCF_037043125.1. NCBI lineage: Eukaryota > Metazoa > Chordata > Mammalia > Carnivora > Otariidae > Eumetopias > Eumetopias jubatus. The sequence goes on from NW_028274871.1 coordinate 351,199, forward strand.
TTTTCTTCTGGAAGGGAAAGTTTAATATGAGAGGTGATATTTGGATTGGACCTTTCCAAAAAATTGTAGCAGTATCTCTCGGTCCCAGCTGCCCTAGCCCCTGGCGGCGCCCTTTTCCACATGCCGCAGAGGACTCTGTGCACTTGGTGACCAACCCCGTCGCACCTCCTGGTTCCCTGTCACCTGCCTCCTTCTCCACTGGTAAAAACTAGTCCTCACGGACGAGCTCCAAGCCTGCACCGGAAACTTGCTTCCGAGTAGCTGGAGCGGGAGAGGCAGCAGCAAGATAAAACAACGTTGACAGCATTTTCGCCACTGCTTGGTTCTCCATTCCTGCCACCCTCAACTTGCCCGTGGTCTCTGAATCAGGAAAGCCTCTCTATTTGTGAACATCTTGTTTTATAGTCGTATGTTTTTTGGAGTCAGTTTTTGGTTAGCCTCCGCGTTCTTCGCGCATGCGTGCATCCTAGCACAGGTTGTGGGGTTGCGATGGTTCTCCCCGGGAGTCCCCCCGAGGGCGGGCCCAGGGTCCGCCACGTTGTGGGATGTGCAGAATGGACCATGTAAAGGCTACTTGAAAAACAAACAAACAACGCATGGATAAATGCTGACAGTTCCAATAGAGGTAAAGTGGAAAGAGGGGCATACAGTTCAGAGGGCACAGTGTGAACGGGAGCTTCTAGTTAGGAAAGCACACCATTAAGAAGCAGCTGTGCCCAGGCATGAGATGGAAAACGAAGGTGGGATGTTTGCGTCCGTGAAGATGGTGGGTAGCACGCTCGTGTTGCTGAGAACAGGATTTGCTATAATGCAGGTTTTAGAAAAGGAAAGTGACACTCCCTCTTATCTTTGTGGGTCACGTTCAGATTGCAGTGCAGGGTAGTGGATGAGAATGGTAGAGAATGGAGGCAAGGACTCTTTTCAGGCTCTTGGTTTTTGTTCTGTGTGCTTGAATTTTCCCACTGGGCACGCTAGGTCTAAGGAGCAGGCAACGCCAGGAAACCATATTAGATATCGAGCTCTGTGCTGAAACTGGAAGTGAAAATAAGGGGGCAGATTGGTGCTGCCTCCCATCTCTGTGTCACTCATCATGAGGACAGTAGATACTCTTTAGATGACAGCAGTTACTAGCCTCTGCTCAGAGCATGAGGTGCTGGACCCAACACGGGGAGAACACATACTGTCTCCTTGTTTCCGCCACCCCACGTGGCTCAGTCCCAGCAGGTGCACCCGAGTGACCACAGCTGTGTCCCGCCTCATGCTTTCCTTCAGTACTGTTGTTTATTTAGTTGACAAACCCTACGATCTTGTGCTCACAGGTCCCTTTCCCCAGCATGGCCAAAGGACTGTAAGTCTTGATCCCGAGAGAACAGGAGAAGCACAGCGTGGTTAGGAGTGGCAGAATCACCACATTTCTCCTGTGGAGTCTGCCCCCGTCACCTGCCAGAGAATGGAACAAGCCTGAGTCCCGGGGACAAGCCACACTGCTGGCTACAAGAAGGGGGAGTGATGTGGGCTATTTGTATATATTTCCCCCCAAATTTTTTTAAACATTTGCCCCGAGAACTATAATCCTCTAAACTAACAAATGAGAAGCAGGAGAGGAAAAGAGGAGGAACAGAGGGGGAGGGAAGCCTCAGAGTGACGCTTGGATGTCTCTAGCAGATGGGACGACCTGAACAGACAGCAGCGCTGACACGAAAATGGGAAGGCAGTGCACGGGACATTTTGGGGTTGGGGCTTTAGGCGTCTCTGAGGTCACACACGGCTGTGTGGCTGCCATCAGCATTGCGGGGCTAAACTTTGTGGGATGAATGCCTGTCCGCGGGAACCAATAAGAGCCAGTGGAGGAGAAGGGACAGGAAGGGGGCCGATGAGAGGCAAAAAGTGTTGGGATGACGGTCTGTGATGAGCAGGTCAGTGGTGACCTTCAGAAAGGTTTTCTTGGAGAAGGTTACGTTCGCCTCCCAGACTTCAGTGAGTGAGTTTGTGGAGAAGGAGGGAACCTATTGATGGGGCTAGTTTCACTGATTTCACTGGCAGTGGACATAAGAAGGTAGAGCTTTTTGAAGTAATGAGACAAAGAATAATGTCAGAGAACTATAGATTTAAAAAAGGCAATAATTTCCATTTCACTTAAGGGTCCCATGAAATATAAGTGAGTGCCCCAGCAGGTATCCTCTCTGGCCCTCTGTTTCCTTTTCTACAAAACTGTAATAAGAATCACACCGACCTAACTGTAGTCGAATGAGAACCATGTTTTCATGCTCTGTGTCAGTACTGAGCATCTATGCTCCATGCCCTGTCCTATGCTGGACACTGTGGGTAAGACCCGAACCAGAGCTTACCTTCTGGGGTAATGCGTGTCATGTTATTTCTGAAGGGTAAAGGGCTGGACAGATATGTGAAAGGTATTATTAGATTGAAAGTATAATAGCTATGTTAATAAGTCTTGTGTTTTAGCAAGGTATTTGGGAAAGTCTCGTGACTCTGAACATATTGGAGAAAGGATTGGATGATGTATTTAATAATGACTCACAGCTGGTTCGCAGATACAAGCATGTTCATTGATAAATGTGTGGCCAGGGAGACTGGAGTCTTAGGAATGAGAAGCAGGAGAGCTTACATTGTCCGAATGTCCACTCTGCTGGGCACTGTGGGGCTTCACAGGCTTGATTTTCATTCTTTCACAGACTTAGAAGGTCAACATTTTCAATGTAGTTTTACCCTAAAAGCAGAGTAGGGCATTTTTTCCCTTTTATTATAAAAATCATTTATATCTTTTGAAAAATAAAAGCTCAAGAAAGGATAGGATAAAACCAAAACATTTCCCAGCACACAGTAAAGGACACTATTAACATTTTGGTGCATGTCCTTCTAGACATATGACCATCTCCTGGACGGGAACTATTATAGCCTCCTAACTTCTATTATTTGATTACTGAAGAGTTTCTGCCCATTTTTAGTGGAATTATTGGCCACTGGTTGTTTGACATTTGTGGAATTTTCTTTGTAAATCTAAGACCATCTGAAGATAATTAGCTGGTCTGCCTAAAGGTTAATTCATTATATAGAAGGACTGAGACAGGCATCCATGTTGTCACAGATGGCAAGATCTCATTCTTTTTTATGGCTGAGTAATATTCCATTCTTTTTTATCCATTCATCTGTTGATGGACACTTAAGTTGCTTCCAAATCTTGGCTATTGTAAATAATGTTTCAATAAATATAGGGGTACATGTATCTTTTTGTGTTAGTGTTTTCATTATATTTGGTAAATACACTTTTCTATTTTTAATTTTTTGAAGAATCTCCATACTGTTTTCCATGATGGCTGTACCTGTTTCCATTCCCACCAACAGGGCATGAGGGTTCCACTTTCTCCACATCCCTGCCAACCCTTGTTTTCTTCTTGATCCTAGCCATTCTGATTGGCATGAGGTGATCTCTCACTGTGATTCTGATTTGCATTTCCCTGATGATCAGTGATGTTGACTATCTTTTCACATACCTGCTGGCCATCGGTATGTCTTCTTTTAAAAATGTCTATTTGGGTCCTCTATCCATTTTAATTGGATTATTTGTGCTTTTTGGTGTTGAGTTGTAGAAATTCTTCATACATTTTGGATTTTAACCCCTTATTAGATACATCATTTGCAGATATCTTCTCCCGTTCAGTAGGTTGTCTTTTCATTTCATTAATGGTTTCTTTCACTGTGCAAAAGCTTTTTATTTTGGTGTAGTCCCAATAGTTTATTTTTGCTTTTATTTCCCTCACCGGAGGAGATGTGTCCAGAAAAATGTTTCTGTGGCTGATGTCAGAGATTGTTCTCTGTGTTTTTCTCTAGTGTTTCAGAATTTTATTTAAATTCACCTTGCTAATGCCTGTCTCAGTCCATCCCTCTATATAATGGATTCACTTGTATGCAAATGAGCTAATTATCTTCAGATGGTCTCAGATTTTCCAAACTTTATAAGCAATTTTCATAAGTGAGTCTAAACTGGAGGCATACACTTATCAATGTGCGCCAACATCTGGTGAAGTTCAAAGGATTAATTTCCTTAAAGAAGGTTTAACAGCAGCTATTTTACGTTTTCCGTGAATCATTAAAAATCATAGGGTGAGACCAAATAATTCCAAACATCATTTAAGTCGAGTCAAGCTTTCATCACTGAGAATTTGTAGCATTATTATCTGCACAATTTCCCGACCTGGAGAGAATAATAAAACTGGCGCTGCTAGCAAGTGGGAGGGTGGATGCGGAAATGGGACTTCTGAATGGTCCTCGTGTTTGTTCTGACTTGTATTATATCCCCAAGCACTTTCACTTTTCCTCATTAGCTTCTCTCCCAAAAAAAAGAACCAGCAATTGCCTCCTTAGTGTTTGGTTCCTACACTGAGCTCAGGAACACGAACAGAAAACACTGTTGAAATGAGGGAGACGAATACGCTGCTATGTGGCTCCTCTCTGAAAAACGCGGTTGTGTTGGTAAACCTTTGTGACGAGCTCACATGAGCTCCACTTGTAAACCTGCTGTAAATAACAGGTGTTCAATTGTTCATGCAGCAGCTATGTGTTCCTTCAGGGAATCCAATCCTTCCAGCAGGCCCCAGCCACTCATTTCTGTGGTGTTGCATTGCTTTGCTCCATGAATGCCCTGGGTTTGCATCACATGTTCCTGTTTATTTGGAATCAGGTTGGGACTTGCGTAAATATGTACAAAGCAGGTTTAAAGTAACATTCAAAGTTTGACATTTCATAATTTTCAAGCCTTTTCTGTGATATACCCTTTTCTGCAAAACCTTTAAAACAGTGACTGTTATTACTGGTTGTTATACGAGGAAGTAATAAGTAAATGCAAATAAAAATGCAAAAATCAGGCATAAGAAAAGAGATCACTAGCATGTCCCATTTACACTGAGTATCTCCCGAATACTAGAGTTAGATCACTCCCCTTTTTCCTGGATCTCAGGCCGAGGACTGTGCTAACTTATAGAGGGGTCTCACAAAGTGTTTATAGATTGTATAAATGAATATGCAATTACAAACATAAGAAATAAATACAAAGTTAAAATCAATGCTGCATAATTAAGTTTTCCAGAAAGTATTTGTAGAGTATAAACATGAAAAGGAAAGTATGAAAGTAAGGGTTTTAGAGTATGGTTAGTGACTTTTGATTTTGAAGCTATTAGAGCTTTTTATTTTTTTTTTAAATGTGTTATCTGAAAGTGAAAACTCAGGAGATCATTCCAATATTTAGTGCTCTGTTTAAGGGCTGTGTGTCTTCCAAGAAGATCTCGGCATCCTCCAGATCCAATCTCATTAACTTTCATACCATTCCTCTAGGGTAGATGATGAGCCATGGCTAAATTATAAATGAAAAGCCATTAGATTTATGACAGAGTATTTCATGCATAGAGTCTCAGAGGGCGGAGAGGCCTGGACTCTCCATGAGCACAACTTAGAAATCACAGGGCCGACTTGCTCCTGATAATGGTGCCCTCAGTTGTGTAAGTGCTGGGGTGGGACGGGACGAGAGGACCCATGGCCAGTGTTTACTCAGGACCCTTACCTCATGAATGTTGCCACTCCCCTATGCAAATGGAGACAAACCAACATAGACAGACGGAGTTAGGAGGGTGTTGGGTACACAGACCAGACTAGCTTCTGGTGGGGGCTGCTCTAGGGGGACTGGGGCCAGCTTGGGCAGCACCACCTGCCACCCCCAACCAGCGCCCCCCAGCCCTGAAACCGCCTGGGGGCTGGGCCTCACTGAGGTACAAGAGGGAGAAAAGGCTCAGGGACTTTCCAGATCCTAGAAAGGACCTGACTGAGTAGGTGGAGATGGAAAGCCCAACCGAACAGAAGACTAGATGCTATTCTCCTTTCTTTAAATCCTGCATGCTTCTTGTTTGGGGAGAAAAAATGAAATATCTGGTTTTATTTGGTGGATGTTTCAGTGGTATATGCTGTGGTGCCCTACAGGACCGGGAGAAAGGGCGATTTCAAAATAAATTGCAAACTACTTAAACGACCAGTATAAGTTTTCAGTTAAATATGGGACTCAGCATGTCTACTAAAAAAAAAAAAAAATTATTCCTACAAATTTTCACATAGCCGTGTATTTTTATAATTTTACAGATGTTAATTAAATTGGATTTATGGATATATGATATAAAAATAAATATGTAATAAGAATGGCTTATCCTGCCATCACAAAAAAATAAGAAAATGTTTTCCATTATACAGAGAGGATATTTTTCAAAAATTCAAAGCTTCTTCTATGATTTAGTAATGGTTTGATGAGATGACTGTTATGACAGGAAATAATTACAGTGCCCCACCTTTTCTGTAAAGAACTTCATTCTGACATCCGTAGAAGTTACACAAATTAACTTTATTTCTGATGGATAGGCACTTGGCTTTTTTCTAAAAGGAAAATTGTAAGAATGGAATTTTTAAAAATTGACTTTGAAAATGAAAATTTGCTTGAAAACATACATTGAATCAAGAATATTAATATTTTGCTTTCCTTTATACTGCTTCTCTACCTTCAGATAGGCTTTAAGAATCTTAGGAATCTTCTAGCTTAAAGCTTTGCATAATTTAATAAGGAAACTGAGGCCCAAATTGTTAAGTGACATAAATAATGAAATAGAAAACAGATCTTTCTCTCATTTTATTTTATTTTATTTTATTTTGTTTTTTTAATTAATTTTTTTATTGTTATGTTAATCACCATATATTACATCATTAGTTTTTGGTGCAGTGTTCCATGATTCATTGTTTGTTCATAACACCCAGTGCTCCATGCAGAACGTGCCCTCCTCAATACCCATCACCAGGCTAACCAATCCCCCTACCCCCCTCCCCTCTAGAACCCTCAGTTTGTTTTTCAGAGTCCATCATCTCTCATGGTTCGTCTCCCCCTCTGACATACTCCCTTTTTCTTCCTCTCCTGTTATCTTCTTCTTTTTCTTTTTTCTTAAAATATGTTGCGTTATTTGTTTCAGAAGTACAGAACTGTGATTAAACAGTCTTGCACAATTCACAGCGTTCACCATAGCACATACCCTCCCCAATGTCTATCACCCAGCCACCCCATCCCTCCCACCCCAACCACTCCAGTAACACTCAGTTTCCTTCCTGAGATTAAGAATTCCTCATATCAGTGAGGTCATGTGATACATGTCTTTCTCTGATTGACTTATTTCACTCAGCATAACACCCTCCAGTTCCATCCACGTCGTTGCAAATGGCAAGATCTCATTCCTTTTGATGGCTGCATAATATTCCATTGTGTATATATACCACCTCTTCTTTATCCATTCATCTGTCGATGGGCATCTTGGCTCTTTCCACAGTTTGGCTATGGTGGACATTGCTGCTATAAACATTGGGGTACACGTACACCTTCGGGTCCCTACATTTGTATCTTTGTGGTAAATACCCAGCAGTGCAATTGCTGGGTCGAACGGTAGCTCTAATTTCAACTGTTTGAGGAAACTCCATACTGTTTCCCAGAGGGGTTGCACCAGCTTGCATTCCCACCAACAGTGTAGGAGGGTTCCCCTTTCTCCACATCCCCGCCAACATCTGTCGTTCCCTGACTTGTTAATTTTAGCCATTCTGACGGGTGTGAGGTGGTATCTCATTGAGGTTTTGATTTGGATTTCCCTGATGCCGAGCGATGTTGAGCACTTTTTCATGTGCCTGTTGGCCATTTGGATGTCTTCTTTGGAGAAATGTCTGTTCATGTCTTCTGCCCATTTCTTGATTGGATTATTTGTTCTTTGGGTGTTGAGTTTGATAAGTTCTTTATAGATTTTGGATACTAGCCCTTTATCTGATATGTCATTTGCAAATATTTTCTCCCATTCTGTCGGTTGTCTTTTGGTTTTGTGGACTGTTTCTTTTGCTGTGCAAAAGCTTTTTATCTTGATGAAATCCCAATAGTTCATTTTTGCCCTGGCTTCCCGTGCCTTTGGCGATGTTTCTAGGAAGAAGTTGCTGCGGCTAAGGTCGAAAAGGTTGCTACCTGTGTTCTCCTTTAGGATTTGGATGGACTCCTGTCTCACGTTTAGGTCTTTCAACCATTTGGAGTCTATTTTTGTGTGTGGTGTAAGGAAATGGTCCAGTTTCATTCTTCTGCATGTGGCTGTCCAATTTTCCCAACACCATTTGTTGAAGAGACTGTCTTTATTCCATTGGACATTCTTTCCTGCTTTGTCAAAGATAAGTTGACCATAGAGTTGAGGGTCCATTTCTGGGCTCTCGATTCTGTTCCATTGATCTATGTGTCTGTTTTTGTGCCAGTACCATACTGTCTTGATGATGACAGCTTTGTAATAGAGCTGGAAGTCCGGAATTGTGATGCCGCCAGCTTTGCTTTTCTTTTTCAGTATTCCTCTGGCTATTCTGGGTCTCTTCTGGTTCCATACACATTTTAGGATTATTTGTTCCATTTCTTTGATAAAAGTGGATGGTATTTTGATGGGGATTGCATTAAATGTGTAGATTGCTCTAGGTAGCATTGACATCTTCACAATGTTGATTCTCCCAATCCATGAGCATGGAACGTTTTTCCATTTCTTTGTGTCTTCTTCAATTTCTTTCATGAGTATTTTATAGTTTTCTGAGTACAGATCCTTTGCCTCTTTGGTTAGATTTATTCCTAGGTATCTTATGGTTTTGGGTGCAATTGTAAATGGGATCAACTCCTTGATTTGTCTCTCTTCTGTCTTGTTGTTGGTGTATAGGAATGCCACTGATTTCTGTGCATTGATTTTATATCCTGCTACTTTACTGAATTCCTGTATGAGTTCTAGCAGTTTTGGGGTGGAGTCTTTTGGGTTTTCCACATACAGTATCATATCATCTGCAAAGAGTGAGAGTTTGACTTCCTCTTTGCCGATTTGGATGCCTTTGATTTCTTTTTGTTGTCTGATTGCTGTGGCTAGGACTTCTAATACTATGTTGAATAGCAGTGGTGAGAGTGGACATCCCTGCCACGTTCCTGACCTTAGGGGAAAAGCTCTCAGCCTTTCCCCATTGAGAATGATATTCGCTGTAGGTTTTTCATAGATGGCTTTTAGGATATTGAGGTATGTACCCTCTATCCCTATACTCTGAAGAGTTTTGATCAAGAAAGGATGTTGTACTTTGTCAAATGCTTTTTCTGCATCTATTGAGAGGATCATATGATTCTTGCTCTTTCTTTTGTTAATGTATTGTATCACGTTGATTGATTTGCGGATGTTGAACCAGCCTTGCAGCCCAGGAATAAATCCCACTTGGTCCTGGTGAATAATCCTTTTAATGTACTGTTGGATCCTATTGGCTAGTATTTTGGTGAGAATTTTTACATCCATGTTCATCAAGGGTATTGGTCTGTAATTCTCTTTTTTGATGGGGTCTTTGTCTGGTTTTGGGATCAAGGTAATGCTGGCCTCATAAAATGAGTTTGGAAGTTTCCCTTCCATTTCTATTTTTTGGAACAGTTTCAGGAGAATTAATTCTTCTTGAAATGTCCGATAGAATTCCCCTGGGAAGCCATCTGGCCCTGGGCTTTTGTTTCTTGGGAGATTTTTGATGACTGTTTCAATTTCCTTAGTGGTTATAGGTCTGTTCAGGTTTTCTATTTCTTCCTGGTTCAATTTTGGTAGTTGATACCTCTCTAGGAATGCACCCATTTCTTCCAGGTTATCTAATTTGCTGGCATAGAGTTGCTCATAATATGTTCTTATAATTGTTTGTATGTCTTTGGTGTTGGTTGTGATCTCTCCTCTTTCATTCATGATTTTGTTGATTTGGGTCATTTCTCTTTTCTTTTTGATCAGTCTGGCCAGGGGTTTATCAATCTTGTGAATTCTTTCAAAGAACCAGCTCCTAGTTTCGTTGATCTGTTCTACTGTTCTTTTGGTTTCTAGTTCATTGATTTCTGCTCTGATCTTTATGATTTCTCTTCTCCTGCTGGGTTTAGGCTTTATTTGCTGTTCTTTCTCCAGCTCCTTTAGGTGTAGGGTTAGGTTGTGTATTTGAGACCTTTCTTGTTTCTTGAGAAAGGCTTGTATTGCTATATACTTTCCTCTCAGGACTGCCTTTGCTGTATCCCAAAGATTTTGGACAGTTGTGTTTTCATTTTCATTGGTTTCCATGAATTTTTTTAATTCTTCTTTAATTTCTTGGTTGACCCATTCATTCTTTAGTAGGATGCTCTTTAGCCTCCATGTATTTGAGTTCTTTCCGACTTTCCTCTTGTGGTTGAGTTCTAGTTTCAAAGCATTGTGGTCTGAAAATATGCAGGGAATGATCCCAATCTTTTGGTACCGGTTGAGACCTGATTTGTGACCTAGGATGTGATCAATTCTGGAGAATGTTCCATGGGCACTAGAGAAGAATGTGTATTCCTTTGCTTTGGGATGGAATGTTCTGAATATGTCTGTGAAGTCCATTTGGTCCAGTGTGTCATTTAAAGTCTTTATATCCTTGTTGATCTTTTGCTTAGAGGATCTGTCCATTTCAGTCAGAGGGGTGTTAAAGTCCCCCACTATTATTGTATTGTTGTCAATGTGTTTCTTTGCTTTTGTTATTAATTGCCTTATATAATTGGCTGCTCCCATGTTCGGGGCATAGATATTTACAATTGTTAGATCTTCTTGTTGGATAGACCCTTTAAGTAGGATACAGTGTCCTTCCTCATCTCTTATTACAGTCTTTGTTTTAAAATCTAGTTTGTCTGATATAAGGATTGCCACCCCAGCTTTCTTTTGGTGTCCATTAGCATGGTAAATGGTTTTCCACCCCCTCACTTTCAATCTGGGGGTGTCTTTGGGTCTAAAATGAGTCTCTTGCAGACAGCATATGGATGGGTCTTGTTTTTTAATCCAATCTGATAGCCTGTGTCTTTTGATTGGGGCATTTAGCCCATTTACATTCAGGGTAACTATTGAAAGGTATGAATTTAGTGCCATTGTATTACCTGTAAGGTGACTGTTAACTGTCTGTTGTCTGTGTTCGTTTCTGCTCTTTGCTGCTTTTAGGTTCTCTCTTTGCTTAGAGGACCCCTCTCAATATTTCTTGGAGGGCTGGTTTCGTGTTTGCAAATTCCTTTAGTTTTTGTTTGTTCTGGAAGCTTTTTATCTCTCCTTCTATTTTCAATGATAGCCTAGCTGGATATAGTATTCTTGGCTGCATATTTTTCTCGTTTAGTGCTCTGAAGATATCTTGCCAGTCCTTTCTGGCCTGCCAGGTCTCTGTGGATAGGTCTGTTGCCAATCTAATGTTTCTACCATTGTAGGTTACATATCTCTTCTCCCGAGCTGCTTTCAGGATTTTCTCTTTGTCTCTGAGACTCGTAAGTTTTACTATTAGATGTCGGGGTGTTGACCTATTATTATTGATTTTGAGAGGGGTTCTCTGTGCCTCCTGGATTTTAATGCCTGTTTCCTTCCTCACATTAGGGAAGTTCTCTGCTATAATTTGCTCCAATATACCTTCTGCCCCTCTCTCTCTCTCTTCTTCTTCTGGGATCCCAATTATTCTAATGTTGTTTCGTCTTATCGTATCACTTATCTCTCGAATTCTGCCCTCGAGATCCTGTAGTTGTTTCTCTCTCTTTTTCTCAGCCTCTTTATTTTCCATCATTTGGTCTTCTATATCGCTGATTCTCTCTTCTGCCTCATTTATCCTAGCATTTAGTGCCCCCATTTTTGATTGCACCTCATCAATAGCCTTTTTGATTTCGACTTGGTTAGATTTTAGTTCTTTTATTTCTCCAGAAAGGGTTTCTCTAATAACTTCCACGCTCTTTTCAAGCCCAGCTAGTATCTTTAAAGTCATGATTCTGAACTCTAGGTCCGACATCGTACTAATGTCCGTATTGAGTAGGTCCCTGGCTGACGGTACTACCTCTTGTTCTTTTTGCTGAGGTGATTTCTTTCGTCTTGTCATTTTGTCCAGAGGAGAATAGATGAATGAGAGAACAAAATGCTAACAGGTTTACAACGTCCCCAGCAAATATACTGTATACAAATCAGAAAAGACCTGAAACCAGGGGAAAAGAAAGGGAAAGAAAGAAAAAAGAAAGAGAAAGAGAAAAAAAAAGATAAAAACAAAAACAAAACAATACAAAAAAGGCAGAATATGATCAAATATGATCAGGCTAGTGCATAGATCAGTGCCACACACTAGATTTTGGGCGTATTTTGGTCTGTTAGAAAAAAGTGCCTCCTAAAATTTTAAAGGAAGAAAGACATATATGTACAAAATAAGGGTTGATACAATGAAGGGATGGAAGATGACTGTAAAGATGAAAATTATAAAAGATTTTATAAAAGGACTTGGTAAGATAAGTTGTTTGAAAAAAGAAAGAAGATTTAAGAAAAAAAAAAAAAAGGAAAAGGGAGAGAATGTGATCAGGCAGGAGACTAGAACAAAGCCATACACTAGTGATTTAGGGTATATTTTGATCTGTTAGAAGAAACTGTACCTCAAAATTTTAAAGAGAGAACAACTTATATATATATGCCAAAAATAAGGGTAACTACTATGAAGGGATAAAATATGACTCTAAAAATGAAAAATAAAAAATGTTTTGTTTTTTTTTAAAAAAAGGGATTTATAAGATGTTGGTTGAAAAAGGGAAAAATAAAAATAAAAAAAAACAGTCAACAAAAATTAACTTTGATGAAATAATGAATCATGGTTAAAAAAAAAAAAAAAAAAAAGAGCCATGAATCTATGTGCAGTATTCCCCTAGCGCTGGAGTTCTCCTATTCTCCTTGATCGATCAACTTAGTCTTGGCTTGCTGGCTGTTTGTGCTGATCTTCTGGGGGAGGGGCCTGTTGCTGTGGTTTCCAAATGTCTTTGCCGGAGGCGGAATTGCCCCGCCCTTGTCGGTCCGGGCTAAGGATCTGCTCCGATTTGCTTTCAGGAGCTTTTGTTCCCTGCAAGCTCTCGGTACAGCTTTGGAGGACCAGGGCAGAAATGGTGGCCTCCCAATCTCCACTCGGAGGAGCTGAGAACTCGGGGCCCCGCTCCTCAGTGCGCCCCCAGAGAAAAGCAGTCACTCCCGTGTCCCCGGTCTCCGGCCGCACTCCGTGCTCACCCGGCCTGTGACCGAGCGTTTCTATCTCTGGCACCCGACCCCGCGCGGAGTCTCCAAACCCAGCAGATCCCTGCAGTGCGTTCCCGCACCGCTTCTCCCCGGGAAGGAAGGGGAGTCTCCCCGGATCTGCTGCTTGTTGGGTCCCTGCTGGGGGAGCCGTGCCCCGACTGGGCCACAGATCACAGTTTATGGCAACCCCGAGCTGAGAGCCCGCGACTCTGCTCCGTATCTGCAGCCGGCTTCCCTGCTCTGATACCTGGGAGCTCTGGTGCACTCAGGCACCCCCAGTCTCTCTGTGACCCCCAAGGGTCCTGAGACCACACTGTCCCGGGAGGATTCCACCCCCCGCTTAGCCACTGCAGCGACGTCCCTCCGCCGAGCCAACTTCTAAAAGGTCCGATTTTGTGCTCCGCGGCTCTATCACTTGCCAGAAGCCGCCGACGGAGGCCCCTCCCCCGCCGTCTATCCTCCCGAATATCGCCTCGGATTCACTTCTCCGCACGTCCTACCTTCCAGTAAGTGGTTGCTTCTCTGTTCAGAGAGTTGTTGCTACTCTCCTGTTCGATCTCCTGTTGAGTTCGTAGGTGTTCAGAATGGTTTGATCCCTATTCAGCTGAATTCCTGAGACCAGACGAAATCTAGGTCTCCTACTCCTCCGCCATCTTGCTCCGCCTCCTTCTCTCATTTTAAATAACCAATAACCAGCATTGATATTAGACCTTCTTTTCCCTTAGACTTGACCTTAAAATTGGATAGGAAAAACCTTTCAATAATATGAAGTAAAACTTTTTTTTAAATTTTATTTATTTGAGAGAGAGAGTGAGCACAAGCACAAGCAGGGACCAGGGGCAGAGGGAGAGGGAGAAGCAGACTCCCACTGAGCCAGGAGCTTTATGCGGGGCTCGATCCCAGGACCCCAGGGTTGTGACCTGAGCCAAAGGCCGATGCTTCAGGCACCCCTGAAGGAAAACTTCTGTGGGAGGGGTGATGATAGGATCTATTCTGTGGCATGATTTTGTGAATTAAAGAAGACTGATATGGTTTATCCATATTTAATTTTTAGCATTCAGGGGGGCAGGTTCCCATAAAACTTATTTTGACTCTCAAATTAAAAATATCCTTTATGGTGGGGTGCCTGGGAGGCTGTCGGTTAAGCATCCAACTCTTGATTTCGGCTCATGTCATGATCTTGGGGTCCTGGGATTGAGCCCTACACTGGGCTCTGTGAGCAGCGTGAGTCTGCTTAAGATTCTCTCTCTCCTTTTACCCCTCCCCCCAGGCTCATGTGTGCACCCACTCTCTCTAAATAAATAAATACATAATCTTAAAAAATATCCTTTATGGTAACTAAATTCAACATTAAATACAATTAGATTGTTGGGTATCCTTTTATTAGCTGAAAATGCATTTATTGAGTGATTAATATTGATGAAGGAAGAATTGAGATCAAAATACTATAGAAATCTGAAAAAAAATCGTAAGTACAGTTGCTTATCTATTTAAAATGTTTTAATCATTTCTTTTATTCTGTGGCTCTTTACATACTTTTCTTTGTTCTCAATATTTAAAAAAACATTTAAGGCAATTCACAGAATACAAGCAACATGACAAGGTGAGATAAATACAAACAAGTATAAAAAATAATGTAGGAGAGCAAATATTTCCATCAGTAAGTAAGACATTCAACTGTAAGTTATGCTTAGAACTTTGAGCTGGGACACTTTCTGAAGAGTTAGCACACCATGAATGACATTATACTTATTAGAAATGATCCACAAATTTATCTTTAAGATTTACTGCAACCAAAGCTGGTACAAAAACCTGTCAAGTTATCTTATTTACAAAGTCCATATTGTAAAAAACAAAACTCTCGCTCAAGAAAAAGAACTGTCATGATACTAACAATATATATCTTCAGTTGTGTGTGTTTAGCAATATCCTCCACAGTCTTGGAGTAAACACAATGATAAATCTCATCAGTTGCTTGTTATGATAATTGTTATTTTATATTGTATGTAAAACATTAGTGCTAAGTATCAGAAGGGGGGCTGAAGTACAGATGTGTCTTCTATAGTCAAATGATGAGAAATGTAGAACTAGTCAAATTTACAAATATCAAGAAGTTCAGAGCTAAATTTATTATCGCATACAACAACCATAGTATGTCAAGTTCTAAGCACCCAATTGTCCACTGGGGGTTTTGTCATCTCTTTTCACTTTCTGTTTCACTCACCTGCTGTTGTTCCACTTTGTCCTGAGTTGTCTGTATGGTCAGTTGGTGCAAACAAAGTACCGATGTCCCCGAAGGGGGACAGCATCAGTTGGGCAGATAGACCTCAAATTCAAGGTGCCCTTGGGAAGTTGTAACAGTGCCTACAGAAAAACATGCTAGGGTCAAATGAAATAAGGATGAATACAGAATATCGCTCCAGATTAACAGAGTACTGTGCAACAAATAAAGAACAGTTGGGTGCCTCTACTCAGATGCATCCAGGGGGATATTTTCTTGTGTTTGTATTTGTAACAAAAGTATGTAAAACCAGCCATGGACTGGAGATGATTGGAGTAAGAGAAACGTTTGTTCAGGAAAAAGTAATAGAAAAGAGGTGCATAACTTGGGTTGAGATGTTGTGGGAAATGCAGATCAGATATGGTGTGCAGGTCCTCATAATGATGTTGGCTTGAATGAAGTAAGAAAAAAACGGAAGGTTTTGTTTGGAAGGGGGACACAATCCAACTTATGTTGGCTATGGTGGCAAGAGTGCAAGTGGACATCAGTTTGGAGGTTAATGTGGTGACCCAAGTGAGCCTTGAGAGGGGCTTTGAGAAGATGGAGAAGGGTGTGAGAAGTGGTTGGGTTGTGAGTATAATTGGAAGGTAGGACTGACAGATTATGTGTGGACAGATGGGATATATGTGTGAGAAGAAGAATAGAAGTCTCTCCTGAAAACTGGAAAAATGGAATCCCCACTAACTGCAATGGAGAAGACTTTGTGGGTCAGGACTCAGTCTCAGAACACGGTTTTGTCTGTTAGACATGAAATAGGTAGTGCACATAAGGGCTTAGTCTTCAGTAAAGATTTTTGAGCTAGAGATGTACATTTAGAAGTTCTCAGTATAGAGAGGACACTGAAAGCCATTGCATTAGGTGGGTTCACAAAAGAGTAAATACAGAGAAAAAAGAGGTCCAAGTAGAGAGCGATGAACTACTACAACACTAAGAAGTTTAAGAGTTGAGGAGATCTCTTCAAAAAATGGTGTTGGGAAAACTGGACAGCCACATGCAAAAGAATGAAACTGGACCACTTTCTTATACCATACATAAAAATTAACTCAAAATGGATTAAAGACTCAAATGTAAGACCTGAAACCATAAAATTCCTAGAAGAAAACATAGGTGGTAAGCTCCTTGGTACTGGTCTTGGCAACAGTTTATTTATTTATTTATTTAATTTATTTATTTTGGTTTGACACCAAGAACAAAGGCAACAATAGCAAAAATAAACAAAAGTGGGAACACATCAAACTAAAAAATATCTGCACAGCAAAGGAAACCATCAACAAAATGAAAAAGTAACCTACTGAATGGGAGGAAATATTTGCAAATCATGTATCTGATAAGGAGTTAATGTCCA